>NW_022145600.1:9195686-9795686 GCF_000002235.5 Strongylocentrotus purpuratus
TTAAGGTTCAAACTCTATCTCTTGAAGCTGGCGGTCCTCGGGTACAACGAGCTACGGGACGCTCGAGACCACAACGACTACGAGTTTGACTTGAACATCATCTTCTACGACGACGATGAACTTGGATTCGCGAACGCTCCGGCCGGCTTTTTGAACAACGGCTCCCGCAGTTCGAGAGGAACGTGTTTGGTGATGACGACCTTGTTCTAGAATGCACTACTTGGATTCCGTAGACTACGTGGTTAGCAGGAGTTACAAGACTGTCCATAGTGCTCAGCAGAGCCGCCGTTCGCGATCGCTGGTTCATGCTCAGCTCCGCATTGCAATGGACCACGTGAGTGACACACAGACCGAATTTCGTTGGTGGTGGTCTTCCTCGAAGACATCCCAGATGATGAGATACCTTTCCTGGCGAGGTTGTATCTCAGTGTGGCAGACCTTTTCTTCACTGGCCAAATGACGAAAGAGGACAAGAATAGTTCTGGAATGAATTAGTGAAAAGTTTGACCATTAATCTAAGGACCAACGATTTGATTCCGAATGAGTAGACACGTTTGTGCACGTAATAATTGTTTCTTTTTGTTCCTTTTCCTTTTTCTAATTTACATACAGTTTACTTTAGCATTTGACAAGTACTCACTTTAGCGTTTATTGTTTTTTTTATAGACATGTTAGTAGCAAGATAATGTTTCTTGTGTGTAAATTATGAGAAGGCCTAGACTAAGGCCGAGGCCAAGATCGAGATAGACTTACAGTAGTATTACTTCTCATCGATACATACATGCAACTGAGAGATCGATGATACATGCTCAGTTCTTTTCTCAGTGATGTTCATTTGCTCATTCCATTTTCGGAATAACGAGACTTCAGGGTAATGCATAAAAATGTTCGGAATAATGAACCCGTATATTAGTTTCAGTACTATGAACCCCCCCCCCCCCGCCCCCCCCCCCCCTCCCCCCTCGGTCGGAGAGATTTGTATTCGGGAATGATTGTCTTTAACTTTTCCTTTTTAATAGATTCACTTGACTTTCATTCTGTTGTTTGCATCGTTTGATAATCATATTATAATTTCTCTTCTATCTCATTTTGTTTTTGAAAGGATTTGTACAGTTTCGTTTTATTGCGGTTCTGTTTTTATTGATATGTTCCAGTAATATTTGGTTGCTTTTCAACGGTTTGTAAACTTAATTATATCTGCTCTCCTTTTACCTCTGGCAAATTTGTGATAAAAAACTTCCTCAACCCCCAAAATGGCAACAACAAAACTTTCCAAACGTTTTCCGGTAGTGTTACACATCAGGAAAATGTTCTAAATCTAGAAAAATCGGACCCTCGAACAGGAATGATTTCCAAAAGCGGCCAAGATGGCCGCCAATCCGAATTGCCAAATATCTTAGACTTGCCATAATATCACGCTCAAATATTGCAATGGTGTGTCTTTATTTTACATGTGGCCTTTTTATAAGCGTATTGTCAACAATATGATCTTCATGTTAGGTGTGTTTGATATATTCACAATTCTTCATGAACTATCTTGCTCCAAAAAAAACACTTTTCACTAATCAATTTCATCAACTTATTTATGTTTAAAGTTTTATATCATATTTAAAAATATTTTCAAGTATCTTTCTTTGATGATCATTTATAACTTTGAAAATGCATGTAGCTGTAGCATAAGCCTCACAGTGTACAGTGTGGGTGTTTACAATGATGAGATCAGCTTGTAAGATGGAATAAATCAGTGTAAATTTTATAATTCTACTTCAACTATGTAGTTATAAATTGAAAAGGCGTATATACTTCTTTGTGCTTTTTTGAGTTAGAGATTTACAATTTCTTTGGAAATGAGTTTTGTCTTTTTTTTTTCAATACAAAATTTACACTCTGATACTTGCAGTGTTCAATATGTATTTTAATATGAAATGGTATGGTGTACTGTTTTAAATTGTAAGATTCACAGACTACACTTACCCTCTTGACTGTCGATGTTTATGTAAAATAAGGAAATACTTCAATTTTTATTTATTTGCTTTCAGTTGCAAGGCCCTGGGAACGATTTTTTTTCACCGGGGTGCTGAGATATTATATATATATACGTATATAAAAAATGTATATACGCAGGGGCGGATCTAGCTTTTTGCCAGGGGGGGGGGTTGACCAAATGACGATGCAGAGCATCATCCACAAGCCTCAAAGCGGCGAGGCGATTTTTAAAAGCTATTTTTGAACCCCCGTAATTGATGTTTTCCTGGCATCTGCTAAGACATATAGACCATAAAAAGCAGTGCATGATATTACGTCTTTTTTAAATCAAGTTAAAGTTTAAACAGTTTGCGTCAACGAACCGCGTAGCGTCGAAGTGATTTTTTGGGGTGGCTATTTTGAACCCCCGTAAGTGATGTTTTCCCGGCATCTACTAACACAATGTTTTGTGCTTTCAAGCTGTTTTGAACTTAGATTCCTCTCTTTCTGAAATATTCTGTGTGAAAATTATACAAAATAGATTGTTAAAGTATTCCAAATTTTGCATTGAGGAATTCCTAATTGTTGCTGTGAAGGTAGAACAGAAAGGGACAAAACTTCATATTCAATAGGGTAGTGGAGTTGAATATAACCCCGATTAAGATACCTTCAAGAATATTTTTAACAAAATTGACCCCTTTTTTTGCCTAAATGTTTAAAAATGGATCTGAATTAATCCATTCTTTGGCTTATCCAGTTCCAGTTTACATAAGCTCAAACATTTTTTGCGATTACATAAATAAATATATAGAGAATCCTCTGTTTTCGAAGCAGCGAGCGCTTTTATTAGCCTAAATTTACAATTTTTTGCCAACACTATCATGCATACACAAATTAAGATTTTGTGCTCGGTGCAGATGACTTTATCAAAAAGAAGTTTGGGTGATATTTAGAACAGATTTTGAAAAGACGATGAAATATTGTCAAAGGTGTAGTATATCGCATTGTAAGGGTGGTTTTGCGACAAAATGGCTAACTGTATGTTAGGACAAATCTTTTTTTGTTGAAAAAAGCAGAGTAATGCTGAATTTGGAATAGTGACTTAGATATAACGTCTGGCTTACCCAAGCTTAACCTGTAGATTTGTTTTTGTTTTGTTTTGTTTTTGTTTTGCTTTGTTTTGTGTTACATTCAATAGAAAACTAATGGTACAGAGAGCACCATGTAAGATGTGACAGGAATAAACTCATTTAGGAATAAATTTCTCTCCCAATAGGCTACATTGATAATTTTTTTCTCAATGATGCATTCTTTGAACAATATATGTCTTCAAAGCAAAACTGTTTATATGGATAAAGCAGCTCATAAATTGCCAATTTGAAGATTGATGATTATTTTTGTATAGCTATTCTACTTTTTAACCGCATTTTATACTGCACTGTAAATGGACTCTACTTTTGCTTTTTTTTTAATGCTCCTACATCAGCAAAAGTGATCCTTATTAACCGTTTACTACTGAATTCTCTCATTTCCTTTTGTTTTTAATAAAGGAGCCCCACGATTCCATAGGCAATGAGTTCACTGTTGTATCTGGATTGCTGGGGTATGGGTACGAAAATAGTAATTGAGATTCAAAAGTTCTGATGTAAAAGACATTAATGCACTTTTTTCTTGCCTGGAATGAAAATTATTGAGCTTTGAAGAACATGTCTAAAAGGTGTATTAGCATGTGACAGGCAATTTTTGCTGTATTTCATTCTCATCTTTTCACAAGTTATGTTGTTCAGATATATTTTTTAAGAAGTTGTTTAGTGGTAGATATTAGTTAGATATGATATGATGAAATTACCTAAAGATACACACATGGATTTGGGTTCACCGTTGGGCAACTGTGTCTTTGCAAATTGCAGTTAGCATGAAGGTATAGATTATATAATATGCTACTATTTAGAATGACATATGAAGAAAGGTAGATACCTAAATCCGTTTCATATTTGAAATACTCCGAAATGTAGTTTTATTTGTATTTTTCTATTTGTGTGTTTCCATTGATATGCTGCTTTATGTTGCTCCAAAGGCCAATTATATGATTATAGCCAGAAGGGTGTTACTATCTGGCTCTCGATCATACACTAACAAATGCCTACTTAAAATTGATTTACAATTGTATGTTATCACAAATATGTTTCACAAATAGCACACTGTTTATATGTGACCTTCTCTTTCAATTCAATACTGAATATTTGTTATTTACTAATTATGGAATATGCAACTTTGAATTATAGGAGAGGGGAGTGGTATTTTTGTATGAATGTTCAAGTCTTTTTACAATTTTTTATATATATGAAAAAATATGTATACCTTTCATATGTCGATCTTGTATAGATGATGCTATAAATGTAATTATTGATATCTAAACATATGTTTTTTGTAGACCCAAACCCTATTTTGTATTATGGTATACAAATTCTGATTTTATTTTTTATTTTTGCTCGATTGAAATGAAGCCTTGTATAAAATAATGTTACTCTGTAAATGATCCACTTCATATTAATTATTCAATGCTGAAAATAAAACTTGTACTCAGATCAAACATAATTATTTTTCTATGCGGCCGTTGTGATAATTGTGAGTGTGTAGAGAAATGTAGAACAGAAAAGGATAGACCTAGCTGTCAACCATTTCTATTTTGGAGGAATGATTTCTATTTTTGGGCCTTCAACTACTATTTTAAACCCTGAATTCTGTCTTTTTTTGAAATATTCTGTTGGAAAGTATGCAAAATATATTGTGAAGACTGTGAAGAATTGCCTTAGAAATGAGGCAGGATGAGAATTGACATTTTCATGCCTCCGCCCAACGAAGGTGGTGCCGGAGGCATTTTTGGTTTTGGGTTTCTAAACTATTTTAGCTGTGAGCTTAAAAACTTGTAACTAATTTGCACAAAGGCGGGCCACCCGGGGGCACAGTGCTCCCACTTTTTCAAGTACCCCAAAGTGCCCCTATTACTTTGACAAGTTCCGCTTTTACTTTGAAAAGTTCCCATTTACCTTCGCAATAAATGTCCATGTTTCGTTCTCATAAGAGCCCTTTTTATCTCTAGTAAGTGCCCTTTTTCAGGTATGATAAGTGCCCTCCTTCACCCAGGAAGCTGTCTGGGAGGTGCTCCTTTTACTTTGACAAGTGCCCCTTTCCTTTCTAATAAGTGCCCCTTCCCCCTTCCTACAATAACCCCTTTTCATCTCTGAAAAGTGCCCCGTTTATTTTTTTAACATATGCCTCCTTTAAAAAAAATAAGAGCCACTTTACCCTTCTCATAAAAGCCCCCTTTTACCTCCGATAAATTCCCCTATTAAAATCTGATCGGTGTCCCTTTTCTGCCAACAAATGCATATTTTCATTTATTATAATTGCCCCTTTTTTATTCTGATAAGTGCCCCTTTTCATATCTGGTCAGTGCCCCTTTTCAGGTGCGGTAAGTGCCCCTTTTCACCTCTGATAATTTCCCTTTTAACAAGGATAGTGCCCCTTTTCCTTCTAATAAGGGACCTATCCCTTTTCATAAATGCCCCTTTCCACCTTTTATAAATGCCTATTTCCCATTCTCATCAGTGCCCTTCTACATCCCTGTTGGGTGCCTCTTTTCAGGTGTAAGGAGTGCTCTATTTTTACCTCTGATATTTACCCTTTGATCTTTGACATGTGCTCCTTTTCTTTTCTAATATTTCTTATCCTTTTCGATAATTGCCCCCTAATCCTCTCATCATTAAACGCGTCCCTAATTTAAAGCGACTTGGAGCAATTTTCCCCAAAGCTCAATCGCTTCGCTCGCTTCGCTTTTATAGATGATAAAATAATGTTACCTATCAATGGTCTCTTCAGTCTTCCATGATGAGAATTGCTTATAACCCCATCAGGATTGGGTATTTCCTCTGTATAGATGTAATTGTTCGCATTGAGACCTCACAAATCTTTAACAAATGTCCTCGCTCGCTTTGCTCGCTCGCAGTTGAATATTCGTCCACCACACTGAAATTCTGGTGCTTAAAGGGATAGTTGAGTTCTGTTGCAGAGGGCGCTACACAAAATATTTGTTGTGAGGTAATGAAAAACTGAGTGTCAAATTTGAAAGAACATACATTTTAATGACAAAATCATCTTTGTTTGATCAAAATCGGTTCAGAGACGGCTGAAATGTCCATAAATATAACCATTTCTCATATTTGTGTACACCACAAATATTAGATAATTTGAACCAGCCGTTGAAAAAATGGAATGGCGCCTTATACGTTTTATTCCAGCCAATGCCGATACAGCATTTTGTATGTTGTACAAATAGAAACAAATATTGAAGTCATCCCTGATAATGTAATCACAATGTAGGGGAAAAACCAATGTCTAAAGAAAAATGTATATTTTCGCTTTGATATTTATTTTTGTGGGTGCCCCTCCCCCCCACACTTTGGAAGTTGCTCAGCCGCCGCCATATTGAGACAAGTGATTAGATTTTTGGATTGTAATGTCAAAGATTAAAAATTGTAAAGATCAATTGACATCTTTTTATAGGCTTTATATTATATCTCGATTTATTTAACTGAATATAGGCGAAGGCATATTGGAGACGCAGTCGCATTTTTCTTATTTGATTATTTGAATTAATGAATAATAAAATAATAATAAATTACATTTATAAAGCGCTTAATACAATGTTTCTAAGCGCTTAACATACATGTACAAGTAAGGTACAACGTAAAATGAACATACAGTAATAATATAATTCTAATAATAACATTACAGATAATTATAAACTGCCCTATAAATTACTATTAAACAAAAAATACTTCAAACTTGCCTTAAAAGATTCTACAGAGGGGATTGACGAATAATAATTGGTAAACTATTCCATAATTTAGGGCTGCAATAGCAAAAGTACGATCTCCGTAACGGGTATTGGTTCGGGGACCAGGGGCGTATCGGAAATTAGCATTTGTAGTTGACCGTAATGAACGTGATGGAACAATAGGTTTGAGAAGGTCGTTTAGATATGATGGAGCATAACCATGATTAATTTTGAATACTAACAAAAGAATCTGAAATTGAATGCGAGTTAAAATTGGTAGCCAATGAGAGATCTAAGAATAGGAGTTATTGTTCATATTTTCTGGTTTTGGTAATGAGACGGGCTGCCATGTTCTGAATACGTTGGAGTGGAGAAATGGTGGAATCGGGTAAGCCAAAGTACAATCCGTTACAATAATCTAAATGGGAAGTCACAAAAGCGTGGATCAATCGTTCTGTAGACTGTCTGTCCAAATATTTTCGAAGTTTACTAATCCTGGAGATACCAAAGGCAGCCGTCCGACAAGTATTCCTGATGTGTTGTTTCATATTCAGTACATTATCAACAGTGACGCCGAGGTTACGAACTACTTTTGAAGGTACGATTTCAACGCCAGCAGCATCCAAGCACGGCAGACTGCAAGAACTTCTAAACTGCGAGGTGACGTGTAGTACCTCAGTCTTAGATTGATTTAGCTTGAGTTTATTCGAAGAAGACCAGGACATGACATCGGAGACGCACTCGCTCAGTTTATGCATAGAGCCTTCGTGATCTTTGGATGTCATGGTCACATACAACTGGGTGTCGTCGGCGTACATGACATGATGAATGTCCCGATGGTACCGATCTCAACGGACCAGTATACAGGATGAACTCCAGTGGTCCAAGGACAGACCTTTGAGGAACATCCCAGGGCAGGGGAAATGGTCTGGAAATAGAGTCATTCACAACGATGTGCTGTTTGCGATTATCCAGGTACGATTCAAGCCACTTCAGAGCACACCCCTTGATGCCATAGCCTCGCAGGAAACGATCAATCATAGTTGTATGGTCAATAGAGTCAAACGCAGCAGTAGCACAGCCTCATAACCCTTATCAACTGCAAGAAGAATGTCATTGAAGACTCTGATCAATGCCGTTTCAGTTGAATGGAAGTATGGAACTGTCGATAAGCCGACTGCATCTCAGGAAACAACTTTTGTTTATCAAGGTTCACTCGAAGCTGAGAAGCAACGATTTTCGCAAGGATCTTAGCAAGGAATGGCAGGTTTGCTATGGGCCTGTAGCTTTTAAGGTCATCTGGATTTATGAATCCTCAAAAATGATTAATTACGTGAAAAGGTGTTTTAAGACACTGTCCCTTTTGTGCAAGATGCTATGCATGAGGACCCATCCCCACACACAATTGGTGTATATTTGGATCTTTGTACTCACAAGATATTTGTTACAGTATGACTTTTATTTATATCGAAAAAAATATCGCTAGTGATATTCTTTTGTCTCGCAATGTATGGTCAACAAAGGATCTAAATGATCACGACGTTTCGTACGCGCTGCGACACTTCGTCAGGTGATAAAATCTAATGTAAGCAAGCGTGTTTTATATTCTACGGGCGGATCCAACAGTCAATTAATACGATCAATAATTGGGTTCTAGGACACCTACCCCCTGGACATCCACCCCTGGACAACTACCACCGGACAACTACCCCCTAGGGCAACCATCCTCAAGGACAACTACCCCGGACATCTACCCCCTAGGATAGTTGTCCTAGGGGGTAGTTGTCTGGGTGTAGTTGTCCGGGGGTAGTTGTCCCAGTGGGTAGTCGTCCTAGAGGGTGGTTGCCCTAGGGGGTAGTTGTCCTAAGGGAAGTTGACTGGGGATGGTTATCCGGGGGTGGATGTCCAGGGGGTAGGTGTCTGGATACGCAATAATTGGAAAAATAGCGGCGCACGAAACGTCGTGATCTTTTAGATCCCTTGTTGACCATACATTGCGAGACAAACGAATATCACTAGCGATATTATTTTCAATACTACATCCGCAATGAGTAATACATTTAGCATTATGACTTTATAGTTTAAAACAAATATTTCCGTTGGAAGATGAATGCTGTCATTGGCTTTGTCGCGTGTATTGCACAACTTACTTGTAAGATGTGACTGTTTGAGTTTTCAATAGCGTGTTAGATAAGAGATGAAACTAAGCTAGTTTCTGCAAAAAATAAAGATGGCAAAGATGTGACATTAAATGAAGGAAAAAGTTTACCTGTATTATGCACGTATTATTTGTACATAAAATTGATTATGATGGTGATTTCGTCCAGAAAATCCTTTTTCAATAGATACTTTTTGAATACCTACATCTTTCTTTATGCACGGCATCGATTT
Source organism: Strongylocentrotus purpuratus (assembly GCF_000002235.5). Classification (NCBI taxonomy): domain Eukaryota; kingdom Metazoa; phylum Echinodermata; class Echinoidea; order Camarodonta; family Strongylocentrotidae; genus Strongylocentrotus; species Strongylocentrotus purpuratus. The sequence goes on from NW_022145600.1 coordinate 9,204,883, forward strand.
TTACCATGTTCAGAAGTGAAAATTGATTTAGTGAAATATGACATCAGGATATTTATTACTATCTGTATTTTCATGAATAGAAAACATGAACGTTGTGATCAGATGGCTAATCAGTATAACCACTTGAAACAGAGCAAATAGTAACCTATTTATCATGACAAAGCAAAAGCATATAAGTTTTCAAGGTAAACATTAATAGAGTATTAAAGATATTTTTCAAAGACTTTCGTCTTGAACGTTGATTAGATTTCTCTCTTCTACATTGCTGATTGAAATATCTTTTGGTCATATTTCATCCAAAATTAATTAAATGTTGTTGTCATATTTCATTCCAACTCAAATGCTAAATTAGACGCGTTGTTGACAATTTTAGAATTTGGGATGTTTGAAACAAATTTTGTTACCATTCCGCCCCACTTAGTTCAAGCTCATTTTGATATGAATGTTTGAGCTCATAATTATCCAGTGTAGTTTGGTATACATGTATCTCTCAAATCTAACAGTCAGATTTCTTTCTATTTATGTATTAGTATATTTCATCAAGAAGTCCACGAGCACTACCATAAACGAGTTGCTCTAAAAAACGAGAAAAGAAAATGTAGTGTTACTGAGACAGTAGGATTTTTTTTCTATCAATATTATGGATATTTAAAATACATAACGTAAAAGATATGGAAAAATATTAAGAACAATCTTGATGAAATCTAATAATTTTCATCCTTTACAGTTGAGTGCATGGACACGTTCTTGTGTAAATGTTATTTGACTTACTCTCCAAAAGGAAACAGAAATGAAATGATAAACAATTTACATTTGGATTTACAATAGCTGCACTAACCGCAAAGAGGCAGTGGCTGGCGGGTGTGTGGTGTTATGGGAACATTGGAGGGGGGGGCGAATGGGTTAGCCAAAAACGAGAACAATCGGGAGTCGCAGTGTTCTAAGCGAATGGACAAACACTACTGGTTTAAATGTTTGAAGATAAACTAAGTCCATCACTTATTTGACTGCTTCAAAAACAATACACGAATAAAAAAAAAAGGACGTTTTGATCACTTTTTATTTTGGGGGTAGGGGGTGAAAACCAGAGCCGTATACCAAACATCCAGAGTGAATTTGAAATTGAAATGAATATGAACACTTTTGAAAAAAGTTTTCTGCAAAGATATTATAATCTGTCCAGGATTTTTCTTGTGATGAAATTATTTGCTAGATATTGGATTCTTACATTTCCCCCACCCCGCCCTTAATTGACGCCGGCATTGATGAAAGTTCGTCCAATATATTTTATGACTTGACTATAATTTTTATGAATGCTTCTAAGTTCTAACATTATATTTTTTAATGACACAGCGTGATCTGAGCCACTTTCGGTTATCCTTTTACAATCATATTCAAAATCACGTTTTACTTAGCTTCCTGTATGACCAATTTGGGAAGGTCTTGTAAACATTGATCAAGTTTCAATTTCATTGCGCTTTTTTAAAAGAGCTACCCGAATACGAATAACAAATTTGTGACTCGTTTAGCTTAGCCTTCTCCAATTGGTATTTATCATCTCTTTAGGCAGACAACGAGAAGGAATTTAGGTAGCACAATCATGGCTTTTAACTACGGTCTATTTCGTCTCCCGTTTGTAATATGTTGTCTTCTTTTACCTTTGACAATGCAGACGTTAAGAAGAGATTCTTTACTGACCCCTTCAACATTCGATCGGGAAAGCTTGGGATGTGAAATGAATATTGAGCTAAAGACAGCTTCTTGCGGGAACAGGGGACTTAATTCGGTTCCTCAAAATATTTCTATTGATATTCTGCGTTTTGACTTGTTTCGAAACAACATCACCTCTCTGTTGAGCTGGTCGTTTAAGCGATATCCTCTGATCACTCGTTTGGACCTTTCTCAAAATGACATCAGGGTGATAGAACGGACGGCTTTACACCCCATCAAGGATCTGATGTACCTAGATATATCCTTCAACCCACATCTTGTGCTTCCAGGAACAGGCCTTCTTAGGTGGGCTAGAAAACTTTCCAATCTGAACTTGCAGTCCTCGAACTTGCAATCGCTCCCTAACGACATTCTAAAATGGAGCCCACGATTAAAATACGTGGGACTTTACCGCAATCACCTGAAAGTCGTCAATGTCAGCTCTTGCGGTACATCTGAGCATGTTACTTTGTCATACAACCAAATTGAACATATTAATGCAGACGATTTTTATTTCGTGTGTCACGTTGGTTATTTAAACCTACAAGGTAACCCAATCCTGTCGGTTGACCCGAATGTAGTCGCATCATTACATGTCCGTAAATTGTTTGTTGGAGACTATCCCGTTACATTTGAATCTTTCCGAGACTTGTTCTCCGGAATTTCGCACTCTGAAATAAAAGAAATTGTGATAATGAATGCCTCTATTGTTGCCTTTCCGGACAATTTCTTTGATCCATTGCGTGATTGGCCTATCCATTTGCTGAAATTCTCAAACATGTATAACGAAGTGAATGTTCTGCATTCTTTTGTCTTCTCGAATTTGACGAGAGTCTATGAACTTTCATTCGAAGATGATTATATATAAGTAGGATCGAACCGGACTACTTTGAGGGTATGCAGGACTTGAGAGTTCTAAGAGTGGAATATTGCGAGCTAAAAGATATCAACACTGGTAGTCATACGTGGACTGTAGATTTAGTCGAACTGCACTTGGCTGGCAATTCTTTGACAGAAATTACTCCGTATACATTTCTTGGTCTAAGGAATTTGACCTTCTTAGACCTGTATTTCAATGAACGCCTTGCTACCTTTAAACTTAACTCTTTATCGGGACTCGATAAGCTCCAAGCCATCAATATATCTGAATGCTTTGTCTTCCGATGGCAACTGGGTGTCCCCGCTTTAAAATGGCTTTCCATGAACAATGTGTATCCCCCCTGGAACCCTTTGGAACCTGGAGAATCTTTCAAAGAGACAAGATCTCTTGTGAGTTTAAATTTGATTGATTCGGAGCTTTATGTCTCTCATCTTTGGGATGCCACGGTGAATATATCTATTTTCGATAGATTGTTAAACCTTACAACCTTGGATCTGAGTGAGAATTTTTCTCTTGGAAAGGCCTTACCTCCTTTCATTTTCAGAAAGCTGTCCGTTTTGCAAGAACTGAGTATAGAGTTCTGCTACATTTCACACGTTCACCATCTAACTTTCCTGGGGTTGGTATCGCTCCAGAAGCTTAGTTTAAGAGGAAACAACATCCACTGACTTCATCAGGATTTACTTCAAGGGTTGGTGCAAGTCAGAAGCATGAACCTTCAAGGAGACTTCCTATCGTATCTCGATGAAGCTATATTTTCAAACAATGCAGAACTTACAGCTCTGTCATTAGCAAATAACAAATTGACCAGTTTCAACCAAAGTACATTCCAACCAATCAAACTCTCTCTTTCTTCTATCGATCTTTCAAACAACCCAATCAATTGCAACTGTGATTTAAAGTGGCTTCTTGATTGGCTAAGTGGCCCTATACAGCTGCTTAATGAAGATGAGACTATCTGCTCGTTAGCATCTTTGGATTCCGTTGGGGAGAAACCTTTGCTTGATTTTGATCCGAATGAACTCTGTGGGCTCAACATTGTTCTTATCTGTGTGCTTTCACTCGCCGCCATTTGCTTCGTGGTCGTTGTCGGCTTCGTTTATCATAATCGATGGCAGTTAAGGTTCAAACTCTATCTCTTGAAGCTGGCGGTCCTCGGGTACAACGAGCTACGGGACGCTCGAGACCACAACGACTACGAGTTTGACTTGAACATCATCTTCTACGACGACGATGAACATTGGATTCGCGAACAGCTCCGGCCGGCTTTTGAACAACGGCTCCCGCAGTTCGAGAGGAACGTGTTTGGTGATGACGACCTTGTTCTAGGAATGCACTACTTGGATTCCGTAGACTACGTGGTTAGCAGGAGTTACAAGACTGTCATAGTGCTCAGCAGAGCCGCCGTTCGCGATCGCTGGTTCATGCTCAAGCTCCGCATTGCAATGGACCACGTGAGTGACACACAAACCGAATTCGTTGTGGTGGTCTTCCTCGAAGACATCCCAGATGATGAGATACCTTTCCTGGCGAGGTTGTATCTCAGTGATGGCAGACCTTTTCTTCACTGGCCAAATGACGAAAGAGGACAAGAATATTTCTGGAATGAATTAGTGAAAAGTTTGACCATTAATCTAAGGACCAACGATTTGATTCCGAATGAGTAGAACGTTTGTGCACGTAATAATTGTTTCTTTTTGTTCCTTTTCCTTTTTCTAATTTACATACAGTTTACTTTAGCATTTGACAAGTACTCACTTTAGCGTTTATTGTTTTTTTTATAGACATGTTAGTAGCAAGATAATGTTTCTTGTGTGTAAATTATGAGAAGGCCTAGACTAAAGGCCGAGGCAAAGATCGAGATAGACTTACAAGTAGTAGTACTTCTCATCGATACATACATGCAACTGAGAGATCGATGATACATGCTCAGTTCTTTTCTCAGTGATGTTCATTTGCTCATTCCATTTTCGGAATAACGAGACTTCAGGGTAATGCATAAAATGTTCGGAATAATGAACCCGATATTAGTTTCAGTACTATGAACCTCCCTCCCTGCCCCCCTCGGTCGGAGAGATTTGTATTCGGGAATGATTGTCTTTAACTTTTCCTTTTTAATAGATTCACTTGACTTTCATTCTGTTGTTTTCATCGTTTGATAATCATATTATAAATATCTTCTTTCTCATTTTGTTTTGAAATGATTTGTACAGTTTCATTTTATTGCGGTTCTGTTTTTTATTGATATGTTCCAGTTATATTTGGTTGCTTTTCAACGGTTATTAAACTTAATGATATCTGCTCTCCTTTTACTCTGGCAAATTTGTGGTAAAAAACTTACCCAACCCCAAAAATGGCAACAACAAAACTTTCTAAACGTTTTCCGGTAGTGTTACACATCAGGAAAATGTACTAAAATCTAAGAAAATCCGACCCCCGAAGAGGATTGATTTTCAAAAAGCGTCAAAGATGGCCGTCAATACTTAAAAAAAGGCCACCAATCGTGATAAACTCCTCAAAAAATTCTTCAATTCATATTCGAGCGTTGATATCTCCCTTGTTAGTATATAATCATACTTGACGTTGGTATAATTGAAAAACCAATTTGTTTTACCTTTATAATAATGCCCCATTTGCAATGAATATGTTATCATGGACTGTGGCAGTACTTATGAATATGAGGCCAAGTCAAAAGTGATATGCTGCAAAAGGCATAGTTATTCCTTCAAAACATAATCCATCCTCCGAACAAATGAATAATTCATCATCTAGACAAGGCTTTGGAGGGCGTGGCTATGAATGAAACTGTACTAGGTTTGGATAAGGATTATTATATCCCGCATACTAAGAATCTTGCAATCTGATTGGTCTAAACGAGGTCACATGATCAATGATAGATCAGTTCTTTTAAGTATGTAAAATTCACTTAAAATATACCTTATTGCCGATGTGGGATATAAAACAAATATTAACCTCCTTTACTCGGGCAATGGATACAAACTATCATCGCTTCGGTGATCTCGGCGCTACCGTCATCCCTCGCCTTGCGGCTCGGGATATGATAGTAGCCCCGAGATCAGCTCGGCGATGATAATTTGAACCATTACCCTCGTAGTCGGTTAATATTTGCTTACTACATCCTTGAGGTAGTCACTAGGAAGGTCTATTTCTGTACATTGATGTGAGTGCATAGAGGTCACAAGTTATTTAGTAAGGATTCACTGGAAATTCGGAATTCTCATCTTAAACCTCCTAATTTTATAGTTTACGAATGCAGTTGCTTGGGAATTTGACTTACTCCTGTGTGTCTAATTATTTGCTCTAATGCTCTTTGTTCTACAAGACATTCAAGGACTGATCCAATGTTTTTGTATGCCTGAACGTATCAAGGATACTCATTTGTACTAGCCAATGGCTGTGCTATGCTTTGGAGCAGTTCTAATATGAAATGAATGATGCTTTCAATCATATTCATTGTTTCGTTTAACTTGCTAAAGTACGTGACACCGAATTGTTAAATATGAAGTTGAGTTCTGGTCATGCGATTGCATTGTGAAAGAAACGGTGTGGAACCGACCAGAAAAGGTTGATCATCTAGCATACAAGAATTTATGTGTCTTGCAAGGTTCTGGAATCATCAAAACGATAAGAAATTTGGCCAAGTCTTGGTAAAGTTACAAACACTGTACACAGAAAGATGTATATGGGACTACACAAACACGTGGCGTAAAAAGCCTCCCCCCCCCCCAGATTTTTACGATGTTACATGCCATATTTAGAATATAAAGGCATTTGAAGAGCCATGCTTTTCAGGGAACATGTCTTATCTGATGTTCTTCCACACTTGCATAATAAGAATGATAACGCTCACAAATTATTTTTCACCTCTTCCCACAACTCAACCTTCTCTTTAAATGTCTTAGAGTTGCCATAATATCACCTCCAATTTAAATGGTCGTGTCTCATTAACATGTAGCCTTTTACAAGCATTTTGTCAAACAATGAGATCTTAATGTTTGTATGTGTGTGTGATGTAACCTTTTCTCCATGACAATCTTGCTACAAGAAAAAATCGTCACTACTCAATTTCATCAACTAATTTATGTTTAGAGTTTCATATCAGTGTTTTATTTATTTATTTACAAGTTTCTTTTTCGATAATGAATAACTTTAAAAATGCATGTAGCTGTAGCATTCTTCAGTTTTTCAGTTTCAGTTTTACTTTAGTTTTTTAATATTTTATTTCATATTTCACATTAACATTCATTACATAAATCAAAAGCAATAAACAATAAGAATGAAAAGAATTGTTCTTTCAACAGGTGTCAAAAATACATACAATAATATTAGGTAATGAAAGTAAAAAAGCACAGTCAAGTTAACATACGGAGATATACATACAATTGCATGGTATTTTAACTAAAATTAGACAAATATATTTGTGGTGAAATATGGGGGAATCTAGTAAAAATCTCAGCTTGTACAATGACGATTCCCTGTTATAAATAAGAGCAGTCTATGGAACATGAGATATGTTCAAAATAATCCAAATTAAAGGGAGAAAGAAGGAAAAATACTAACAAATAAAAAATGAAGAAAACACTAAAAGACAAAAACACGAAAGAGGCGAAAATAAGACGAAGGACAAACAAAAAGCATTAGTCTCACAATTGTGAGATCAGCTTGTAAAATCAGTGTAGTGTTATAATTCTACTTCCACTATGTACTTATAAATTGATACAGGCGAATATATTTCTTTTTGCTTTTTGAGTTAAAGATTTACAATTTTAGTATACCTGTATCATGCACGTATGATTTGTATATTATATTTATGAAGTTGATGATTTCGTCCAGAAAATGCTTTGTGTCTAGATGATATTTGAATACCTACATCTTTCGTTATGCACGGTTTCGATTTTTACCATGTTCAAAAGTGAAATTTGATTTAGTGAAATATGACATAAGGAAATTAATTCAAATCTGCATTTTCATGAATAGAAAACATGAATTTTGAGATCAGATGGCAAATCAGAAACATTGCAAGATATTCTTCAAAGACTTTCATCTTTAACGTTCACTAGATTCTCTCTCCTACATTGCTGATTGAATATTTTTGGGTCATATTTCATCTCAATCGAATGGTTAAATAAGACGTGCTAAGACAATTTTAAAAATAGGGATGTTCGAACAAATATTGTTCCATCCCGCCCCACTACAGTTCCAAGGCATTTTGACTTGAATGTTTGAGCCCATAATTATTCCGTTAGTTTTTGTTTACATGTATCTCTCGAATCGAACGGTCAGATTTGTTCACTTTAGGTATCACTATACTTCATCACTACTATGACAACAACTACTCTATTAAAATAATAAGTGAAAAGAAAAACAATTGTTTTTAATGTGATTTGTTTTCTTCAATCAGTAAACATGCATTTGTAAAATACATAAAGCACAAGAAGAGAAATTAAAAGTAAAATGCGAATTAAATCTTTTAATTTGCATCATTTGCAGTGCAGTGCCTTTTGACGGAATCTTTCTCGTGTAAATATCACTTGGCTTACTCTAAAAAAGGAAACAGAAATAGAATGAGTCGAAAAGAACTTTGCATACGGAGTTAAAATGGTTGCACTAACCGCAAAGAGGCAGTTGCTGGCGGGTCTAGTGTTATCGCAATATGGGGGCGGGGGCAGGGGCGGCAGGGTGGTAAGCCAAAGACGAGAACATTTTGGAGACGCAGTGTTTTAAGTGAATAAACGAACTCTACTGGTTAAAATGTTTGGATGCTAACCATGGGGCCGTGAATATTTTCAAGGAGAAAATACCTCTTTTGACTGCTTCAAGAAAACAATACAAGATGATTTCATATATTTTTTTGATGGAGTTATAAGCAATTTTTCTTTGGCCGTATGCCATGAATCTAGAAAAAAAAAAAAATCAAAAATATTTTTTGTTTTGTTTTGTGTGTTTGTGTGTTGGGGGGGGGGGGGAATTCTTATTAAAAATGAAATCGAATCATACATGTACAGTGCGTCCCAGAAAAAACGAAACCGAGAAGTATCGATGTTTTATCATAACTTAATCACAACCATAATTAATGAATGATACATATTTGGAAAGCTTAGGGTCTCCTCTTTCAGTTGATGCTACTCAGATGATGCATATTTCACGCATTAGTGATTAAAAGCAATTTGAAGGAAGGAAACCAAAAAGACGTTTGGCGGGCGGTATCTGAATTTCGAAGAAAAATTCACATTTCTAGAAAGTTGAGTTTCTGCCTTTTCATATGACACCTCATTCAGGAAAAATGAGCGAGGAATGACAAGGTTCTGTTTGTTTAAAGAAGCCCTTACATTTTCATAATTTTAACAAACGAATTCGTTTTCACTGGGTGCCTGCCGTAGCAAAAAGCAGTTTTGACAAAAGACTTAACTCCGTTTCGTTGACAATCAGCCATGCATGAAGACTCTCGTCTACGGCTGATTGTCAACGAAACGGAGTTGAGTCTTTTGTTAATTTCTTTTATTGATACGGCAGGCAGCCAGTGAAAACGAATTCGTTTAATAAAATGATGGAAATGCAAGCACTACTTTAAACAAACAGAACTTTGTCATTCCTCGCTCATTTTTCCTGAATGAGGTGTCATATGAAAGGGCAGAAACTCAACTTTCTAGAAATGTGAATTTTTCTTCGAAATTCAGATACCGCCCGCCAAATGTCTTTTTGGTTTCCTTCCTTCAAATTGCTTGTAATTACTCATGCGTGAAATATGCATCATCTGAGTAGCATCACATGAAAGAGTAGACTCTAAGCTTTCCAAATATGTATCATTCATTAATTATAGTTGTGATTAAGTCATGATAGAACATCGATACTTCTCGGTTTCGTTTTTTCTGGGACGCACTGTATATTACATATTATATCTGTACAGGAGTTTGCTTGATAAGCTATTGGTTTCCTGCAATGCCCAGCCCCTCCCTCTGACGCCGCCACTGATGCCGCCACTGATGGAAGAGACACCAAAAACAAGTGGCACAACCCCCCTAATTACTTTTATGGGTAAATGCTTCTAACATTATGGCAAAGCGTTGTGAGCTACTTTCGGTTAACGTGTTGCAATTTTATTTGAAATCACGTTTTTATTAGCTTTCTATGGCCAAATCAGGAAGTACGTATACATATAAATCAAGTTTTCATTTCGTTGCACTTCCTGAATAGCAATACAAAATTTGTGACTCGTTTAGGTTAGGTTTGTCAATTTTTGTATCTTTCATAATTATCCGTAGGCAGACAACGAGAAGGAATTTGGCTAGCACCATGATGGCGTTTAAGGACGGTCTGTTTCGTCTCCCGTTCTTGATATTTTGTCTTCTTTTACCCTTGACGTTACAGACGTTAAGAAGAGATTCTTTACTGACCTCGTCAACATCTGATCGGGGAAGCTTGGGATGTGAACTGAATATTGAGTTAAAGACAGCTTCTTGCGAGAACAGGGGACTTAATTCGGTTCCTCAAAATCTATCTATTGATATTCTGCGTTTTGACTTGTTTCGAAACAACATCACCTCTCTCTTGAGCTGGTCGTTTAATCGATATCCTCTGATCACTCGTTTGGACCTGTCTCGAAATGACATCAAGGTGATAGAACGGACCGCTTTACACCCCCTCAAGGATCTGATGTACCTAGATATGTCCCTCAACCCTCATCTTGTGCTTCCAGGAACAGGCCTTCTTAGATGGGCTAGAAAACTTTCCACTCTGAACTTACAGTCCTCGAACTTGCAATCGCTCCCTAACGACATTCTAAAATGGAGCCCACGATTAGAATACGTGGGACTTTACCGCAATCACCTGAAAGTCGTCAATGTCAGCTCTTGCGGTACATCTGAGCATGTTACTTTGTCATACAACCAAATTGAACATATTAATGCAGACGACTTTTATTTCGCGTGTCACGGTGGTTATTTAAACCTACAAGGTAACCCAATCCTGTCGGTTGACCCGGATGTAGTCGCATCATTACATGTCCGTACATTGTTTGTTGGAGACTATCCCGTTACATTTGAATCTTTCCGAGACTTGTTCTCCGGAATTTCGCACTCTGAAATAAAAGAAATTCTGATAATTAATGCCTCTATTGGTGCCTTTCCGGACAATTTCTTTGATCCATTGCGTGATTGGCCTATCAATTTGCTGGAATTCTCATACATGTATAACAAAGTGAATTATCTGTATCCTTTTGTCTTCTTGAGTTTGACGAAAGTCTATGAACTGTCATTCGGCAATGATTATATAAGCAGGATTGAACCGGACTACTTTGAGGGTATGCAGGACTTGAGAGTTCTAAGAGTGGAATATTGCCAGCTAAAAGATATCAACACTGGTAGTCATACGTGGACTGTAGATTTAGTCGAACTGCACTTGGCTGGCAATTCTTTCACAGAAATTACTCCATATACATTTCTCGGTCTAAGGAATTTGACCTTCTTAGACCTGTATTTCAATGAACGCCTTGTTACCTTTACACTAAACTCTTTATCGGGACTTGATAAGCTCCAAGCCATCAATATATCTGAATGCGCTGTCTTTCGATTGCGACTCGACGCCCCTGCTTTAAAATGGCTTTCCATGAACAATATGTATTCCGCCTTGAGCCCTTTGGAACGTGGAGAATCTTTCAACGAGACTAGATCTCTTGTGAGTTTAGATTTGATTGATTCGGTGCTTCATGTCTATAATCTTTGGGATGACACGAGGAATATATCTATTTTCGATAGATTGTCAAACCTTACAACCTTGAATCTGAGTGAGAATCCTTATCTTAGAAATGGCTTTCCTCCTTTCATCTTCAGAAAGCTGTCCGCTTTGCAAGAACTGAGTATAGAGTTCTGCGATATTTCAAACCTTCACCACCTCACTTTCGTTGGGTTGATATCGCTCCAGAAGCTTAGTTTAAGAGGAAACAACATTTACCAACTTCATCAGGATTTACTTCAAGGTTTGGTGCAAGTCAGAAGCATGAACCTTCAGGGAAACTTCCTATCGTATCTCGATGAAGCTATATTTTCAAACAATGCAAAACTTACAACTCTGTCTTTAGCAAATAACAAATTTACCAGTTTCAACCAAAGTACATTCCAACCAATCAAACCCTCTCTTTCTTCTATCGATCTTTCAAACAACCCAATCAATTGCAACTGTGATTTAAAGTGGCTTCTTGATTGGCTAAGTGGCCCTATACAGCTGCTTCATGAAGATGAGACTATCTGTTCGTTAGCATCTTTGGATTCCGTTGGGGAAAAACCTTTGCTTTATTTTGATCCCAATGAACTCTGTGGGCTCAACATTGTTCTTATCTGTGTGCTTTCACTAGCCGCCATTTGCTTCGTGGTAGTTGTCGGATTCGTTTATCATAATCGATGGCAGATAAGGTTCAAACTATATCTCTTGAAGCTGGCGGTCCTCGGGTACAACGAGCTACGGGACGCTCGAGACCACAACGACTACGAGTTTGACTTAAACATCATCTTCTACGACGACGATGAACATTGGATACGCGAACAGCTTCAACCGGTTTTTGAAGAACGGCTCCCGCAGTTTGAGAGGAACGTGTTTGGTGATGACGACCTTGTTCCAGGAATGCACTACTTGGATTCCGTTGACTACGTGGTTAGCAGGAGTTACAAGACTGTCATAGTGCTCAGCAGAGCTGCCGTTCGCGATCGCTGGTTCATGCTCAAGCTCCGCACTGCAATGGACCACGTGAGTGACACACAAACCGAATTCGTTGTGGTGGTCTTCCTCGAAGAGATCCCTGACGATGAGATACCGTTCTTGGCGAGGTTGTATCTCAGTGATGGCAGACCTTATTTTCACTGGCCAAATGAAGAAAGAGGACAAGAATATTTCTGGAATGAATTAGTGAAAAGTTTGACCATTAATCTAAGGACCAATGATTTGATTCCGAATGAGTAGAACGTTTGTGTACGTAATAATTGTTTCTTCTTGTTCCTTTTCCTTTTTCTAATTTAGATACAGTTTACTGTAGCATTTGACAAATACTCACTTTAGCTATTATTGTTAGTGTTACATGTTAGTAGCAAGATAATGTTTCTTATGTGTACATTTTGAAAAGGCCTGGCCTAACGGCCAAGGCAAAGATCGAGACAACCTATAGAGAAAAGTAGGTGTAAATTGACTCCCTATAGGGAGTAACTGCGTGTCACATTAGTGACACCCCTCAGGGAGTAAATTTACTCCCCAATGTAGGGAGTAAACAAAAAATATTCATAAGGAGGTGTAAATTTGCACCCCAAGGTTATTATTGTATTCCCTTTAAGGAGTGAAATTTGCATTTAACACCTTGTGGTTCCATTTTCATGAAAAATGGGTTCAAATTTACACCCGTGGGGTTGAATTTTATACCCTTTATGATCGATTCCACACCCTGTGGGGAGTAAATCTACACCCTTTTTATGCACAGCATCAACCAATTGGTCATCCCTCAAGCAATTAATCATCCACGCTTCGTAATCACCTAACAGTCACTGATGCTCACCCTTTTGTCTGCGTTTCACTGCTCTAAAGAAATCAGACCAGAATGTCGAGTTATATGTTGAAAGGCTTTAATGCTTACTTAAACAACAATTAGTGTGAACTCAACACAAGTGCAGACTGTAAGAACTAACTAATGGCTGAACGTATCGGTTCCTAAATACACAATCCTGCCATACCGAATATCTTACCTTTACTTAAAAAAATATAAGAAGACAATTATGTACTAGTTAGTAAAACAACACTTCTGCTAATTTCATTAAATTATCGAATATAACCTTCAATACAACCCCTTATTCTTGATCGGATAACTTTCACACAAATAATATGCCCAAATGAAACATGATAATTCCCCTAACATGACTAAAATATGTGAATTGTGCTAATTTGTCTTCATTTGGCAGTACCTCTATTGACACGATGCGCCATTGCTGTAGCGCATGCGCATATGCACTGACCAATCAGAGCTCGTCTGACTAAAATAGGGTGTAAAATTACATCCCTCAAATATACACCCTTGCGTATTTCCGTGTTTTACTTCCTAAAATGTGTAATAGGGGGCGCACACTATTTTTCCAATTTCGTTTTACTCCCCAAGAACACCTTTTAATTATCTGCGTGTAGTACTTTTCATTGATACATACATGCAACTGAGAGATCGATGATACATGCTCAGTTCTTTTCTCAGTGATGTTCATTTGCTCATTCCATTTTCGGAATTACGAGACTTCGTAATGCATAAAATGTTCGGAAAAATTATTATCATTTTCAGAACTATGACCCCCCCCCCCCCCCCTCGGTAGGAGAGGTTTGTATTCGGGAATAATTAACTTACGGAACCTCCGCAAAAACGAGCAACCCCCGTTGTCTTTAACTTTTCCTTTTTAATAGATTCACTCGACTTTCATTCTGTTGTTTTCATCGTTTGATAATCATAATATAATTCTCTTCTATCTCATTTTGTTTTGAAATGATTTGTACAGTTTCGTTTTATTGCGGTTCTGTTTTTATTGATATGTTCCAGTTATATTTGGTTGCTTTTCAACGGTTATCAAACTTAATTATATCTGCTCTCCTTTTACTCTGGCAAATTTGTGGTAAAAAACTTCCCAACCCCCAAAATGGCAACAACAAAACTTTCTAAACGTTTTCCGGTAGTGTTACACATCAGGCAAATGTTCTAAAATCTAAGAAAATCGGACCCCCGAACAGGAATGATTTTCAAAAAGCGTCCAAGATGGCCGCCAATACTTAAAAAGGAGCCACCAATCGTGATAAACTCCTCAAAAAAAGTTCTGCAATTCATATTCGAGCGTTGAATATCCCTTGTTAGTATATAATCATCCTTGACGTTGGTATAATTGAAAAGCCATTTTTTTAACCTTCATAATAATGCCCCATTTGTAATGAATATGTTATCATGGACTGTGGCAGTACTTATGGATATGGGGCAATGTCAAAGGTGATATGCTGCAAAAGGAGTAGTTATTCCATCAAAACACAATACATCCTCTGAACAAATGAATAATTCATCATCTAGACAAGGCTTTGGAGGGCGTGGCTATAAATACAACTGTTGTACTGGGTTTGGATAAGGATTACTACATCCGTGAGGTATATTTTGTCACTTGGAAGGTCTATTTCTGTCCATTGATGTGAGTGCATAGAGGTCAAAAGTTATTTAGTAAGGAGTCACTGGAAATTCGGAATTCTCTTCTTAAACCTCCTAATTTCATAGTTTTCAAATTTGCTTGGGAATTTGACTTACTCCTGTGTGTCTAATTATTTGCTCTAATGCTCTTTGTTCTACAAGACATTCAAGGACTGATCCAATGTTTTTGTATGCATGAAAGTATCAAGGATACTCATTTGTACTAGCCAATGGCTGTGCTATGCTTTGGAGCAGATCAAATATGAAATGAATGATGCTTTTAATCATGGTCATTGTTTAGTTTAACTTGCTAAAGTACGTGACACCGAATTGCCAAATATCTTAGACTTGCCATAATATCACGTCAAATAATGCAATGGGTGTGTCTTTTTACAAGCGTATTGTCAAACAATATGATCTTCATGTATAGGTATGTGTGATATATTCTCAAATTCTTCATGACTATCTTGGTCCAAAAAAACACTTTTCACTAATCAATTTCATCAACTTATTTATGTTTAAAGTTTTATATCATATTTTAAAATATTTTCAAGTATCTTTCTTTGATGATCATTAACTTTGAAAATGCATGTAGCTGTAGCATAAGCCTCACAGTGTACAGTGTGGGTGTTTACAATAATGAGATCAGCTTGTAAGATGGAATAAATCAGTGTAATTTTATAATTCTACTTCAACTATGTAGTTATAAATTGAAAAGGCGTATATACTTCTTTGTGCTTTTTGAGTTAGAGATTTACAATTTTCATTGGAAATGAGTTTTGTCTTTTTTTTCAATACAAAATTTACACTCTGATACTTGCAATGTTCAATATGTATTTTAATATGAAATGGTATGGGTGTACTGTTTTAAATTGTAAGATTCACAGACTACAATCTTACCCTCTTGACTTACGATGTTTATGATAAAATAAGGAAATACTTCAATCTTTGTTTATTTGCCTTCAGTTGCAAGGCCCTGTGAACGATTTTTTTCACCGGGGGTGCTGAGATATATATATACGTATATAAATAAATATATATAAGCAGGGGCGGATCTAGCTTTTTGCCAGGGGGGGGGGGTTGACCAAATGACGATGCAGATCATCGTACACAGGCCTCAAAGCGGCGGGGCGATTTAAAAAAAAAAAAGCTATTTTGAACTCCCGTAAGTGATGTTTTCCTGGCATCTACTAACACAATAGAGACCATAAAAAGCAGTGCATGATAACGTCTTTTTAAATCAAGTTACAGTTTAAACAGTTTTCGTCAACGAGCCGCGTAGCGTCGAAGTGATTTTTTGTGGGTGGCTATTTTGAACCCCCGTAAGCGATGTTTTCCTGGCATCTACTAACACAATGTTTTGTGCTTTTAAGCTGTTTTGAACCCTAGATTCCTCTCTTTTTCTGAAATATTCTGTGTGAAAATTATACAAAATAGATTGTTAAAGTATTCCAAATTTTGCATTGAGAAATTCCTAAT
This sequence comes from Strongylocentrotus purpuratus, assembly GCF_000002235.5. Lineage (NCBI taxonomy): Eukaryota > Metazoa > Echinodermata > Echinoidea > Camarodonta > Strongylocentrotidae > Strongylocentrotus > Strongylocentrotus purpuratus. The sequence goes on from NW_022145600.1 coordinate 9,221,154, forward strand.
TGTTGCTGTGAAAGGTAGAACAGAAAGGGACAAACTTCACATTTGATAGGGCAGTGGAGTTGAAAATAACCCCCGATTAAGATACCTTCAAGAATATTTTCAACAAAATATGACCCCTTTTTTTGCCTAAATGTTTAAAATATATAATGTTTTAGAATATAATCCATTCTTTGGCTTATCCAGTTCCAGTTTCCAATAAGCACCAAACATTTTTGCGATAAATAAATATATAATATAATAATATATAATATATAATAAAATAAATAAATAGAGAATCCTCTGTTTTTCGAAGCGGCGAGCGCTTTCATTAGCCTAAATTTACATTTTTTTTGCGAAACACTATCATGCATACACAAATTAAGAATTTTGTGCTCGGTGCAGATGACTTTATCAAAAAGAAGTTTGGGTGATATTTAGAACAGATTTTGAAAAGACGATGAAATATTTTCAAAGGTGTAGTATTTGGTGATTGGCATTGTAAGGGTGGTTTTGAGACAAACTGGCTAACTGTACTTAGGACAATTTTTTTTTTTGTTGAAAAAAGCAGAGTTATGCTGAATGTGGAATAGTGACTAAGATATAACGTCTGGCTTACCCAAGCTTAACCTGTAGATTTTTTGTTTGTTTTGTTTTGTTTTGCTTTGTTTTGTGTGACGATCAGATAGAAAGCAAATGGTACTTTGAGCACCATGTAAGATGTGAGAGGAATGAACTCATTTAGGAAATAAATTTCTCTCCCAATAGGCTACATTGATAATTTTTTTTTCTCTCAATGATGCATTCTTTGTGCAATATATGTCTTCAAAGCAATACTGTTTATATGATAATGCAGCTCGTAGATTGCCGATTTGAAGATTGATGCTTATTTTTGTATAGCTATTCTACATTTCGAAAAGCATTTCATACTGCACTGTAAATGGACTCTACTTTTGCAGCTATTTTTGCTCCTGTATCAGCAAAAAGTGATCCTTATAACACATTTACTACTGAATTATCTCATTTCCATTGTTCTGAATAAAGGAGCCCCACGATTTCATTGGCAATGAGTTCACTGTTGTATCTGGATTGCTGGAGTATGGGTACGAAAATAGTAATTGAGATTAAAAAATTCTGATGTAAAAGACATTAATGCACTTTTTTCTTGCCTGGAATGAAAATTATTGAGCTTTGAAGAACAGGTCTAAAAGGTGTATTAGTATGTGACAGGCAATTTTTGCTGTATTTCATTCTCATCTTTCACAAGTTGTGTTGTTCAGATATATTTTTTAAGAAGTTAGTTTAGTGGTAGATATTTAGTTAGATGTGATATGATGAAAATTACCTTAAGATACACACATAGATTTGGGTTCAACGTTTGGCAACTATGTCTTTGCACATTGTAAGTTAGCATGAAGGTATAAATTATATAATATAGCTACTATTTAGAATGACATAAAAGAGTTATGAAGGAAGTATATGGATACCTAAATCCGTTTTGTAGTTGAAATACTCCGAAATGTAGTTTTATTTTTATTTTTCTATTTGTGTGTTCCACTGATATGCTGCTTTATGTTGCTCCAAAGGCCAATTATATGATTATAGCCAGAAGGGTGTTAACTATCTGGCTCTCGATCATACACTAACAAATGCCTACTTAAAATTGATTTACATTTGTATGTTATCACAAATATGTTTCACAAATAGCACACTGTTTTATATGTGACCTGTCTCTTTCAATTCAATACTGAATATTTGTTATTTACTAATTATGGAAATATGCAACTTTGAATTATAGGAGAGGGGAGTGGTATTTTTGTATGAATGTTCCAAGTCTTTTTACAATGTTTTATATATATAGAAAAAATATGTATACCTTTCATATGTCGATCTTGTATAGATAATGCTATAAATATAATTATTGATATCTAAACATATGTTTTGTAGACCCAAAACCCTATTTTGTATGATTGTATACAAACTCTGATTTTATTTTTTATTTTTGCTCGATTGAAATGAAGCCTTGTATATGATAATGTTACTCTGTAAATGATCCACTTCATATTAATTATTCAATGCTGAAAATAAAACTTGTACTCAGATCAAACATAATTATTTGTCTATGCGGCCATTGTGATTATTGTGTGTGTGTAGAGAAAGTTAGAATAGAAAGGTAGAACAGCATAGCTGTCAACCATTTCTATTTTGGAGGACTGATTCCTATTTTCTGGCCTTCAATTTACTCTTGTGGTCCCTAGATTCTTGTCTTTTTCTGAAATATTCTTCGTGAAAAGTAAGCAAAAAAGACTGTATTCCTAGTTTTGCACTGAGAGATTCCGATTTTTTGCTGTGAAAGGTGGAACATAAAGGGATAAGAGACAGGAGCTCGGCGGTATCACTTCAAATTTACAAGGGTAGTGGAGTTGAAAATGACCCGCGATTTAGATACCTTCAAGAACATTTATAACAATATAAGACCCCTAAGGTGTAAAATATGATCTGAATGATATCCTTTTTTTTGGTCTTATCCAGTTCAAATTTACAAAATGCACCATTTTGTTTTGCGAATTAAAAAAAAAAGAATTTAAAATCGGCGAGCGCTTATATTTGCTGAAATTTATTCCTTTTTGAAGAACACCATCATGCATACACAAAGCCAATATGAAATGACACCAACTGAGGCGAGGTGATTCGAATTTTGATCTGGCGACCATTGCTCAGGAACTGAATTTGTATTTGGTATAGGGTTTATGTGTTTGGTCCCGGGTTGAAGTTGAGAATTTGGTTAGTTTAGGTAATCGACGACTGTCTTAATTGTCTTAGAACTAGGGCAGGATGAGATTTGACATTTTTATGCCTCCGCCCACCTAAGGTGGTGCATTATGATTTTGGGTTGTCTAAACTATTATAGGTGTTAGCTAAACATTTGTAACTAGTTTGCGTCGCCATAGGGAGACAAGTGATCAGATTTTAGGATTGTAATGTCAAAGGTCAAAGGTTGTAAAGATCAGTTGACATGTTGTTATAGGCTTTTTAATGTCATCATATTTCAATAATTATTCAAGCCATTATCTCAACTGAATTTAGGCGAAGGCATAGTGGAGACGCAGTCGCATAATTAGTATTGTTTGATTATTTGAATTAATGAATCCTCAGAAATGATTAATTAGGGGAACACATTTTAGGACACTGTTTCTTAGGTCTAAAATAAAAACTTGTTGTATTGCCTTTGCGACCGACCCCAAAATCTGAAAATCTACGGTCGGCATTTTTAAAAAGTTTTTTTTTATTTTTTTAAACCGTTTTTTTAGATTTTTTTGGTTATTAATGAATTTAAAAAAAAAGTATTTTGTTTGTAGGGATAAAAGGGATATTAATGCATGAAATCAAATCATTCCCAAATTCTCACTCGTCTTCTGCCCTAGTTTCGAAATCCTACTAGCGTAAACATCTCGATCAACACAACATTGCAAACCATGGATTATTATGAGGTGAAAAAGATGAATGGAATGATGACGCTGAAACACATGTATTAAAGCCCCACTGTCCTACTTGTAGATACTTGCTCCCTCTATATAGAAAACTTTCCTAACGGTGCCTGTTGGTCCCCCATGATCCTCTTTTTCTTATGTTAGTTGAGAGCTGAGTTAACGAGATAGCCACCTGTCAATGACCTCGCTGTGTGGTCTAATCCCTTCTGGCCCAGTAGTATTGACGGTCTTTAAAGCATTAAAAACTGAGAAATATCAGCCAAAAGAGGGCGGAAAAAACATTAAAAACTGAAAAATATCGGCCCAAAGAGGGCGACAAAAAAAAGTTTAAAAAAAAAAAAATTCCGACCGACCGACCCATGTTTTGGCACCCAAAGGCAATACAACAAGTTTTTATTTTAGACCTTATGTGCAAGATGCTACGCATGAGGAAGCAAACCCCCACGGATTCGGTACATTTTGGGGACTTTTTACTCACAAGAAATTGGCAATTTCGCTTGTATTAGACAACTACCTTTTAAGATGTGATTGTTTGAGTTTTCAATAGCGTGTTAGATAAGTGATGAAACTTAGCTAGTTTCATGCAAAAATTAAAGATGGCAAAGATGTGACGTTAAATAAAGGAAAAAGTATACCTGTATCGTGCACGTATTATTTGTAAATTAAATTGATGATGATGGTGATTTCGTCCAGAAATCCTTTTTGAATAGATGATATTTAAACACCTACATCTTTCGTTATGCACGGTATCAATTTTTACCATGTTCAAAAGTGAAAATTGACTTAGTGAAATATGAGAAAGATGATTAGAAAACATGTATGGTGTGATCAGATGGCTAATCAGTATATCTACTTGAAACAGAGCAAATAGTAACCTATTTATCATGAAAAAGCAAAATCATATAAGTTTTCAAGATAAATATTAATAGAGTATCAAAGATATTTGTTAAAGTCTTTCGTCTCTAGATTTCTCTCTTCAACATTGATGATTGAAATATCTTTTGGTCATATTTCATCCAAAATTAATTAAATGTTGTTGTCATATTACATTCCAACTCAAATGCTAAATTAGACGCGGTGTTGACAATTTTAGAATTTGGGATGTTTGAAACAAATTTTGTTGCCATTCCGCCCCACTTTAACAGTTCAAGCGCATTTTGACTTGAATGTTTGAGCTCATAATTATCCCGTGTAGTTTTGGTATACATGTTTCTCTCAAATGTAACAGTCAGATTTCTTTCTTTTTATGTATCAGTATATTTCATCATGAAGTCCACGGGCACTACTATAAACGAGTTGCTCTAAAAACGAAAAAAGAAAATATAGTGTTACTGAGACAGTATGATTTTTTTCTATCAATATAATAGATATGTAAAATAAAAGGTAGAAGATAAGGAAATATATTAAGAACAATGTTGATGAAATCTACTAATTTGCATCCTTTGCGATTGAGTGCATGCAAACGTTCTCGTGTAAATGTTAATTGACTTACTCTCGAAAAGGAAACATAAAAATAAAATAAGTCGAGAAGAACTTTGCAAATGGATATACAATGGTTGCACTAACCGCAAAGAGGCAGTGGCTGGCGGGTCTGGTATTTTAGAAACGCGTGTGGAGGGGGGGCGGATGAGTAAGCCAAAGACGAGACAAATCGGGAGTCGCAGTGTTCTAAGTGAAGAAAAAAAAACACTACTGGTTAAAATATTTAGAGATAAACATAGGTCCATCACTCTTTTGACTGCTTCAAAAAGAATACACGAGGTTTTTTTGTTTAAAAAAAGGAGGTTTTGAACACTTTTTATTTTGGGGTAGGGGTTGAAAACCAAAGCCGTTTGCCAAACATCCGGAGAGAATTTGAAATTGGAATGAATATGAACAATTTTTTTTTAAAGTCCTTACTTACAACAGTTTTCTGCAAAAATATTATAATCTGTCCAGGATTTTCTTGTGATGAAATTATTTGCTTGCTATTGAATTCCTACATTTCCCCCACTCCGCCTTAATTGACGCCGGCATTGATGACAGAGAGAGAAAAAAAACCACAAGTGCGCCCAACATATTTTATGAGTTGACTATATGAATGCTTCTAACAATATTTTTTTTAATAACAAAGCAAGATCTGCGCCACTTTCGGTTATCGTTTGACAATCGTATTCGAAGTCACGTTTTACTTAGCTTCCTATGACCAATTTGGGAAGTTCTTGTAAACATTGACCAAGTTTCAATTTCATTGCGCTTTTTTAAAAGAGCTTTCTGAATACCAATAACAAATTTATGACTCGTTTAGCTTAGCTTTATCCAATGGTTATTTATCATCTCTTTAGGCAGACAACGGGAAAAAATTTAGGTAGCACAATCATGGCTTTTAACTACGGTCTATTTCGTTTCTTGTTTGTGATATGTTGGCTTCTTTTACCTTTGACAATGCAGACGTTAAGAAGAGATTCTTTACTGACCCCTTCAGCATTCGATCGGGAAAGCTTGGGATGTGAACTGAATATTGAGCTAAAGACAGCTTCTTGTGGGAACAGGGGACTTAATTCGGTTCCTCAAAATCTATCTAATGATATTCTGCGTTTTGACTTGTTTCGAAACAACATCACCTATCTCTTGAGCTGGTCGTTCAAGCGATATCCTCTGATCACTCGTTTAGACCTGTCTCGAAATGACATCAGGGTGATAGAACGGACGGCTTTACACCCCCTCAAGGATCTGATGTACCTAGATATATCCTTCAACCCACATCTTGTGCTTCCAGGAACAGGCTTTCTTAGATGGGCTAGTAAACTTTCCACTCTGAACTTGCAGTCCTCGAACTTGCAATTGCTCCCAAACGACATTCTAAAATGGAGCCCACGATTAGAATCCGTGCAACTTCATCGCAATCACCTCAAAGTCATGTATGTTAATTTGTCAAAAACCCAAATTGAACACAATGCAGACGCTTTTAATTTGGTGTGTCACGTTGGTTATTTAGACCTACTAGGTAACCCTATCCTGTCGGTTGACCCCGATGTGATCGCATCATTACATGTCCGTACATTGATTATTGGAGACTATCCCGTGACATTTGAATCTTTCCGAGACCTGTTCTCCGGAATTTCGCACTCTGAAATTAAAGAAATTCTGATCACTAATGCCTCTATTACTGCATTTCCGGACAACTTCTTTGATCCACTGCGTGATTGGCCTATCCATATTCTAGAATTCTCAAACAACGAAGTGAAGGTTCTGTATCCTTTTGTCTTCTCGATTTTGACGAAAGTCTATGAACTGTCATTCCAAGATGATTATATAAGCAGGATCGAACCGGACTACTTTGAGGGTATGCTGGACTTGAGAGTTCTAAGAGTAGAATATAACCAGTTAAAAGATATCAACATTGGTAGTCATACTTGGACTGTAGATTTAGTCGAACTGCACTTAGCTGGCAATTCTTTAACAAAAATTACTCCATATACATTTCTCGGTCTAGGGAATTTGACCTTGTTAGACCTGTATTTCAATGAACGCCTTGCCACCTTTAAATTAAACTCTTTATCGGGACTTGATAAGCTCCAAGTCATCAATATATCTGAATGCGCTGTCTTTCGATGGCGACTGGATGCCCCCGCTTTAAAATGGCTTTCCATGAACATTGTGTATCCCCCCTGGAACCCTTTGGTACCTGGAGAATCTTTCAACGAGACTAGATCTCTTGTGAGTTTAGATTTGATTGATTCGGTGCTTCATGTCTCTAATCTTTGGGATGCCACGGTGAATATATCTATTTTCGATAGATTGTTAAACCTTACAACCTTGGATCTGAGCGAGAATTATGATCTTGGAAAGGGCTTACCTCCTTTCATCTTCAGACAGTTGTCTGCTTTGCAAGAACTGAGTATAGAGTACTGCTATATTTCACACCTCCACCACCTAACTTTCCTGGGGTTGGTATCGCTTCAGAAGCTTAGTTTAAGAGGAAACAACATTTACCAACTTCATCAGGATTTACTTCAAGAGTTGGTGCAAGTCAGAAGCATGAACCTTCAAGGAAACTTTCTATCGTATCTCGATGAAGCTATATTTTCAAACAATGCAAAACTTACAACTCTGTCTTTAGCAAAGAACAAATTTACCAGTTCCAACCAAAGTACATTCCAACCAATCAAACCCTCTCTTTCTTCTATCGATCTTTCAAACAACCCAATCAATTGCAACTGTGATTTAAAGTGGCTTCTTGATTGGCTAAGTGGCCCTATACAGCTGCTTAATGCAGATGAGACTATCTGCTCGTTAAAATCTTTGGATTCCGTTGGGGAGAAACCTTTGCGTGATTTTGATCACAATGAACTATGTAGGCTCAACATTGTTCTATACTGTGTGCTTTCACTAGCCGCAATTTGCTTTGTAGTCGCTGTCGGGTTCGTATTTCATAATCGATGGCAGATAAGGTTCAAACTCTATCTCTTGAAACTGGCGGTCCTCGGGTACAACGAGCTACGGGACGCTCGAGACCACAACGACTACGAGTTTGACATGAACATCATCTTCTACGACGACGATGAACATTGGATTCGCGAACAGCTCCAGCCGGCTTTTGGAGAACGGCTCCCGCAGTTTGAGAGGAACGTGTTTGGTGATGACGACCTTGTTCTAGGAATGCACTACTTGGATTCCGTTGACTACGTGGTTAGCAGGAGTTACAAGACTGTCATAGTGCTCAGCAGAGCCGCCGTTCGCGATCGCTGGTTCATGCTCAAGTTCCGCATTGCAATGGACCACGTGAGTGACACACAGACCGAATTCGTTGTGGTTGTCTTCGTCGAAGAGATCCCTGACGATGAGATACCTTTCCTGGCGAGGTTGTATCTCAGTGATGGCAGACCTTATTTTCACTGGCCAAATGACGAAAGACGACAAAAATATTTCTGGAATAGATTAGTGAAAAGTTTGACCATTAATCTAAGGACCAACGATTTGATTCCAAATGAGTAGAACGTACATCATAAAGCATCATGATCGATGAAGGAGATATTGTCATCTCTTCGTAGTTTGTGTACGCCATTTAATTGTTTTTTCTTGTTCCTTTTCCTTTTTCTAATTTACATACAGTTTAATCTAGCATTTGACAAGTACTAACTTTAGCTTTTTGTTTTAGACATGTTAGTAGCAAGATAATGGTTCTATTATGAGAAGGCCTAGCCTAAAGGCCAGGTCGAGATAGACTTACTTCTCATTGATACATACATGCAACTGAGAGATCGATGATACATGCTCAGTTCTTTGCTCGATTATGTTTTATTGGTTACATTTCGCTTTCCGAAGTGTCCTAATCCCGAAAACCAAACATTACCCTATACCGTGTAAATTCATGAATTTCATAATTTCGAAACTGGACAAAGAGTTCATAATATCGAATGTTCGTAATTCTGAACACGGACAGTGTCCGGAATTACGAACATTCGATATTATAAACCCTTTTACAGTTTCGAAACTTTTAAACGTTTTCTGGTAGTGTTACACATCAGGAAAATGTTCTAAAATCTAAAAAAATCGGACCCCCGGACAGGAATGATTTTCATAAAGCGTCCAAGATGGCCGCCAATACTTTAAAAAGGGCCACCAATCGTGATAAACTCCTCAAAAAAAATTCTGCAATTCATATTCGAGCGTTGATATCTCCCTTGTTAGTATATAATCATCCTTGACGTTGGTATAATTGAAAAGTCAGCCTTTTTTTACCTTTACAATAATACCCCATTTGCAATGAATATGTTATCATGGACTGTGGCAGTACTCATGAATATAGGGCCAAGTCGAAAGTGATGTGCTGCAAAATTAAAACATAATCCATCCTCCGAACACATGAAGAATTCATCATCTAGACAAGGCTTTGGAGGGCGTGGCTATGAATGAAAGTGTTGTACTGGGTTTGGAGTAAGATTACTACTTCCTTGAGGTATACTTTTTCACTTGGAAGGTCTATTTCAGTCCATTGATGTGAGTGCTTAGAGGGCAAAAGTTTTTTAAGTAAGGAGTCATTGGAAATCTGAATTATTTCTTCTTTTAAACGTCCTAATTTCATAGTTTTCAAATACAGTTGCTTGGGAATTGGACTTGCTTCTGTGTGTCTAATTATTTGTCTAAATGTTTTTGTTCTACGAGACTACAGGACTGATCCAATGTTTTTGTATACATTAAAGCATCAATGATACTCGATTGTATTAGCCATTGGCTATGCTATGCTTTAGAACAGATTAAATATGAGGTGAATGATGCTTTCAATCATGTTCATTGTTTCGTTTAACTTGCTAACTTACGTGACACCGAATTGCCAAATGTCTTAAAGTAATTGCCATTAATGAAATGGTCGTGTCTTATTTACATGTAGCCTTTTACAAGCATTTTGTCAAACAATGTGATCTTAATGTTTGTATGTGTGTGTGATGTAACCTTTTCTTCATGACAATCTTGCTACAAGAAAAAATTGTCACTGATCCATTTCATTAACTCATTTATGTTTAGAATTTGATATCATAGTGTTTTATTTATTTACAAGTATCTTTTTTTGATAATGTACAACTTTAAAAATGCATGTAGCTGTGTAGCATTCTTCAGTTTTTCAATTTCAGTTTTACTTCAGTTTTTTAATATTTTATTTCATATTTCACATTCACATTCATGACATAAATCAAAAGCAATAAACAATAAGAATGAAAAGAATTGTTCATTCAATAGGTTTAAAAAAATACATACAATAATATCAGGTAACGAAAGTTAAAAAAACACAGTCGCGTTAACATACGGAGATATACATATAATTGCATGGTATTTTAACTAAAATTAGACAAATATATTTGTGGTGAAATATGGAGGAATCTAGTAAAAATCTCAGCTTGTACAATGTAGATTGCCTTTTATAAATAAGAGCAGTCTATGGAACATGAGATATGTTCAAAATAATCCAAATTAAAGGGAGAAAGAAGGAAAAATACTAACAAATAAAAAATGAAGAAAACACTAAAAGACAAAAACACGTAAGAGGCGAAAATAAGACGAAGGACAAACAAAAAGCATTAGTCTCACAGTGTGGGTGTTTACAATTGTAAGATCAGCTTGTAAAATCAGAGAAGTGTCATAATTCTACTTCCACTATGTACTTATAAATTGATACAGGCGTATATATTTCTTTTTGCTTTTTGAGTTAAAGATGTACAATTCGTCGCTGTTTTCACGAAGTGACGGTAGTGAAAAAAAATTGCATTCACTTTGCGTTACGATTTTCCTCGCTACCGTCACTTCGTGAAAACAAGGACGAATTGTAGTGTACCTGTATGATGCACGTATGATTTGTATGTTATATTTATGAAGATGATGATTTCGTCCAGAAAATGCTTTGTGACTAGATGATATTTGAATACCTACATCTGTCGTTATGCACGGCATCGATTTTTACCATGTTCAAAAGTGAAATTTAATTTAGTAAAATATGACATAGGGATATTAATTAAAATCTGCATTTTCATAAATAGAAAACATGAATTTTGAGATAAGATGGCAAATCAGAAACATTGCAAATAGCTTTTTGTCATAAAAAAAGACAAAAGCATGAAAGCTTTCAAGGTAAATATTAAAAGAGTATTAAAGATATTTTTCAAAGACTTTCAACATTAAAGTTCACTAGATTCCCTCTCCTACATTGCTGATTGAACATTTTTGGGTCATATTCCATCTCAATTGAATGGTTAAATAAGACGTGCTAAGACAATTTTAAAATTAGGGATGTTCGAAAAAATATTGTTCCATCCCGCCCCACTACAGTTCCAAGTCATTTTGACTTGAATATTTGAGCCCATAATTATTCCGTTAGTTTTTGTATACATGTATCTCTTAAATCGAACGGTCAGATTTTTTCACTTTAGGTATTACTATACGTACTTCATCACTACTATGTCAACAATTACTCTTTTAAAAAAATAATTGAAAAGAAAAACAATTATTTTTAATGTGATTTGTTTTCTTCAATCAGTAAACATGCATTGTAAAATATATAAAGCACAAGAAGAGAAATTAAAAGTAAAATGCGAATTAAATCTTTTAATTTGCATCATTTGCAGTGCAGTGCCTTTTGACGGAATCTTTCTCGTGTAAATATCACTTGGCTTACTCTAAAAAAGGAAACATAAATAGAATGAGTCGATAAGAACTTTGCATACGGATTTAAAATGGTTGCACTAACCGCAAAGAGGCAGTTGATGGCGGGTCTAGTGTTATGGAAACATGGGGGCGGGGGCAGGGGCGGCGGGGGTGGCAAGTCAAACACGAAAACATTTTGGAGACTCAGTGTTTTAAGTGAATAAACGAACTCTACTGGTTAAAATGTTTGGATGATAACCATGGGGCTTTTGACTGCTTCAAAAAAACAATACACGATATTTTTTTATATATTTTTTGATAGAGTTATAAGCAATTTTTCTTTGGCCGTATGCCATGAATCTAGAAAAAAAAAATTGTTTTCAAAAATATTTTTTGTTTTGTGTGTTTGTGTGTAGGGGGGGGGATTCTTATTACAAATGAAATTGAATCATACATGTATATTACATATTATATCTGTTCAGGAGTTTGCTTGTGAGCAGATAAATTGATAAGCTATTGGTTTCCTGCAAGGCCCAGCCCCTCCCTCAGACGCCGCCACTGATGCCGCCTCTGATGGAAGAGACACCAAAAACAAGTGACACAACCCCCCTAATTACTTTTATGGGTTAATGCTTCTAACATTATGGCAAAGCGTTGTGAGCCACTTTCGGTTATCGTGTTGCAATTTTATTTGAAATCACGTTTTTATTAGCTTCCTATGTCCAAATCAGGAAGTACTTATACATATAAATCAAGTTTCCATTTCGTTGCACTTCCTGAATAGCAATACAAAATTTGTGACTCGTTTAGGTTAGGTTTGTCAATTTTTGTATCTATCATATCCGTAGGCAGACAACGAGAAGGAATTTGGCTAGCACCATGATGGCGTTTAAGGACGGTCTGTTTCGTCTCCCGTTCTTGATATTTTGTCTTCTTTTACCCTTGACGTTACAGACGTTAAGAAGAGATTCTTTACTGACCTCGTCAACATCTGATCGGGGAAGCTTGGGATGTGAACTGAATATTGAGTTAAAGACAGCTTCTTGCGAGAACAGGGGACTTAATTCGGTTCCTCAAAATCTATCTATTGATATTCTGCGTTTTGACTTGTTTCGAAACAACATCACCTCTCTCTTGAGCTGGTCGTTTAATCGATATCCTCTGATCACTAGTTTGGACCTTTCTCAAAATGACATCAGGGTGATAGAGCAGACCGCTTTACACCCCCTCGAGGATCTGATGTACCTAGATATATCCTTCAACCCTCATCTTGTGCTTCCAGGAACAGGCCTTCTTAGATGGGCTAGAAAACTTTCCACTCTGAACTTACAGTCCTCGAACTTGCAATCGCTCCCTAACGACATTCTAAAATGGAGCCCACGATTAGAATACGTGGGACTTTACCGCAATCACCTGAAAGTCGTCAATGTCAGCTCTTGCGGTACATCTGAGCATGTTACTTTGTCATACAACCAAATTGAACATATTAATGCAGACGACTTTTATTTCGCGTGTCACGGTGGTTATTTAAACCTACAAGGTAACCCAATCCTGTCGGTTGACCCGGATGTAGTCGCATCATTACATGTCCGTACATTGTTTGTTGGAGACTATCCCGTTACATTTGAATCTTTCCGAGACTTGTTCTCCGGAATTTCGCACTCTGAAATAAAAGAAATTCTGATAATTAATGCCTCTATTGGTGCCTTTCCGGACAATTTCTTTGATCCATTGCGTGATTGGCCTATCAATTTGCTGGAATTCTCATACATGTATAACAAAGTGAATTATCTGTATCCTTTTGTCTTCTTGAGTTTGACGAAAGTCTATGAACTGTCATTCGGCAATGATTATATAAGCAGGATTGAACCGGACTACTTTGAGGGTATGCAGGACTTGAGAGTTCTAAGAGTGGAATATTGCCAGCTAAAAGATATCAACACTGGTAGTCATACGTGGACTGTAGATTTAGTCGAACTGCACTTGGCTGGCAATTCTTTCACAGAAATTACTCCATATACATTTCTCGGTCTAAGGAATTTGACCTTCTTAGACCTGTATTTCAATGAACGCCTTGTTACCTTTACACTAAACTCTTTATCGGGACTTGATAAGCTCCAAGCCATCAATATATCTGAATGCGCTGTCTTTCGATTGCGACTCGACGCCCCTGCTTTAAAATGGCTTTCCATGAACAATATGTATTCCGCCTTGAGCCCTTTGGAACGTGGAGAATCTTTCAACGATACTAGATCTCTTGTGAGTTTAGATTTGATTGATTCGGTGCTTCATGTCTATAATCTTTGGGATGACACGAGGAATATATCTATTTTCGATAGATTGTCAAACCTTACAACCTTGGATCTGAGTGAGAATTCTCATCTTAGAAATGGCTTACCTCCTTTCATCTTCAGACAGCTGTCCGCTTTGCAAGAACTGAGTATAGAGTTCTGCGATATTTCAAACCTTCACCACCTCACTTTCGTTGGGTTGATATCGCTCCAGAAGCTTAGTTTAAGAGGAAACAACATTTACCAACTTCATCAGGATTTACTTCAAGGTTTGGTGCAAGTCAGAAGCATGAACCTTCAAGGAAACTTCCTATCGTATCTCGATGAAGCTATATTTTCAAACAATGCAAAACTTACAACTCTGTCATTAGCAAATAACAAATTGACCAGTTTCAACCAAAGTACATTCCAAACAATCAAACCCTCTCTTTCTTCTATCGATCTTTCAAACAACCCAATCAATTGCAACTGTGATTTAAAGTGGCTTCTTGATTGGCTAAGTGGCCCTATACAGCTGCTTAATGCAGATGAGACTATCTGCTCGTTAGCATCTTTGGATTCCGTTGGGGAAAAACCTTTGCTTGATTTTGATCCCAATGAACTATGTAGGCTCAACATTGTTCTTATCTGTGTGCTTTCACTCGCCGCCATTTGCTTCGTGGTAGTTGTCGGATTCGTTTATCATAATCGATGGCAGTTAAGGTTCAAACTCTATCTCTTGAAACTGGCGGTCCTCGGGTACAACGAGCTACGGGACGCTCGAGACCACAACGACTACGAGTTTGACTTGAACATCATCTTTTACGACGACGATGAACATTGGATTCGCGAACAGCTCCAGCCGGCTTTTGAAGAACGGCTCCCGCAGTTTGAGAGGAACGTGTTTGGTGATGACGACCTTGTTATAGGAATGCACTACTTGAATTCCGTTGACTACGTGGTTAGCAGGAGTTACAAGACTGTCATAGTGCTCAGCAGAGCTGCCGTTCGCGATCGCTGGTTCATGCTAAATCTCCGAATCGCAATGGACCACGTGAGTGACACACAGACCGAATTCGTTGTTGTGCTCTTCCTCGAAGACATCCCAGATGATGAGATACCTTTCCTGGCGAGGTTGTATCTCAGTGATGGCAGACCTTTTCTTCACTGGCCAAATGACGAAAGAGGACAAGAATATTTCTGGAATGAATTAGTGAAAAGTTTGACCATTAATCTAAGGACCAACGATTTGATTCCGAATGAGTAGAACGTTTGTGCACGTAATAATTGTTTCTTTTTGTTCCTTTTCCTTTTTCTAATTTACATACAGTTTACTCTAGCATTTGACAAGTACTCACTTTAGCGTTTATTGTTTTTTGTATAGACATGTTAGTAGCAAGATTATGTTTCTTGTGTGTAAATTATGAGAAGGCCTAGCCTAAAGGCCGAGGCAAAGATCGAGATAGACTTACAAGTAGTAGTACTTCTCATCGATACATACATGCAACTGAGAGATCGATGATACATGCTCAGTTCTTTGCTCAGTGATGTTCATTTGCTCATTCCATTTTCGGAATGACGGGACTTCATCGTAATGCATAAAATGTTCGGAATAATGAATCCTATATTATTTTAATTACTATGACCCCCCCCCCCCCCCCCCCCCCCCCTCGGTAGGAGAGATTTTATTCGGGAATAATTTTCTTTAACTTTTCCTTTTTAATAGATTCACTTGACTTTCCTTCTGTTGTTTTCATCGTTTGATAATCATATTATAATTCTCTTCTATCTCATTTTTTTTTGAAAGGATTTGTACAGTTTCGTTTTATTGCGGTTCTGTTTTTTTTTTATTGATATGTTCCAGTTATATTTGGTTGCTTTTCAACGGTTGTTAAACTTAATTATATCTGCTCTCTAGTTACTCTGGCAAATTTGTGGTAAAAAACTTCCCAACCGCCAAAAACGTTTTACGGTAGTGTTACACATCAGGAAAATGTTCTAAAATCTAAGAAAATCGTACCCCCGAACAGGAATGATTTTCAAAAAGCGTCAAAGATGGCCGTCAATATATAAAAAAAGAGCCACCAATCGTGATAAACTCCTCAAAAAAAGTTGTGCAATTCATATTCGAGCGTTGATATCTCCCTTGTTAGTATATAATCATCCTTGACGTTGGTATAAGTGAAAAGCCACCTTTTTTACCTTTATAATAATGCCCCATTTGCAATGAATATGTTATCATGGACTGTGGCAGTAGTCATGAATATGAGGCCAAGTCGAAAGTGATATGACGCAAAAGGCATAGTTATTGCTTCAAAACACAATCCATCCTCTTACATCCTTGAGGTATATTTTGTCACTAGGAAGGTCTATTTCTGTCCATTGATGTGAGTGTATAGAGGTCAAAAGTTATTTAGTAAGGAGTCACTGGAATTCGGAATTCTCTTCTTAAACCTCCTAATTTCATAGTTTTCAAATGCAGTTGCTTGGGAATTTGACTTACTCTCGTATGTCTTATTATTTGCTCTAATGCTCTTTGTTCTACAAGACATTCAAGGACTGATCCAATGTTTTTGTATGCCTGGGAGTATCAAGGATACTCATGTGTACTAGCCATTGGCTGTGCTATGCTTTGGAGCAGATCAAATATGAAATGAATGATGCTTTTAATCATGTTCATTGTTTCGTTTAACTTGCTTAAGTACGTGACACCGAATTGCCAAATGTCTTAAAGTAATTGCCATAATATCACCTCTAATAATGAAATGGTCGTGTCTTAATTACATGTAGCCATTTACAAGCATTTTGTCAAACAATGTGATCTTAATGTTTGTATGTGTGTGTGATGTAACCTTTTCTTCATGACAATCTTGCTACAAGAAAAAATTGTCACTGATCCATTTCATTAACTCATTTATATTTAGAATTTGATATCATAGTGTTTTATTTATTTATTTACAAGTATCTTTTTTTGATAATATACAACTTTGAAAATGCATGTAGCTGTAGCATTCTTCAGTTTCAGTTTTACTTCAGTTTTTTAATATTTTATTTCATATTTCACATTCACATTCATGACATAAATCAAAAGCAATAAACAATAAGAATCACAAGAATTGTTCTTTCAACAGGTGTCAAAAATACATACAATAATATCAGGTAATGAAAGTAAAAAAACACAGTCGAGTTAACATACGGAGATATACATATAATTGCATGGTATTTAAACTGGAATTAGACAAATATATGTGTGGTGAAATATGGGGGAATCTAGTAAAAAAATCTCAGCTTGTACAATGACGATTCCCTGTTATAAATAAGAGCAGTCTATGGAACATGAGAAATGTTCAAATACTCAAAAATAAAGGGGAAAAGAAGGAAAAAATACCCAAAAAAATAATTACTTAAGAAAACACTAAACAAACAAAAATACAAAAGAGGCGGAAATAAGACGAAGGACAAACAAAAAGCATTAGTCTCACAGTGTACAGTGTGGGTGTTTACAATTGTGAGATCAGCTTGTAAAATCAGAGTAGTGTTATTATTCTACATCCACTATGTACTTATGAATTGATACAGGCGTATATATTTCTTTTTGCTTTTTGATTTAAAGATTTACAATTTTAGTATACCTGTATCATGCACGTATGATTTGTATATTATATTTATGAAGATGATGATTTCGTCCAAAAAATGCCGCTTTGTGACTAGATGATATTTGAATACCTACATCTTTCGTTGTGCACGGTATCGAATTATACCATGTTCAAAAGTGAAATTTGATTTAGTGAAATATGACATAAGGAAATTAATTCAAATCTGCATTTTCATAAATAGAAAACGTGAATTTTGAGATCAGATAGCAAATCAGAAACATTGCAAATAGTAATCTATTTGTCATAAAAAAGACATAAGCATGTTAGCTTTCAAGTTAAATATTGAAAGAGTATTAAAGGTATTTTTCAAATACTTTCATCTTTAAAGTTCACTAGATTCCCTCTCCTACATTGCTGATTGAACATTTTTTGGTCATATTTCATCTCAATTGAATGGTTAATAAGACGTGCTAGGACAATTTTAAAATTAGGGATGTTCGAACAAATATCGTTCCGATATTTACAGTTCCAAGGCATTTTGACTTGAATGTTTGAGCCCATAATTATTCCGTTAGTTTTTGTATACATGTATCTCTCAAATCGAACGGTCAGATTTTTTCACTTTAGGTATCACTATACTTCATCACTACTATGCCAACAATTACTCTATTAAAAAAATAAGTGAAAAGAAAAACAATTGTTTTTAAGGTGATTTGTTTTCTTCAATCAGTAAACATGCATTTGTAAAATACATAAAGCACAAGAAGAGAAATTAAAAGTACTAAAATGCGAATTAAATCTTTTAATTTGCATCATTTGCAGTGCAGTGCCTTTTGACGGAATCTCTCTCGTGTAAATATCACTTGGCTTACTCTAAAAAAGGAAACAGAAATAGAAAGAGTCGATAAGAACTTTGCATGCTGATTTAAAATGGTTGCACTAACCGCAAGGAGGCAGTTGCTGGCGGGTCTAGTGTTATCGAAACATGGGGGCGGGGGCAGGAGCGGCGGGGTGGTAAGCCAAAGACGAGAACACTTTGGAGACGCAGTGTTTTAAGTGAATAAACGAACTCTACTAGTTAAAATGTTTGGATGATGTTCCATGGGGCCATGAATATTTTCAAAGAGAAAATACCTCTATTGACTGCTTCAAAAATACAATACAAGATGATTTCATTCATTTTTTTGATGGAGTTATAAGCAATTTTTCTTTGGCCGTATGCCATGAATCTAGAAAAAAAATTGTTTTCAAAAATATTTTTTGTTTTGTTTTGTGTGTTTGTGTATCGGGGGGGGGGGATTCTTATCAAAAAATGAAATCGAATCATACATGTATATTACATATTATATCTGTACAGGAGTTTGCTTGTGAGAAGATTAATTGATAAGCTATTGGTTTCCTGCAAGGCCCAGCCCCTCCCTCTGACGCCGCCACTGATGCCGCCTCTGATGGAAGAAAAACCAAAAACAAGTGACACAATCTCCCTAAATACATTTATGAGTTAATGCTTCTAACATTATGGCAAAGCGTTGTGAGCTACTTTCGGTTGTCGTGTTGCAATTTTCACGTTTTTATTTGCTTTTTATGGCCAAATCAGGAAGTACATATAAATCAAGTTTCCATGTCGTTGCACTTCCTGAATAGCAATAACAAATTTGTGACTTTAGGTTAGATTTGTCAATTTTTGTATCTATCATATCCGTAGGCAGACAACGAGAAGGAATTTAGCTAGCACCATGATGGCGTTTAACGACGGTCTGTTTCGTCTCCCGTTCTTGATATTTTGTCTTCTTTTACCCTTGACATTACAGACGTTAAGAAGAGATTCTTTACTGACCCCGTCAACATTTGATCGGGAAAGCTTGGGATGTGAACTGAATATTGAGCTAAAGACAGCTTCTTGCGAGAACAGGGGACTTAATTCGGTTCCTCAAAATCTTTCTAATGATATTCTGCGTTTTGACTTGTTTCGAAACAACATCACCTCTCTCTTGAGCTGGTCGTTTAAGCGATATCCTCTGATCACTAGTTTGGACCTTTCTCGAAATGACATCAGGGTGATAGAACGGACGGCTTTACACTCCCTCAAGGATCTGATGTACCTAGATATGTCCCTCAACCCTCATCTTGTGCTTCCAGGAACAGGCCTTCTTAGATGCGCTAGAAAACTTTCCACTCTATTCTTGCAGTCCTCGAACTTGCAATCGCTCCCTAACGATATTCTAAAATGGAGCCCACGATTAGAAAACGTGGGACTTTACCGCAATCACCTGAAAGTCGTCAATGTCAGCTTTTGCGGTACATCTGAGTATGTTAGTTTATCATACAACCAAATTGAACATATTAATGCAGACGATTTTTATTTCGTGTGTCAAGTTGGTTATTTAAACCTACAAGGTAACCCAATCCTGTCGGTTGACCCGGATGTAGTCGCATCATTACATGTCCGTACATTGTTTGTTGGAGACTATCCCGTTACATTTGAATCTTTCCGAGACTTGTTCTCCGGAATTTCGCACTCTGAAATAAAAGAAATTGTGATAATTAATGCCTCTATTGGTGCCTTTCCGGACAATTTCTTTGATCCATTGCGTGATTGGCCTATCCATTTGCTGGAATTCTCATACATGTATAACAAAGTGAATGATCTGTATCCTTTTGTCTTCTCGAATTTGACGAAAGTCTATGAACTGTCATTCGGCAATGATTATATAAGCAGGATTGAACCGGACTACTTTGAGGGTATGCAGGACTTGAGAGTTCTAAGAGTGGAATATTGCCAGCTAGAAGATATCAACACTGGTAGTCAAACGTGGACTGTAGATTTAGTCGAACTGCACTTGGCTGGAAATTCTTTGACAGAAATTACTCCGTATACATTTCTTGGTCTAAGGAATTTGACCTTGTTAGACCTGTATTTCAATGAACTCCTTTTTACCATTACACTAAACTCTTTATCGGGACTTGATAAGCTCCAAGCCATCAATATATCTGAATGCGCTGTCTTTCGATTGCGACTGGACGCCCCTGCTTTAAAATGGCTTTCCATGAACAATATGTATTCCGCCTTGAGCCCTTTGGAACCTGGAGAATCTTTCAAAAAGACAAGATCTCTTGTGAGTTTAGATTTGATTGATTCGGTGCTTCATGTCTTTAATCTTTGGGATGACTGGAGGAATATATCTATTTTCGATAGATTGTTAAACCTTACAACCTTGGATCTGAGTGAGAATTCTCATCTTAGAAATGGCTTACCTCCTTTCATCTTCAGAAAGCTGTCCGCTTTGCAAGAACTGAGTATAGAGTACTGCTCTATTGAACACCTTCACCATCTAACTTTCCTGGGGTTGATATCGCTTCAGAAGCTTAGTTTAAAAGGAAACAACATTTACCAACTTCATCAGGATTTACTTCGAGGGTTGGTGCAAGTCAGAAGCATGCACCTTCAAGGAAACTTCCTATCGTATCTCGATGAAGCTATATTTTCAAACAATGCAAAACTTACAACTCTGTCTTTAGCAAATAACAAATTTACCAGTTTCAACCAAAGTACATTCCAACCAATCAAACCCTCTCTTTCTTCTATCGATCTTTCAAACAACCCAATCAATTGCAACTGTGATTTAAAGTGGCTTCTTGATTGGCTAAGTGGCCCTATACAGCTGCTTCATGAAGATGAGACTATCTGTTCGTTAGCATCTTTGGATTCCTTTGGGGGAAAACCTTTGCTTGATTTTGATCCCAATGAACTCTGTGGGCTCAACATTGTTCTTATCTGTGTGCTTTCACTCGCCGCAATTTGCTTCGTGGTAGTTGTCGGATTCGTTTATCATAATCGATGGCAGATAAGGTTCAAACTATATCTCTTGAAGCTGGCGGTCCTCGGGTACAACGAGCTACGGGACGCTCGAGACCACAACGACTACGAGTTTGACTTAAACATCATCTTCTACGACGACGATGAACATTGGATACGCGAACAGCTTCAACCGGTTTTTGAAGAACGGCTCCCGCAGTTTGAGAGGAACGTGTTTGGTGATGACGACCTTGTTCCAGGAATGCACTACTTGGATTCCGTTGACTACGTGGTTAGCAGGAGTTACAAGACTGTCATAGTGCTCAGCAGAGCTGCCGTTCGCGATCGCTGGTTCATGCTCAAGCTCCGCACTGCAATGGACCACGTGAGTGACACACAAACCGAATTCGTTGTGGTGGTCTTCCTCGAAGAGATCCCTGACGATGAGATACCGTTCTTGGCGAGGTTGTATCTCAGTGATGGCAGACCTTATTTTCACTGGCCAAATGAAGAAAGAGGACAAGAATTTTTCTGGAATGAATTAGTGAAAAGTTTGACCATTAATCTAAGGACCAATGATTTGATTCCGAATGAGTAGAACGTTTGTGTACGTAATAATTGTTTCTTCTTGTTCCTTTTCCTTTTTCTAATTAGTTACAGTTTACTGTAGCATTTGACAAATACTCACTTTAGCTATTATTGTTAGTGTTACATGTTAGTAGCAAGATAATGTTTCTTATGTGTACATTTTGAAAAGGCCTGGCCTAACGGCCAAGGCAAAGATCGAGACAGCCTATAGAGAAAAGTAGGTGTAAATTGACTCCCTATAGGGAGTAGCTGCGTGTCACATTAGTGACACCCCTCAGGGAGTAAATTTACTCCCCAATGTAGGGAGTAAACAAAAAATATTCATAAGGAGGTGTAAATTTGCACCCCAAGGTTATTATTGTATTCCCTTTAAGGAGTGAAATTTGCATTTAACACCTTGTGGTTCCATTTTCATGAAAAATGGGTTCAAATTTACACCCGTGGGGTTGAATTTTATACCCTTTATGATCGATTCCACACCCTGTGGGGAGTAAATCTACACCCTTTTTATGCACAGCATCAACCAATTGGTCATCCCTCAAGCAATTAATCATCCACGCTTCGTAATCACCTAACAGTCACTGATGCTCACCCTTTTGTCTGCGTTTCACTGCTCTAAAGAAATCAGACCAGAATGTCGAGTTATATGTTGAAAGGCTTTAATGCTTACTTAAACAACAATTAGTGTGAACTCAACACAAGTGCAGACTGTAAGAACTAACTAATGGCTGAACGTATCGGTTCCTAAATACACAATCCTGCCATACCGAATATCTTACCTTTACTTAAAAAAATATAAGAAGACAATTATGTACTAGTTAGTAAAACAACACTTCTGCTAATTTCATTAAATTATCGAATATAACCTTCGATACAACCCCTTATTCTTGATCGGATAACTTTCACACAAATAATATGCCCAAAGGAATAATTCCCCTAACATGACTAAAATAATTATGTGAATTGTGCTAATTTGTCTTCATTTGGCAGTACCTCTATTGACACGATGCGCCATTGCTGTAGCGCATGCGCATATGCACTGACCAATCAGAGCTCGTCTGACTAAAATAGGGTGTAAAATTACATCCCTCAAATATACACCCTTGCGTATTTCCGTGTTTTACTTCCTAAAATGTGTAATAGGGGGCTCACTTTTTTTCCAATTTCGTTTTACTCCCCAAGAACACCTTTTAATTATCTGTGTGTAGTACTTTTCATTGATACATACATGCAACTGAGAGATCGATGATACATGCTCAGTTCTTTTCTCAGTGATGTTCATTTGCTCATTCCATTTTCGGAATTACGAGACTTCGTAATGCATAAAATGTTCGGAAAAATTATTATTATTTTCAGAACTATGACCCCCCCCCCCCCCCCCCCTCGGTAGGAGAGGTTTGTATTCGGGAATAATTAACTTACGGAACCTCCGCAAAAACGAGCAACCCCCGTTGTCTTTAACTTTTCCTTTTTAATAGATTCACTCGACTTTCATTCTGTTGTTTTCATCGTTTGATAATCATAATATAATTCTCTTCTATCTCATTTTGTTTTGAAATGATTTGTACAGTTTCGTTTTATTGCGGTTCTGTTTTTATTGATATGTTCCAGTTATATTTGGTTGCTTTTCAACGGTTATTAAACTTAATTATATCTGCTCTCCTTCTACTCTGGCAAATTTGTGGTAAAAAACTTCCCGACCCCAAAAATGGCCAGTATTCCAGAAGTGTTACACATCAGGAAAATGTTCTAAAATCTAAAAAAATCGGACCCCCGAACAGGAATGATTTTCAAAAAGCGTCCAAGATGGCCGCCAATACTTAAAAAGGAGCCACCAATCGTGATAAACTCCTCAAAAAAAAAGTTCTGCAATTCATATTCGAGCGTTGATATCTCCATTGTTAGTATATAATCATCCTTGACGTTGGTATTAAACTGAAAAGCCACCTTTTTTACCTTTACAATAATGCCCCATTTATAATGAATATGTTATCATGGACTGTGGCAGTCACGGTACTCATGAATATGGGGTCAAGTCGAAAGTGATGTGCTGCAAAAGGCATAGTTATTCCTTCGAAACACAATCCACCCTCTGAACAAATGAAGAATTCATCATCTAGACAAGTATTTGGAGGGCGTGACTATCACCTCGGCGATAATAGTTTGAACCATTACCCTCGTAGTCGGTTAATATTTGCTTACTACATCCTTGAGGTATATTTTGTCACTAGGAATGTCTATCTCTGTCCATTGATGTGAGTGCATAGAGGTCACAGGTCGGAATTCTCTTATTAAACGTCCTAATTTCATAGTTTTCAAAGGCAGTTGCTTGGGAATTTGACTTACTCCTGTGTGTCTAATTATTTGCTCTAATGCTCTTTGTTCTTCAAGACATTCATGGACTGATCACATGTTTTTGTATGCCTGAAAGTATCAAGGATGCTCATTTGTACAAGCCAATGGCTGTGCTATGCTTTGGAGCAGATCAAATATGAAATGAATGATGCTTTTTTAATCATGGTCATTGTTTAGTTTAACTTGCTAAAGTACGTGACACCGAATTGCCAAATATCTTAGACTTGCCATAATATCACGTCAAATAATGCAATGGGTGTGTCTTATTCACATGCAGCCCTTTTACAAGCATATTATCATGAATATATGCGTGTGAGATGTAACTCTAAATTCTTCATGACAATCTTGATACAAGAAAAAAATTATTACTAATCGATTTCATCAACTCATTTATGTTCAAAGATTTATATCATATCAAAAAAATTATTTACAAGTATATGTCTTTGATCGTGTATAACCTTAAAAATGTATGTAACTTAGCATTAGTCTCACAACAGTGTACAGTGTGATTGTTTACAATTTTGAGACCAGCTCGTAAGATGATAAAATCAGTGTAATGTTATAATTCTACTTCCACCGTGTACTTATAAAATGATACAAGCGAAAAATACTTCGTTTTAGCTTTTTAAGTTAAAGATTTACAATTTTCATTGAAAATGAGTTTTTTCCTTATCTCAAGACAACATTTTTACTCTGATACTTGCAGTGTGTTTAATATGTACTTATAAAAGGGTATGGGTGTACTGTGTTAATGTGTAAGATTCACAGACAGACATTTTCCTTATCTCAAGACAACATTTTTACTCTGATACTTGCAGTGTGTTTAATATGTACTTATAAAAAGGGTATGGGTGTACTGTGTTAATGTGTAAGATTCACAGACATAACAATTGTACCCATTGGACTGTCGATGTTTATGTTAAAGAGAGGAAATACTTAAGTTTTATTTGCTTTCAACAGTCTACCAGATGTGCTTTTGGTTATATTGTTATCATTTTTTAACAAAACCTTTTTATCAATGATTAAGTGAATTTTTATTAATGCTTGCAAATTATTTATTTTCTTGTATACCATACAGTGCGTCCCAGAAAAACGAAACCGAGAATTATCGATGTTTTATCATAATTATCAATTATAATTAATACATGACACATATTTGTAAAGCTTAGATCCTCCTATTTCACTTGATGCAACTCATATAATGCATATTTCTCGCATGAGTGATTAAAATTATGATTTAGTTATTATAAAACATCGATAATTCTCAGTTTCGTTTTTTCTGTGACACACTGCCTTCATATTTCATATATATAGCTTCTTATTATTGGGTAATAAGCGTGTCATTTGACAATTTATTCTTCTTCTTTTTAAGTGATTTGTAATCATTATCTCAGTTGAGGTTCATAAACCGCAACCAAAAACCCACCTGCCATAATAATTGAAAAGCCTGTTTAATCCCCGTTACAAACAATACTAATCATATGGGGCCAAGTCAAAAGTGAAATGTTGCAAAATGCATTGTTATTCCTTCAAAACACAATCCATCCTCTGTAAACATGAAGAATACACTATTACCAATAAAAATTCATTTTACCACAGAATTGCTAGGATTAAAATAGAAAAAAAATAACAGAATATAAGCTAAGCATAAGACTATCCGCTAAAAAAAACCCAGAACCTCAACAACGGAGGGAATCCTATCAAAACTAAATAATCGGTCAATATATCATGATATTCACTGGTATGCTGTAAATTAAAGGGATAGACAACCTTAAATCCAAAACTCTTCTTAAGATGGCAGCCATTTTGCAATCCAAGATGGCCGCCGGAAAGAATATCCATGTCACAAGTGTAATTTTCGGTATTTATCCGTGCATTTCGGGGATCGACAAATCCATTCATTTCACTTATATTCTGTTTTGACTTTCAACGTTTGAGGGTCCTATGATATTTAGTTGGCAATTTAGTTAGCAAACTTACATTTTGTGAAGTATCATCAAATACATTTTAAAACAAATTTATATTGTTTTGTAGAAGTTTGGTTTCTAGTCAATATGCTTCTTTTGCGTTTTTGTTTTGTTAACAATGATAGCGAAATCATTTTTGTCGGGTGTATATATGTTCAATTTTTTTAAATTTTAGTTGCCTTATTTCTCTTGAGGTTTTGTTTGAATTGTTTCCATTCAGCATGCTTCTATTAAGTTTTCGTTGTTACTGCTGTTGGTTTGCTTTGAATTTAAATAAAAATCCTATATCCCCAATGTAAGGATTTTGATCAATAAATTACTTGAATTAGAATTATAATTTGAGTTTTACACGGAGATTTGATATTCATAAAGGCCTTAATGAGTAGTTATTATAGATTATTAAGGGATTGCAACCACTTAAACACATGACACTGACTTAATAAGTTCTCTCTCTTTCTCAATCACACACATACGCGCGCACGCACGCATGATCACACATACTCCCACACACTCATATTATATATTTGTCTATATCTGTTACCCTCATTTAAATTGATAACAATTATTATTATGAAAATGAGTATGATGATAATAATAATAATAATAATAATAATAATAATAATAATAATAATAATAACTAGACTTTAATTCGTCACTTTGACGAATTAGGTGATACGTATGCTAATGGTTTACATAATAAAGAATGCATTACACGATATCATATTATTTCATGAAATGCTTCATCCATTAAGATCTATCCATATGTCAAGTTTAAATTGTGTCCCCTTGATCATTATGGATCTAGGGAAGATAGATTGAAAAAATATGACCATTGACCCTGCGCAGTAACCAGTTACACCTTTGACTCTAATTTACATCATGAAGATAACATTTTGACGATTTTATCTTATTCAAAGAAATGAAAATGTAATTGATAAATGATTATCATCATTATGATAATGATGATCATGATGATCATGATGAAGATCATAATCATGAGCGGGATCCTGACATCTTATTGACAAAATGAGGGGTAATTTAGATAGCACATAGTCTTAGCTACAGCATACTCAAAAATCAACAAAATCCAAGCAGAAATAACGGCGATATTGCTCGCAAAAGACAGGAATGTAGAATCCAGATTTGAGAAAAAATTATGTCCCACAGGGATGGATTAAGTGAAAATAGGGAAACAATAAAGTAAATAGGGTTGTTTATTACATTATTTGCGATTCTACGTGTTCGAATAATTAAAGGAGATGGTACAGTGAAAGGTCAACAAGAAAAAAAAAGTTCAGAATTTTTTTGGGGGAGACACCCGGACTCGAACCCGGGATCTCAAGGTCGGAAGTCAAGTGCGTTACCGATTTACCAAAACATTTCCCATAGCGATTACACGTAAACGAAAATGGAATTCTAAAATCCCACTTTGCAAGTAAAATATGAGCATGATCCCGGCATATGATCGAAAAATGAAGTACACATTGGAGATAGCTCATTGTCTCAGCTACAACATACTCGAAGCTCACCGAAAAAAAAGTCAAAACAACGGAGATGTTGCTCGCGAAAGACGGAAATGTAGAATGCAGTTTTGAGAAATAGTCATGTCCCATAGACAATACACGCAAAATGTGAAAAATTGACATGCCTCCTTTAATTGCAAAAATACGCCATGATACCTTTGTCAAACAGGAAAATTATGTACACTATATTTGTAGGAAATTATCTCAGCTACAACATATCAAAATTTTGAAGAAAAACAATCGATATTTTCAGAGATACAATCAATTTTCCAAAAATATGCAAACGTCATAATATGCAAATTTAAATTTTGAGTTCGGAGGCCATTATGATGACATCATGAGTTAATTGAGGATCAAATGAGACATGAAATCATATCTCCAACTCATGATTTATCAACATATGAAAACATATTGGGAGTTCATATCTATTCTGAAGAGTTACAATGAATTTTGTATAGGTATGTTTTTGCCCATATATTGTGGATAAAGATAATGCAGATCCGCGCGCGCTGTCAACTTTGACGGACGCTCATTGCGTTATTAAAAGGTGAACAAATTATCAAAATGCTTGGAAAAATGTGCCAAATACGCTGAAATAGAAAATTTGGCAATTCTATGTTACAAAATGCTAGTGCGCACAAAAAACGCGCGCGCATGCGCGTGTGCATGATTTTTTGTCAAATGCTCCATATGGCCTGAAACGTATGCAAAAAAAATTTGAGATGATTTAGAGCATTTTTATTTTTTGCGCGCGCGTAAACGCGCGGACGAACGCGCCCGCGCGCATTTGCGCACGTTTATTGACCTGAAATTGACCGGACGAATATTGATCTTATTCATGATAAATATGAATGAAAAATTACTTTCCGTTATGAAGATATGATCATAAGTTGATTTTCACAAAATGGCGCCTAGATGACGTCATAATGACTTTGAGTCTTTGAAAAGTCAAGCAGTTCTAAGTTAGACTAAGATCTATCATCATGGCAAGTTTCATGATAATGGCTTTATTCAGTCTTGAGATATCCTGCGAACAAATTCGAGGAAGAATAATAATAAATAAATAAATAAATAAATAAATAATAAAAATCTTGACGAAATCAAAAGGTGATACGTCTACGTACGTATCACCTAATAATATATCATCTTTCTTAGTAAATATACCGACAAATCTCTCTCATACGTTAGGTTACTTGTTCTGTTCTCCCATTCTTTTCTACGCTTCTATTTAATCCTTTTCTTCACTTTCATTGTGAACAGAGTTTCAATTAATCTTGGGGTTATCTTGATTATAAAGGAAATTTATTTCATTCAATTGAATCGTATTGAAGTAAATCGAAGTAAATACATAACTGAATTGTGTTATGGGAATAGCCATAAAAATAGGCACACAATTTGTAAATCTCTTGTAACTTGCACTATGTAAATTATAGATTTCTTAAATAGACTTAAAATTAGTTTTTATTTCTAATGCAGGACCTTACAGGACCTTACATTTGCCACACTCAACCCAGGTGATGTAAATGGGTACCTGGCAGGAATTAATTCCTTGAAATGCTAGTGCGCCGCAGTGGCTGCCTTGCTAAAGCCAGGGTAATAATCGGGGCAGCGCCAGGAGCGTCACAACGTGACGGACATGTGCGCTATATAAGAAGCCACCATTATTATTAGTAGTATTAAAGTGACTCGATAACATTGTTGAAGGTAGATTAAATAATTGAGTGATTTTATAATAAAATGTTACTTATCATCTTCCTTCTACTGTACTAACCCTCTAACATGCAAAAAATCCTGGGAAAAAAAATAATCTCAAACCACAAAGATATTAATGGTTTTCTACGAAGGCGACACTGGTCAACACCCTCTAACAGTGTTGAACAGTAAATTTTCCCAACCGTTTTTCCATGCAAATAAGACAACAACAAAAACGGCTTAAAAAAACTTTCAACACTTAAATGTCTGAAATGGTATATAGAATCAATTCATTGCTTTGTGGCAATTTACGTTCACCTAAAATGTAATTTAATTGTAATAATATAGTTGGGAGAATTAAGGAATCGATCAGATCAGTTTTTCTCAATTTTTTTTTGTTAATAATGGTCCGTTTTCACTCAAGCTTTCAGATTATCTTTAATTGTACATCTAGCATTTTCTTTCATCTTTACAATGTTACCAAGTCCCTTAAGTCAAAGGTCCAATTATTTTTATTTATTTATTTATTTATTTATTCGTTTTATTTAAACAAGGTAACTCTCTCAGTATTAATACTGTATTTCTAAGAGGCCCTTTCCACCAAAAAAAGAGAAGAATTACAAATACATGAAATAACAAACAATGTTAAAAGACCTATACATGATTATATATATATATATATATATATATATCAGGGTTATTTGTTTGTTTTGTTTATAGTTATAATATAATCTACATATACATGTACTTAGTTTCTTAGTAGTCAAATAAAATGAATTATCTACATCATTGATCATCATAGCTACATCTAAGATATAAATATATATGAACTACAGTTTCTACAAGGTTTACTTGGGGATTAAATCGATCTTCTGAGAAAAAAATATCATGCATAAAATGTGCAAGCGTTTATACCAAAAAATTGTAACCTCTCAAGAATATTACAAACAAATATAAGCGTTGCTCTGTGTAAACTACAATCAATAATCAGTGACACCTTTAAAACAAAATCTTATCATACAACATAGTCAATGTGGCTTTAAAACTTTCTTCGGCCAGATGTTTGGTACATCATAATTTCGATGGATCAACAATTAAATTAAATTAAACTACAGAGAACTAAGCCCAAAATAGAATATCTGGCACAAATATTCACCTCCAGTTGACTTCAGTTTATTCAATTGCGACGATAAGATCCCACTATAGGTGTGTAAATGGACTCCTAATATGATAATTTGAAGCACCTTTCTTTATTTGTTTTATTCGTTCTATGATGCCAAACCCAGTATATTTTGTCTTTCTTCCTTAGCAAAATGACCATAACATTTAAGTAGGCCTACCTATTAATCTAAAATGTTGATTGATTTTCTCTTTGGGCATCTAGCGCTGCTTAATTATCCAAAAGGGAAATTCATCATCATGGAAAATTGTAGGAGTCAAAGAAATGTGGAAATCGAAATGTAAATGTTTTTGGAATGACCTGGAATATTTTTATTATAAGCATATTGGTATAGTTTATTTCTAAGACTGCACTAAGATTTCCAGTGGAACAGACCCGGGACAAAGAAAATGCCTTGGACAATATTTGTTTTGGGAGGGGGAGAGGGTAGTTAGAAATCCATGAGAATTAATGGTTATGTCACTCTATTCTAATAAAAACTCCAATAAAAACACTCTCTCTCTCTCTCTCTCTCTCTCTCTCGAAAGGCGCGTCTTTTTCTAGCAGAACTGTTAGATCTTACTTAGGGTCATCAAACTGCTAAATCATGCTCTTTGGCGAATCCACATGCCAAGTCCTGCCAGGTACTGTGAGAGAGAAGCGAAAAGTGACGCTGCAGCAACAACGGGCGGCGAATTTGCGATCGATGGCACACGTCCACCAGGGTTACCGGGACTCTCGTCACCATCCACCAGATGGATTTTCCAGCCAAGGAAGCGATGGGTGTAGCACTACGAATTTCAAAAGTTTATGATAACTGGTCACGAGTGAGGAAACACGAAGTGCAAATGAACATAATTACTGCATGATTGGAAGAAGAAAAATATTAAGCTTTGCAGCAACCGATTAAATTATATACCTCCCTACTACTGACACATGCGAGTGGTCTGTTTCTGCAACGTTTCAGAGAGATTAAAAATAATTAGCCACGTGCGTGCAAACATGACGCAGCTGAGCTATAGTAGACCGCCTATAAAACCCGATGCGGTAACAATTGAACGACATAAATATGCCCAAAGATAAAAATACTTCATATTTCTGTATACCAGACATTTACTGAGTATGAGGGGCGATCTTCTTGGCGCCCCTCCTTTTAAAGCCCCTCTGCACTAGTTCGGCATGGAGGGATTAGACCCCCTGCATGGTCACTGGCAGGTGGTTATCTCATCAATCAGCTCTCAACTATTAAACATAAGAAAAAGGGCATCATGGGGAACAACGGGTACCGCTTAGGCATTGTTGGCTGTATAGAGGCGCAATTAAGGTAGATATAAAAAGTGCAGTGGGGCTTTAATGGAGAGATGGGCTCAAGCGCTATCTAGCAATCCTTACCAAGATCGAGCCATTTCAATACCTGTTCTTCCTCCATTTATTTCAGTTTCGTTTTCATTATAGGCCTATCACATTTCCTTATTATCCCCCAATCTCCCAACAACAACCGGTGAGAGCCGGAAGCGCATTTTTTTTTTTACACAACTGTTTAGCCATTTTCGCGAAAAAATTCCAAGAAGGAAGAACATAGAAATACATAATTGAAGAGCTAAGAGGATCATAGATATAGGCTATGGAAAAACAGGGAAATACATAAAGAAGGAGAAACGTAATCTATATCAGATTTAAACACAGAAATAGATGATCGACGAAGGAGAAGAGGATAGATTGAAGGAAAAACAAAGAAATACATAAAACAAAAGAGAAGAGGTTAGAATGAAGGCGAACAAAGGAAATACATAACGAAGGAGAACTGGGGGATAGATTGAAGGAAAAACAAATATAACGAAGGAGAAAAAGGATAGATTGAAGAAAAAAGAAAGAAATACATGACAAAAGAGAAGAGGATAGATTGAAGGAGAACACAGAAATACATAATGAAAGAGAAGAGAGGATAGATTTAACCCGAAACAAATAACAAGTAAAACTATGTAGACCCTATACACATGTACAGCTCCAGCAATTATCCAACAAAATTGCGAAGGGTAATGCTAGACTCTGTCTCTAGTCGTTTGCACAGTATATTTGACTGAAGTGGCTAAACAGTTGTGTAAAAAAAATATGCGCGAGCCGGAAGGTCGTTCAGTGTATAGTAAAGTATGGAGTTCACGATGTCTTGGCTATCAGCCAGATTCATCTTTCTTACGTGATAGTACAAGAGATCAGGGGCGTCCATCGGTACGGTCCACACGAGTTCGCCAGGCTCACCGGGCTGGCAAACAACAGTCAAGGTGTTCTTGTAGTCTTCGAATGATGTGTAGTCATCGGGGCTTCCAGTCTCATCAGTGCTTTCCCATTGACAAAGTGGGCCCTCTATTTTTTAAAGAGTCAGCGATGAATTTAACAGAATACGAAGAATAATTGGAGAAGCAATGGGAAAATGATGAGACGTAAAATGATGAAAATTGTGATGACGATGGTGATGATAATGATGGTAATGATAACAGTAAACAAAAATACCATGTACTGAGAGGCTCTAGTTGAAATTATGGATCGAGGTGGCAGGAATAGCACTATTTATGTCGCCGAGGAATCCATAATTTCACTAGTGGCTTGAAATAGTGCATGATATATTTGTTTTATTTTTTCAAACCATAATATAATTATAATAATTTCTGTCACCGTGGAATCCACAAGTTCAAGACTGAATTAAAGCTGGCGCTATACAAATACTGCAGTAGTGTGGAGCAGTTACTGCGGCTCACCGTAAATTGCACGGCATAAGCGCCGTGACACCCCCGAGTTGCCCGCTAGAAGCATTTGAAATCCTGTTCGCTTGCTGAATGCATGCACAGTAGTGTCTTGGAAGAAAATATCTATGACGTCATCCATGGTATAGTGCCATGGTATAGTGCACTATACCATGGATGACGTCACAGTATAGCATATTTTTCTTTTTCGGTAACATCATAACAATGTTATGTTTGGTCACATGATGCTATGTTTACCAATCACTGAACAGGATTTCATTCCAAAAAAATATAATGTTAATTGTCATGGTGACGGTGATGGTGATAGTGGAAAAGAAAAGAGAACTCGTCAAAAGAGAAAGCAAAAGTGATCAGAAAGAGTAGAAGAAGAAGAAATAAGTAATAGAGAAGAAAATGGGAAAGTTTAAACGAAGAGAAAGAAAATAATGGGAAAAAAAGCATGGGAAGAAGAAAGAGACGGTGGAGTAGGAACGAATAAAAAGAACATGGCACGCCTTTTTAAATACTACACTGTAAAAAAGAATTTGTTCATTGGTAATTTTTACGTATTTTTTCCATGTAGAATTTTCTTGAAAACATTAGTTTTGCCACTTACGCACTAAATTTAAGTCTTGCTAACTCAAACTTTCAATTTAGTAGAACATACGTGGAATATTTAAGTAAAATCAAATACATAAGAACTTTAAGTAATTTCAGCTTGTATTAATTTAGTAATTTTAACTCAAAATCAGAAATTATACGTATTACTCAAACAATTTATGTTGATTATTCTTATCTTTTTAAAGTAAGGACCGATGCAGTGCGAAATAGAAATATTTACATAATTTATAAATATTCATTAAGACCAAATTAAACTCTTTTTTAAATAAAACAATTCTTTTTTGTGGTTGAATGAAAATTTAAGGACTTTAAAACATTTACTAATTCATTTAACATGGCTAAGCAAAGACAAGACAATTTTTAATTATTACCCAGTTCAAAACAAATCAAAACTTGATATTTCAGGAAATTGTCAACCAATTTTCCTTTTAAGATGCTACGATCAAGTATATATAAAATTTGGAGCCTTTCAATATGTGTCGAATTGAAGCGTATGTAATAGTTTGTGATGGTGGTAGATATATATATATATATATACGGTTAAATCTTAAATAGAAGTAGTGTTAGTGATTAGTGATTACTCTTAAATAGAAGTAGTGAATGATTAGTGGATGTTACTTGTTAGATTAGATGGGTATCAAATCGTGCAATATGTAATCCTATCATAGCTTCTTTTTTTTTAATTATCTAAAATGATTACAATACTTAAATTATTTACGTTAATGTAACTCGATTTAACTGAGTAAAAATTTATTCAGCAAAATAAGTAAATTCTACTTAAGATGCCGTAGGTAATATTTACTTAATAAAAATAAGGCAATTCTTTTCCTCAATTTTATTGAGTTATTTCGACTATTATTTTTTTACAGTGTATGCACCAATCTTACTAACCAGAAACTGTTATGGACAGAGACGTTTAAATATAGGTTAAGGAAATGCCTATATGATAAATTATGGCACATGATTAGAAGAAAAACCACGGACGATTGATCAATCCTAGTATAATGACATTTATAAGAAAATGAACAGTAAAAGACAAAACAGTCTCAGAACAACTAAATTATGAATACGCTTACGAAGTTTTGTAGTCGTTTAAGCATGTGAAAAATTTAGTTGTCCCGATTTATGTTCCTTAAGAATGTATCATAAAAGCTTACATCTAAAAGTATTCATCAAAGGCCATAAATTCAACCAGTCCAACTTTCATTCTTGAGTTACGTAAAGCAAAAACAAAACATCAAGTTTACATGGGGTATGAATAGTTTAGTTGTTAAATGTATATTCATGAATATTCATCAGGTATTGAAATACAAAACATAGACAACAGATCTGTTTGGAAAATCGCTTTTAAACGATCAAGGAAACCTTACCTTCCGGCCCCGCGTAGATTGTGATATTCTGTTAAAGATTAAATAAGAGAAGTGAAAACAATGACAATATTTATATTTGCTTAATCTAATATATCTATTGCTTTTTCTCAATTCGCAATAATTCATGCCAGGAGAATGTTTCATCAAGCCTTAAAATTAATCTTAAATTAATTGGATTGGGTCGTCTGTTCGAAAGGGAAACAGAGATATGAAATCGATCTTAGTTGATGAAACGCCAAAGTAATCAGCTTTTCTCGTTCTTTCCTTCTCCCACCCCACCCCCCTCTCTCTCTCTCTCTCTCTCTCTCTCCCTCTCTCTCTCTGGTTTTCTCTTTCTTTCTCTATCTATCATCTTCTTGACTGTTCTCGAAAGCATTTTAACAACTTTTTGTTTAAAGACGTCATTTTCGACTCTCCTAACGCATGAGCTCTTTGCTTATGAAGTGATACCACCAGGGTTTCATTACGTAATGTTCATCTTGCGATAGTTTGGCGTATCCTCCAGCAGAGTCATCGGTGATGTAGAAACGCCAAAGTAATCATCTTTTATCGTTCTTTCCCTCTCCCATCCCCACCCTCTCTCTCTCTCTCTCTCTCTCTCTCCTCCCCCTCTAGGTTCTCGTTCTTTCTCTATCTATCACTTTCTTGAATGTTCTTGAAAGTATGTAAAGAATTTTTGTTTAAAGACGCCATTCTCGATTCTCCTAACGCATTGGTTCTTTGATTATGAAGTGATACCACCAGGGTTTCATTACCTGCTGTTCATCTTGCGAGAGTTGGGCGTATCCTCCAGCAGAGTCATCGGTGATGTAGAATGGATGATAGTTAGCGTTCACTGACGGTTCATCTCCTCCGCTCACTAAGAAAGTGTAGGTCTTACCGCGACTGAGAGTGAGAACAGGAATAAGCTGGCCGTTGATAAACCAAGCAATGCCCCAGCCAACGGATCCTATACCAAGACAAATATCTTGTTATCATGATGATGTCAACGTTTTTTAAAATATTTATCCAGGTTTATTAGAGTCTTGTCTACATTTTATTGTATTGGTTTCTATATGTTGGATAGGCCTCACCATATCAATATAATGTTATAATAGATAAACAAATATTTCACATAAATACATATTCAAATTGATAGAAAAATAAATTAATTGATGAATATAAATAGATACATAAATAAATATAAATAATGATTATAACTATTAAATGAAATAAATAGATATTAATTTTGATGGGATCGACGTTCTTTGTGGTGGTAATAATAGTAGATTTGACGTAGTGGGTCGTGGTAGTGGTTATCTGATGATTGAACACGATAATGTTGATGACGATGATGCATGTGGTGGTGGTGACAATGGAAATTATAACACGAGGTGATAGCAATTATGAATATGACAATCTTTAGGTGTCTTGTACTGAAGAGAAAACAAATACCAGTCTTAAGATACAGTGTCAAATTAGAGTTCAGATAGTGGAGAGTCCAGTCATGAGGTATAGGGGGGGGGGATCTAGCATCCCTTCTCGATTATACCACCAGTTCATAAACTATATCTACTAATTCTGAATTACCGGTGATGTAGTTGTACCCTTGCTGACCTCCTGTCAATCCCATCTCCACCGTGAACGTTGCATCTTCTGTCTCCATGATGCCCTCAATGGTCCAGCCCTCCTCCTCCGAAGGTGTGGTCTCGGAGGGGTTGCTAGGTGTGGTCGTGGTGTCTGAGGGGTTGCTAGGTGCAGTCGTTGTCTCACTTACAGGAGCACACGTCGAGCTTACCTGATTAAAGTCGATCTGGGGGTTCGAGTTACCTGGAAACAATAGCAGGGCGATTAAAAAAAAACAGTTCTTATGACTATTTCGAGAATTATGATTATCATGATATCATTCCAGTGCTCACTTTTGCTTTGTCATGCTTGTAGTGTTGCTAAACACTGAAAACAAACAACAATTAGACAGTGCCACTCTAACGCTGCTACCTTATTATTATCATCGTCATCGAGTAGCGTCCGTTTTCCCCACGCTGTGTGGGTTAGTCGTTCATCTCCCTTATGGTCCTTCTCTGAATCTTCAGCATCCACCCTGGTGATGCTCTTCATCTTCCTTCATAGTGTCTCGATCCTTCCGAGGGGGGGGGGGGGGGTGTTTCACAAAGACTAAGATCGACTTTAGTTGGACTTAACTATGACAGGCCATTCATGCCACTAGTTGCTCTCACATTTGGTCTCTCAATTGTGATCTTTAGATAATATTTTTTTCTTCAATAATGAACTATCAAAACATGTAAATTCTGTAGATTTGGATCCACGATTTATACGTCCCTTGAGACACCAATGCCAGTAAACGGTGAGAGCAAACAGTGGCATGAACGGCCTGCCATAGTTAAGTCCAACTTAAAGTCGATCTTAGTCTTTGTGAAACATCCCCCCCCCCCTCAGGTTTTATTGCAAGGTCTGCCACAGGGTTTTGAGCCGACAACCTGGATATTCATTGCTGTCTGAAGCTAATGGCTTCTTTCCCTCCTGATATCACCCCTCAGAAGCTGAACTTGGGTCAGATATGCGCGGATGAATATCCTTGGAATTCCTTGCTGTCAGCCTATCCCACTCCTGCCACCATAGGAAGTTTGATATTACAGACGCACTGCATTTCCAATAGGTTATTCCAAATTAAATGCAGTTCCTGTTGAAATTCACCCGATACTTTAATCTGCCGTTTGCTTGAATCCCGCCCCCCCCCCCCCCCCGCCTCCCCCACTCCGTGGTCGGAATGACCGCATGCGTGCTACCAAAATATCCAGTAAAGGGGTACTTTTTACGCACCAAAGTCCGGCTCGTACATACACAAAAAGGACTTTACACACCGGACTTAGGGGGTGTTTTCAAAAGGAGGGAACACGCATATGCGTACCCTAAATAACACTGAGTGGGGGGGGGGCGGGGCTTGAATATTGTAGGCATTGATTGGAATCATATGCAAGATCCACACGAACAAGAAGAAGGAGGAATAAATCCTGATTACAAATGACAAATTCAAGCCTTGGAATATCTATCTCTGTACAGTCTTTACTTACCTACCTTCTTAATCTCTCGATCCTCTTCGCCTGGTTTAACTCACCATCATAATATTCATCCTCAGTAGCAATAATTCAAACAACTGATGCCTCCTTTCCTTACTATCATGTTTTTCTTTTACTTTGTATTCATTCTAGACTTTTTTGGATTATACAAAAAATATCTTATTTTATTACCTGGAGAGCGCTGTGAGTGATAGGCGACACGGCCATCAGCATTGATTAACCCTTGAGCCCAGATCATGTACGTAGGTCCGGTTGTTGAGATTGCTTTGTCGTAAGTCGCATCTGAAATAAGGTCAATAATTAGGTACATTATCATGGGTACATGGAAGGAATTAATTCCTTGACATGCCGGAGCGCTGTAATGGCAGCCATTAGGCTAAAGCCGGGGTAATAATCGATGCGCCTCGGAATAGAATTTCTAGGTAGACGGCGCATAGAAATAATATTTTTTTTTTTTATTAAAGCGGGGGTATCTCAATTAAAGAGCCTACATTATACAGATGTAGTAGCGACTCGTCCTAAACGTGTTAAACCCCATTTTCCCCGATGAGACATCATGAATTTCTTACATTTGTTTTAAATGCTTATAATCGATTTGTAATGTTTTGTCGGAAACATGAATAAATTGAAAAATTGAAATTGAAAATGAAATTGATTAGGTTAAGTAGTGGTCATACGATAACAATTGTGACAGAAACTATCTGAAAGAAGTGGAAAAGTTTGATAATGTAGTACATAATAATTAGTGTATATTGTGAAGTTTTGGAATGAACAAAATGAATTGGGGGGGGGGGGAATCAAAATTGAAAACTCCTGAAGATCCCATGCACTGCACAAAGAAACGGGTACAC
Source organism: Strongylocentrotus purpuratus (assembly GCF_000002235.5). Lineage (NCBI taxonomy): Eukaryota > Metazoa > Echinodermata > Echinoidea > Camarodonta > Strongylocentrotidae > Strongylocentrotus > Strongylocentrotus purpuratus. The sequence goes on from NW_022145600.1 coordinate 9,260,345, forward strand.
GGAACTACCTACAAGTGTTTGATCGAAACCTTTCAGCCATTGTTTGGATATGTTTTGAATATGAGGTCCTTAGAATAGCCGCCATTTTTAGGGTAAATGTATACGATATTCATTAATGAAAAGGCTCACAAATTATGTTTTATCTTTACCAGAACTCAACCCTCTCTTCCATGAATCTATCCCGGGCGTAGTGTGGGTCAACCGGACACAAAAACGAAATGTTAAACGTCCCGTTAGTCGTTACCCATTGCCCTAACAGGATACAAGACCACTAATGTTAGGACTTAAGGAAAACGGCAGTATTCATAGGGTTCCGAGGCAGTCAACCTCCCCAGATCTTCCCAAGTCATTTCAGGATGAATTGAATATGTTTATCTACTGTAAGCTTCCCGTAAGTGAGTGATGTTGGGGCCATTAGGGGGTGCAGGGTGTTCGACCCCTAATTTGCCAAGCATTCCCCTCAAAATTTTAACATTTACATCGGGGGGGGGGGGTGGGAGGTTTGTCACAGATTAAGATATCTAAGCCCTCAGCAAATTATGTACCGTCCTATAATTATATGCCCGTAATTACCCACTCCAATTTGCTCACAGCATCATGCTTCCTTCCCAGGTGTTTGTGTTGTTGAAGCATTTTATTCACCTCATTCTTTTTACTCCAATTGCCAGAACGCAAATTACAATTTGGTTTTATAGTTTCATGCGGAGTCGTTTATCAACTAGGCCTATTCAAATTTATGAATGCTTCCTTCCCAGGTGTTTGTGGTGTTTATGCATTTCATTCACCTGTTATTATTCTTTGTACTCAAATTGTTAGAATACAAACTGCATTTTGGTTTTATAGTTTCATTCAATAAGTAAGTCAATAAAAGAGTATGTTCTGCACAATAAAAACAATGTGTGTCCCTATTGTACAATGTAATGTGTCCCCTCATTTTGTAATAGTTAATTTACCCATTCACATAATGGCACTACCTGCCCAATGAAGCCAGTGGCCCGTGACCCCTGAGCACTCAAAACCGTGTGGGAGTCAGTTTGTGGTCAACTTCTTTTATGAGACAAATCCAAGCAAACGTTTCCATATGCAACCAGAGGGCGTCATACTTTATGAACCGAAAAGCAATTTAATTGTCCATAAATTGACAGGTTCCATATCTCACATAGGAGATCTGATCTCATGACTTACCAGTAGCTGCCAATGGTCTTCGATAAACTATATGGGTCATTCCATTATCAATCGATGATTCGACTAGCGTGACGTCATTGTTGGCCGAATTCGATGAGATGACGTCGGGGCACGCTCCACCGCCATTTTGAGGTGAGCACTATATAAGACAGAGAGTAATGATAGAGATAGCAGTTGTAAAATCAAGGTGTTGAAACATCTCAAGTGTTTAGGGTTGCAAAGCAGTACGTGCATAGTACTACAGATACATATCATATGGGAATGTTTTTAGAATTATAATTTAAGTGATTTAACATTGAAATATATATATAAAATACAAATTAAAATCAGATAGGATTTTTTTTTTAGGAAATCATATTTTTTTAGGATGCAGTGGAGGGAAGATTTTCTGGAGACTCGGAAGCCTAGGAGCTGACGTAACCGGTGGCATGGACATTCGTCCCATCAACCCGCCCCCAACACGCCCCCCCCCCCCCAACCCGCCCCCCCCCCCCCTCCGTTTATAGCAATACATGCACCTGAATATGCATGATAAGCACTGTAAACATGGTATGGACTGCAGAGGAAAGCTTACTTGAGCCCTGGAGCCGAGGTGGTAATCAACGGCCTGTGCGACTCCGTTGTCGTCGACGAAGGTGACCACGACGTCGCCACCCGGCATCAGCGTGCTCGTGGGAGATCCACTCACGCCGAATGCGGTGTACTTCCCGGCTTCGCTGGGTGTACTGTGACGGATAACGATGTCGGTTCCGTCAATATACCAACAGACTTGAAGCTCACCCACGAACAGCGTTTCGCAATTGCAGAACTCCTGAAAATAGGACATATAGCAAGTATTCGCTGTCAAAATCCCAATCCATAAATGAGCTATACATTTGTTTCTTTTGCTGTAGGCATGTGGCGAAGCTTCTGGGGGCTCGCATGGGAGATCATGGTCTTCCATCAAAATAATGGCAAAAATAAAGAAGAAGAAAGAGAGGGGAGGGGGGGGGGAGGGAGTGAACAAGGGGAGTAAATGGGAGGACATGGCCTTCTATCAAAAAAATGGCAAAAATATAGAAGAAGAAAGAGAGGGGGGAGTGAAAAAGAAAAGGAGAGAGGGAACCGCAACCGGAAAAGTAATACCAATGCCACTGCCACCCTCCCCCCCCCCCCCATGAGGCCAGTAAATCTGTGCCACTGGCTGAATGGATCTAAGTTCATTATGAAATTCAAGTAACTATCATCATTCCTAACAAAATAATGAAAGGGGCCTACCTCTAAAACAAAAACTCAAGGGAAATGGTGCATGGCAACCAAGAGGAGGATAAGTGAAAGAAAAGGGACATCACTGATCATGGAAGTATATTTTGAATGCTCCTTCTGGTTTGTTTCTCAATGATTAATTTCATTTCAGATTAATCCTCGTTGGATAGGAAACTAGCATATATTACGAGCTCCGAGATTTATTTCTTCAAGGACAGTGGGCTACTGTTAGGGTAAGGGTTAGGCTTGGATTAGGGTTAGGTATGATGTTCGGCCCAGAGTTTAAGTTGAGAATTCGGGTGTTGTAGAATATTGAGCAATTATCCTTGAAACACTTGCTGTACGACCGATTTTGACGGCACGCTGAATCTACGTCTTACCATCGAGGGAGTCGTTCTGGCTGTCGTCGTCGTACTCGATGTCGTTGTAGTAAGTGTCGGCAGCGGCAAGGGTGGAATGTTGAGAACATTGAGCCCAGGAATGTCGACATGGCCGAAATCCTCTGTGAATGCGACGCACCACAGTCCGATATGGCCAATGTCGGCTACAGTGATATTGTCAAGGAGAGTCACGGTGACGTTTACTCCAGAGTAACCTTTGATTATCTGTAAACTAAGGGAATATAATTATGATTAATTTACCACTGATATGCTGTGTTTGCTTTTGATAACCGCATCATAATACAAACAAATGGCCTACAAATGATTATAATGATGATGATGATGATGATAATGATGGTAGAAAGTCTAGTAACAATAAGTAGATGTAGTAGCGTTATCACAGGCGGTGTGCCGGGGGGGGGGGAGGCACATAGCCCCCCCCCCCCCCATTTTTTGTTCAGGTACCCTATAAGTGTCCCGTTTAACGTACGAAATATGCCCCCTTTTACTCAAGATAAGCCCATATGCAATTTTGTCATAGAATAATGATGATATCTTACCTTCCCGTTTCATCTGGTATTTTGTAATCCCCATCATTGTTTGGTGTGTCACCTGGGCCAACCCAAAAGTAAGCGTCTGCAAAATTCAGGATTTATTTAATTATTTTCAAATGAAATTTAAAATAATAATAATAATAATAATAATAATAATAATAATTGGATTTATATAGCGCCTTTTCCAAAGGTTACAAGGCGCTGCTCTCCTATACTTTTGACAATTTAAGGGAGTTGTACAGGTAAGTTTTCAGATGTTTTTTGAAGAAATCTAGTGAAGTACTGTTTCTTAAGAAAGAGGGGAGTTTGTTCCAGAGACGTGGGGCTAAGGACTGAAAGGATTTGAAACCAGCCTGTTTACGGGATTTGGGAATGACAAAGGTAGGAGCTGATGAAGACCTAAGAGAATAGGATGTTCTCTGTTGCTGAAAGAGTGAGGAAATATATACAGGAAGGGTGGTCGACATAGATTTGAAAGTTTGAACAAGTATCCGGTATTGTATTCTATCAGCAACTGGGAGCCAGTGTAGTTCCTGCAACAATGGGGTGGCGTGAGACCATTTTGGTTTTTGATAGATTAGACGGGCACATTTGTTTTGCAGACGTTGAAGTCTGCCCAGGTCCTTCTTACTTATACCCCCAAGTAAGCATCCACCATAGTCAAGCCTGGAGAACACAAGTGCTCTAACAACATTATGACATGTTTCTCGATCTAAGTACTTTCTGATGCGATTTAAGTTATATATTTGCCAGTTCAGGGTGCGACATAAGTTGGTGACATGGTCAGACATTTTCATTTCCCCACCAAACACGACCCCCAGGTCCCTAATTGTTGAGGAAATGGGAATGTTTTGATCACCAATTGAAAAGGACAGATTTCTGAGACGATTCAGATGGCTTTGTGATCCAGCAATGAAAAATTAAAAGGAGATTACTGCAAGACTTAGGCCCCACCCAGCCCAGTAAGTACGCTTCTGCAAAATACAGTTTGCTGCATGCACTATGGACTCTAATTCCTAATTATCCTAATATAACGAATCTTTTCTGCGTTCAACCATGCAATTCTTGCACCGGTGGAATTTCTATCTTAGTACCTTCCAGGGGCGGCGATTTCTTTTCATGACCGGGGGACGAAATGCGAGGGACGAGGGAGCAGTGGCATAATTGGCAAAAACCTTCTTTTTTTGGGGGGGGCAGAAAAAATCTGCATCACCACCACTCTTACACTTTACGCAGGCCCTGGGAACGTTTTTTCGAAGTGGGGGGGGGGGGTAAAGTATTTACGATAAGGTAGAGCAAAGCAAAGCAGAGTGGAGCGTACATTGGCGTGGGGTCCAGGGGCAAATCCCCGGCGGGTGTCAAGGGGCGGAGCCTAATGAAGCTCAGGGGTTTTAGGCATTTATTAAGGTCAGATGAGCATCCTGGGGGCGGAGCCCCCGGAAGCTTAGGAGTTTTAGGCATTTAATTACGGTCAGATGAGCATATTTTGATACCTTATTTGTGACACTGGCATGCAGGTCACTTATTGGGGTGGGGTCCAGGGGGCGGAGCCCCCAGAAGCTCAGGGGTTTTAGGCATTAAATTACGATCAGATGAGCATCAAGGGGGCGCCTTAGGGCCCTTGGTGGGGTCCAGAGAGCAGAGCCCCTGGAAGCTTAGGGGTATTAGGCATTACGATCAGATGAGCATCAAGGCGCCGCCTTAAGGCCCTTGTGGGGTCCAGGGGGCAGGGAACCCGGAAGGTCAGGGAAATATCATGCCATTTCTACAACATTTGTAAATCACTGGTATAAAATTAGAAATAACCACGTTTGAATTTAATTTTTTTGGGGGGACTGCCCCAAAAGCTCCCCGCCCCCATCAGTACGCAAATGCGAGGGAGCATAGTGAATGAGAGGGTGAAGGTGACGGAAGTGACTACCCCCTCACAGGTTTTTTAAGTTTTGTGTCTTGAGAATTATATTCCTTAGAAAAACTATAGTATAAACGTTAGCAATTTACTTTTTTTCACCCTTCAATTTTCTCGGTATTTACGTTTACATTTTGAAGGATATTATGCGAGGGAGCGTAGCTCCCGAGTGAGAAGATTTTTGCATTTTTATTTGTTTAAACGCTGCACTTTTGGGCCCTCCAGAGCCTAAAAGTGTGTTGCAGTCTTTATTCAGTATTTGCTATACATTTTGAGTGTGCACTTTTTGAAATTTTGAGGGGGGGACGATCCCCCCTTAAGAAACTCGAGGGGGGGACGTGTCCCCCCCCCCGGGATCGCCGCCCCTGGTACCTTCTCCCGGTTCGGAGGTTGATTGCAACATCTCTCCATTTCACTCTATCTTCTAACATTATGGTGCACTCTTGCAGTTTTAGTCCACTCCAGTTCTTGACATTCTCTTCCCAGTTGATTCTGGGTCTCACTCTAGGTCTTCTTCCTTCCACTCTTCTTTCCAATACATCCTTTAAGAGGCTTTGGTGCCTTTTAACATGACCAAATTATTTGATTTTTTTTTCTCTCCTTAACTAATCCTACTAGTGCAATTTGTTTACGCCCTGCCATATGCAATATCTCTTTGTTTGTTTTCATTCGTTTCCAGGATATTTTCCGCATCATTCTTCTGTAGATCCACATTTCAAAGATGTTATTCTATTTTCTATGGCCTTGTTTATTGTCCATGTTTCTGCTACCATGCATAGATCTAGATCACAGGCCTACACATAAATTTAAGCCTGACCCTATATCCCTAAAACTTATCAATCACAACCCAATCACTATTCATATACCTTGACGAAACAAGGCCCGAAGCAAATATTATGGGCTCAGTAAACAATAACAATTTACCATTATCAACCATTCGATCAATTAATATCGTTCTCTCTGTCAATTACTAACTGAATCAAATTATTGGTCAACCCGTCAGAATTTTAATGAAATACTCATAAGTTTAATATATCGACTTTGTACTGTACTGTACTGAGGTGAAGCAAGAAATTTATCGAATCATTGGTATCTTACCCGGACCGAATCCATCGTAGTTCAGGTTTTCAAATCTTATTTTCTTGGGGTCGAGTACCACCACAGCGGTGGCCGATGTTCCGTGGACGCGTGGGGAGAATCCAAGAGCTCCAAGGTCGTAAGGGGAAGGTGGGACAAAAGCCGATGGAAATGAAACATGCCCAAAGTCGACCTGCAAACGAACGGAAAATATTAGAATTGTCATCATAATGTAGCTTGTTCAGACCTAAGAAGTTGTGCTAATTATTTCTCTTATTTCTCCACTGCTAATAGACGGTTAGACAGTTTTCTCTAGGAAAATGATCTAATGAAGACAAAAAAACAAACTTCAGCTATGCATTTTCAATTTCATGCATTATTAAATCTTGCAGGAGGGGCAGAGGGAGAGGGGGAGTGAGTGGAGGGAGTGGAGGGAAAGGGAGGAGTAGAGGGAAAGGGAGGGGAAAGAGAGAGGGGAGGGGAGTGAAGAGGAGGGGAGAGAGAGAGGCGAGGTAGAACGGGAACAGAGGGAAGAATAGGGGAGGGGGGGAGGGGAGGGAAGGGAGGGGAGAGTGAGGAGAAGGGGAGGGAAGAGGAGGGGACAGAGGGAGGGGGGGTGATGTAGAACGCGAACAGAGGGGAGGCGAGGGTAGGGATTTAATATACACAATGTTGGGCTACGCGCGTACATAGGCCCTATACAGTACTTAGAATAACAAACAAAAACACTTGCAGAGTTATCATAATACTTATTCTGATACTAAGGAGATACATAGATAATTACCCCGAATTGTCGACACCAGACCGAGATCCAGGCGAGGTTTGAGACAGTTTTCGACGACGGTAGAGTTACCGTGATATCGACGTTGGAGTAAGAGCCCAGTTTTTCCTCGCTTAAATGAAACAAGAACCATAATTTATGGAGGTTTGATCTAGTGGATACGTTACCGGACAGTGGATCACATGGTTTGTGATTCGAGTCCCACCGCGACACTAATGTCCTTTGGCAAGACATTAATCTACATTATTTTGCCACGCCATGTGAGGTAAATTGATACCTGGCACGAATTCATTCCATGAATATAATACTAGAGCACCACAATGACAAGAATGCTAAAAACGGGGTAATGATTGTGGAGTTAATGCCTGGATTACATTTGCCCCGGGCGCCGTACGATAAATTAGTCTACGATTTTTCGTAGTCATCATAGGAGGCTACGGGCTACGATGTTTGTGTTTACATTATCTACGAGCATCGTGCCATTTATTGTATTGGCCCTCGGGGGCAGGCCGGGGCAAATCCGTACAGAGGCTGCTCGGAGATTGTACGGAAATCGTGCAATTTGCATGCAGTAGCCGTGCAGTCTCCGCAGCCTCCGCACGGAAATCGTACGGAGCCCGTGCAGCTTCCGTGCAAAGGTTGCGCGGAGAAGGCGCGGTGACCGTACAGCAACCTTGCGATAGCTGTGCAATTGCCGTGCGAATGCCCCATGCGTCTACAATCTCCGTACGATTTTCTTTGTCCCCATGTTCACCGAAAAATCGTACGTTTGCTGCACAATCAGTGCGAGGCCTCCGGGCGATGCCCGTGCGGGGATTGTGCAATGCCACCTACGACATGTATACGGGCTACGGGCTTACGATTATTTCAAATTTGTTTAACTTCTCGCGAAACAAAATCGTAAAGGCTGCGGAGCCCGTGAATCCGTACGAAAATCTCACGGCCGCCTCCTGCCTCCGCACAAAGGCCGAACGGAAAAGGGGATACGAGCAGGATACGGGCAACGTAGACTAATCGCAAGCCAAATGTAATCCAGGCATAAGTGACTAAAAGGAAACATTACAATTAGCTTTAAACAAATTGACAGTAGGTTTGCGGGTGCACCATGTGAGAGAGAGAGAGAGAGAGAGAGAGAGAGAGGATGGAGAGCTAGATTAGAAAGGATACTTAAGTTATGATATTAAGGGAGATATTTAAAAGAAAGAGAAAGGAGGGAAACAGTGCAAAATATGGACAGAGAATTACAATGACTAAAAGACAAATACACATGTACGAACGATCACAAAGTCTTTCGAGAAATCACCACAAAGCCAGTTCAATATATACCCCATATAAATCATATTCGCATTACTTATACGTCACTGTGACGTTCGCACATTTCAATTAAGGATGGACAAGGCTTTTAAACTTGCCCTAGGTTGATTTTACGGTGTTGTTCATTATAATGTTCGCGCATTTCCGAAGGTGGCCGACGAGGGCATTGAAACTTTCTAAGGTTGATTTTTTGAAAGTCTTTAAAATCTTGTTTCTATCAAACATAAATTCTTACGTTCCATCCTCTTTTGGAATGATGAAGCCAGCGCCGGATGGTGAGCTCGTCTCTCCTCCATATAGGAACGCATCTATTGATGAGCATAAGAAGAGATGGAGAACACAAATGTGAGGCATAGAAATTAATGAGCGTTGTTATCATCAAAGTAGTAGTTTTAGTAGTAGTAGTAGTAGTAGAAGTAGTAGTAGTAGTAGTAGAAGTAGTAGTAGTAGTAGTAGTAGTAGTAGTAGTAGTAGTAGTAGTAGTAGTAGTAGTAGAAGTAGTAGTAGTAGTAGTAGTAGTAGTAGTAGAAGTAGTAGTAGTAGTAGTAGTAGTAGTAGTAGTAGTAGTAGTAGAAGTAGTAGTAGTAGTAGTAGTAGTAGTAGTATTAGTAGTAGTATTAATAGTAGCAGTTTAGAGGGGGAGGAAAACAATTTCGCATTACCACCCGAGTCTTAAACGTTACAAGCAGGCCCAGCGGAACGTTTTTCGAAGTGGGGGGGGGGGGGGCTAAAGTATTTACGACCAGAAAGAGCGTAGCTAGCGAAGCGAGTGGAGCGTAAATTGGCGTGGGGTCCATGGGCATTACGGTCAGATGAGCATTCAGGGGCCCGCCTTAGGGCCCCTACTGGGGTTCAGGGGCGAAGCTGCCAGAAGCACAGGGGTTTTAGCCATTAAATTACGGTCAGATGAGCATTCAGGGGCCCGCCTTAGGGCCCCTAATGGGGTTCAGGGGCGAAGCTGCCAGAAGCACAGGGGTTTTAGCCATTAAATTACGGTCAGATGAGCATCCAGGGGCCCGCCTCAGGGTCCTTGGTTTTAGGTATTTAATTTCCTTCAGATGAGTATCCAGGGGGCGGAGCCCCCGCAAGCTCAGGGGTTGTATATATTTAATTACGGTCAGATGAGCATTTTTTGATACCTCATTTGAGACACTGACAGGTCACTATTTTTTCTTTCATTCTTTAACATAGGCCTACTTTATTTTAAGTGTGTGGGTGTGTGTTAGTGGGGGGGAGGGGGGCTCGAGCCCCGCGGAGACCCGCCGTTTCGAGGGCTCTGATACTTATTTATTGACTTACTGTAATTTTAGGAATTTGTCATTTCCAACAAACGTATATACAAAAGTATAATTTACAAAAAAAGTGAGAACAAATACCGGAAAGTCATGTCATTTCAGCAACATTTGTTAATCACTGGTATCGAATTAGAAATGAACCACGTTTGAATTTTATTGGGGGGGCGACTGCACCCAAGCCCCCAGTTAAATAAAACCACATGCACAGTCCCTTTATCATTATTCGTTTATGCAAAAGCAGTGCATTCCATGAAAAAGCAAAGCAAAGGCAAGCAAAGGCAATTCATGTACCACCTCCATCGCTACATAAGAGTGATTATTTCAAAATGTACAAAGTGGGGCCTCTTCATGTTTTGAAGATCTGTGGATATTCGGGGTCATTTGGGACATATGCTAACCATGAACTGGTCTATTATCATCTGTTTGATTTTGTTATTGAAAACAAGATCAAACACATCATCATAATCTACAGGGTGCAACCAAAAATTGCTTAACAACAATTGAAACTTCTTTCGGGAAGCCTAACAATAAAAGCTGTTTTTTATATTCGAACAGCATTGTAGGGACGACGAACAAATAAGAATAAAAATACAACGTCGTTAAGCGTGAGACCGTTCACGTCTATCTCTCCCCGCCAAATAATCCAAACAAAAGAATCAACGGAGGGAATCAACTGTTAAACGAATTTATCATTAGTCCTTGACAAAATATTTAATACTGATTGTCATAGTAGTATTGAAGAGCAGCAAAGGCGAACGATTATCGCTTTTCCCTCAAAATTACCATGATATATCAAGCTACATAAAACTATATGTGAGCAATAATTTCTTTTTTGCCCCCTGAAATTTGAAAATCGCTCCGACCGATATTTAGCTCTGACATTTTTTTGAAACCCACGGTGCCCCTACTGTTAAGTACTCCTTTATTATGCTTATAAGTTCCCCTTTCACTTCTTTTCCCCCTTTCTCGTAACAAAATGAACTAATATTTAAAAAATCTAAAATTTGAGCGGCTAAACAGGTTTCCCAGTATAATGTAAGTCAGTGGAGCAGTGGGTAGGCGAGGAACAATACCCAGACTTTCACAAGCACGAAAAGTGCCCCTTTCTATACAATGTTTTTTTTTCTTTACAATTCTAACTATAAGTGCCCCTTTTCTAGAAAGAGCCCTTTTTATTAAACACCACTTTTAAACTGAATAGAGTTTAACGCGTCTTTCCTTTCTGCTGAAAAAGAAGCATCTCTCAACCTACAAATGTATTATCCCTACCCTCATGACCTTTTGAAACGTAACAGAGCGACGGTATAAGCTTCGTAATGTACATGCTCTTACTAATATAGGGAGTATAGATAGTATAATGGTATAGACAGCAGGGGCGGCGATTCCTTTTCATGGCCTGGGGGGGGGGGGGGGGGACGAAATGCGAGGGATGAGGGAGCAGTGGCGTAATGAGCAAACAATCTGCATCACCCCCACTCTAACATGTTACATGCAGGGCCCGTGGAACGTCTTTCTCAAAGTGGGGGGGGGGGGTGAGGCTAAAGTATTTACTATCAGGTAGAGCAAAGCGAGCGAAGCAAGTGGTGCGTAAATTGACCCAGGGCAAAGCCCAAGCGGGGGTCCGAGGGCGTTGCCCCGTGAAGCTCAGGGGTTTAAGGCATTTATTAGCGGTCAGAATAGCAACCAGTGGCCCGCCTTAGGGCCCAAGATGGGGTCCAGGGGGCAGAGTTCCTGGAAGCTCGGGGGATTTTAAGCAATTATTTACGGTCGGATGAGCATATTTTGATACCTTATTTGTGACACTGGCATGCAGGTCACTAATTCTAGTGAGGTAAAGGGGGCGTAGCCCCAAAAATCTTAGGTGTTTTAGGCATTAAATTACGATCAAATGAGCATCCAGGGGCCCTTGGTGGGGTCCAGTGGGTATAGCCTCCCTGAAGATTAGGTTCTTGTAGGCAATTTATTACGGTAAAAAAAAATGAGCATTTATAGGGGCCCGTCTAAGGGCCCTGGTGGGGTCCAGAGGGCGGAGCCCCCGGAAGCTCAGGGTATTTAGGCATTTAATTACTGTCAGATTAGCAACCAGGGGCCCGTCGTAGGGCTCTTGGTGGGGTTCAGGGGTAGAGCCCCCGGAAGGTCATGGAAAAACCATGCCATTTTAGCATCCATTGTAAATCACTGGTATCGAATTGACAATAAACCACTTTTTAATTTGTTAAGGGGCAACTGACCCCATGCCCCCCCATCAGTACACCAGTGAGTAGTAGTAGTAGTAGTAATAGCAGCAGCAGCAGCAGTAGCATCAGTAGTAGTAGTAGTAGTAGTAGTAGTAGTAGTAGTAGTAGTAGTAGTAGTAGTAGTAGTAGTAGTAGTAATAGTAGTATTTGTTAAAGTTGGACACATTTATATTAATTTATATTATTTGGTATTGGTATTGTTTTTCTTTCAACAGCTCCATTTCTTCTCTAAACTATTAGGTAAAACCAGTGTCCCCCCCCCCCTTCCGAACAATGATGAACATATTGAATAGATGAATAAATTTAAAAAATACTAAAAATAGCTTTAGGATGAACATATACAATGATGAATATATTAAAAAGACAAACATATTGAAAAGATGCATATATTATAATGACATACATATGAAAACATTGAATATGTATGTTGGAAGAGATACAAGAGATAAACATAAACCCTTTTGGTTTGCCATAAGTACGCGAGAAAAATGAAAATCTTTTGAATTTTGAAATACGCTCATTTTAAGCATAACTTCCAGATACCACTGATTTTCACGCATGAATTAAATAAAAACCACAGGCACAGTCCCTACTAACTTAATATGTCAAAAAAATGTTGCGGTTCAGAAATTAGGAGTAGTTGCTCTGGGGGAAGTTACTTTTTAGTTGTGTTTAGAATAAGGATTTTACAGTACATACACCGTTTTCAGTTTTCAAGTGTGTAAAAGTGCACGTTAATAATTGTATACTGAACTTTTTTCTCCCAATTATCAATATCATCATAAGCATTATCATCACCTTCCTATTTTCTAGTTATATTCATTATCATCATGATTGTCACCACTACCATTATCATCGTTATCGTCATCACCATCACAATCACCACCATCACCATCACCAACACCTTTATTATTACCATCATCAACATTATTATTATCACCATCATCATCACCATCACCACCATCATCACCATCATCATCATCATCATCATCATCACCATCACCACCATCACCATCATCATCATCACCATCATCATCATCACCACCATCACCATCATCACCATCATCACCATCATCATCATCATCACCACCATCACCATCATCACCATCATCACCATCATCGTCATCACCATCATCATCACCATCATCATCATTACTATCTTCATCACCATCATCATAACCTCCAAAACCATCTTCATCATCATCATCATCATCACCACCATCACCATCATCATAACCACCACCATCACTATCATTATCACCATCATCAACATTATTATCATAACCATCATCATCATCACCACCATCATCATCACCACCATCACCATCATCACCACCATCATCATAACCACCACCATCACCATCACCATCATTATCACCATCATCAACATTATTATCAACACCATCATCATCATCACCACCATCATCATCACCATCATCACCATCATCATCACCATCACCATCATCATCATCATCACCATTATCATCATCATCATCATCATCACCATCTTCATCATCATCACTATTATCACCATCATCATCACCATCACCATCACCATCACCATCATCATCACCATCATCATCATCATCATCATCATCATCACCCCTATTATCACCACCATCATCATCATCATCATCACCATCTTCATCATCATCACCATCATCATCACCATCATCATCATCATCACCATCATCATCACCATCATCATCATCATCATCACCATCACCATCATCATCACCATCACCATCATCACCATCATCATCATCACCATCATCATCATCTTCATCATCATCACCCCTATTATCACCACCATCATCATCATCATCATCATCACCATCTTCATCATCATCACCATCTTCATCATCATCACCATCATCATCATCATCACCATCATCATCACCATCATCATCATCATCATCACCATCACCATCATCATCACCCCTATTATCACCATCATCATCATCATCACTATTATCTCCATTATCATCATTACCATCACCATCATCATCATCACCACCACCATCATCACCATCACCATCATCATCATCACCATCACCATCATCATCATCACCCCTATTATCACCATCATCATCATCATCACTATTATCTCCATTATCATCATTACCATCACCATCATCATCATCACCACCACCATCATCACCATCACCATCATCATCTCCATCCTCATCACCATCACCATCATCACAGCCATCATCATCATCATCTTCAAGGCCTCATTTACCTGGTGCAGTCCCGTCGTATGAGAATCCAATGATTCTCAAAGTCCTATCGTCCTCTGCATAAACCGTCCCCTGAACACTGTGAGCGTAAGAACTAAGTGACCCTACCAGTTTCCCGTGATAAGCTGGTTGAGCATCGGCGTGGGAAGCCACTGGGGGGGGGGGGGGGGGGGGAAAAACGGGTGAATAAAATTAAAAAGCAAATCGATGAATACTGAATTTGAATTTATTAAGTCAACTGTTATCATGCAACAGAAAAAATATTTTTTCATAGGTTGAACAATACACAGCAGAATTAAACATAACAACAATATGTAAAGAAGTGTGCAATGACCAATATACATTATGCGATCACAAAACAGAAAAAAAACACCAAGGAAGATTTAAGAAAGTTACAGAAACCAATGTGTGTCATAAAATAGTACAAAAAACAGGAAATTCCTCACGTTAACTAATTTTAAAGCCTTCTTATAATATGTGTATCAACGGAGTTCATGTTTGACTCAGACCAGAGCCCCCCCCCCCCATATTAATGCACATGTGTGTAATCTATGTAATAAATTGATTAATTGATATATAATTGATTAAAATGTCTGAATATTCGTTCAAATGCATCTTTTTTTCTTGTATGCAAATCTCATAAATGTGTTCTTGCTACATAAATCATGTCTGATATAAATTGTATCGTTGGCTTAATAGCATCGCCTCTATTATTATCCTTATCAAAATATCGCTATGATTACTTTGTTATTAATATTAAGATTACTACCATAATTATTATCATTATCATGATTATTGTGATGAAGATTATTATTATTGCCATTATCATTATCTTTATCATTATTATTGTTTATCAAAATCCTCCTCTTCCTCCTAATTATCATCACCATTAGCAGCAACAGTAGTAGTAGTAGTAGTAGTAGAAGTAGCAGTAGTAGTAGTAGTAGTAGTACTATCAGTAGTAGTAGTAGTAGTAGTAGTAGTAGTAGTAGTAGTAGAAGTAGTAGTAGTAATAGTAGTAGAAGTAGTAGTAGTAGCATTATCAAAGTTTGTTGACCTTTTCCGACCTTTTACAGGGACTCTAAATTCCTTGTTAAAAGTATCTATGTTTTATATCTCACTATACCTACCATATTTTGTTTTGTTTATGAATCATAATGCATACTTGCTATTATTTCCAGAGTGACAAATCGTTCCTGTTGTTTAAATTGAAAGCCCGTTCAATCCCATTCCCTCACATTCGTTCTACACAATATTGTATTAACAGAAAACCAAAACTTCTCTCTCCCCTTTCTTTTTCTTCTCTGCAAGTCACTCTTCTACCTTTTGTTAATGTTGTTGAGGGCTATGGGCACGTCAAGCTACTTTGCTTTAAACATTTGAAAGATTGTATCAAACTATATAATGTTCATGAAAATGCATGATGAAAACCAAAAAAAAAGCAGAAACCAATAAATCAAATCAAATCAAATTAAACAATATCGGTTGTCTACACAGAATCACATAAAACAAGCAACGCGTCGCAAAAACTGTGATATCAATTATAATATCCATATGACATACTTACAATGCAGTAATAGTGCCAGCAATACAACCATCATTTTGGGGACTGCCATCGTTGAAGTTGGTAATGGCGGGTTCCTAAAGTTCGATCGCTTCCTCTTTGCGTGACAGTTGTTAATACACACAGAAATTGACGGCGCACCGTTTGGGTTTGGTTGCGAATAACCGGTACTGATTCGGCAAAAATGAAATAAGAGGGAGTGTATTGATTTAATGGCACCGAAAGTAGCTGTGATTTTAATGAATAGAGATGGAATGTAGATAATATCATAATGCGCATCCGTATCAACCCGAAACTGGAACACGATAAAAAAAAATTATAAACATATAGTGATTGTGCATTTACCCGTGGAAATAGTCGAGCCAAAGCGAGATAAAGAATAGGAAGAAAGAAAGAGAGAGAGAGAGAGAGAGAGAGAGAGGGATAGAGAGATATGGGGAGAGAGAAAGAGAAAAGAGAGAGAGAGAGAGAAAGAGGTAGAAATCACAATTCGAAAACTAATCAGTTTATAATAGAACATTGCGTCGTTGTGAAAATTATTTGGTACCTGTGCATTTGACCGGAGAAATATTTGTGGCGAAGAGAGAGAGAAAGAAAAGGGGAGAGAAAGAGAGAAAAAAAATATCGAGAGAAAGAGAGGGAGAGAGAGGGGGAGAAAGAGGAAGAGAGAGAGAGAAAAAAAAAGGAGAGAGAAGTGGAAAGGGGGAAGAGAGAAGTCTAGAGGTAGACAAAAAAAAATGAAAACTAATAATTTAATAATAGTACATGCGTCGTTTTTAGAATTCTTTAGTACGTGTGCATTTGTCCAGATAAATATTTTTGGCAAAGAGACAAAGAGAAAGAGAGAGATAGATAAAGGGGATGGGAGGGCGAGAAAGAGGGAGAGGGTGGTGGGAACGGGGGAGAGAGAGAGGGTCTGAGAGAAATAGAGAAATATATAGACACGAGAGAGAGAGAGAGAGAGAGAGAGAGAGAGAGAGAGCGAGAGAGAGAAGGGGAGGGAGAGGGGGGAGAGAGGGGGAAGAGACAGAGAGAGAGAGAGACAGAGAGAGAGAAGGGGGATAGAGATATTTGTGGCAAAGAGAGTGAAAGAAAGAGAGAGAGAGAGAGAGAGAGAAAGGGGAGGGCGAGAAAGAGGGAGAGAGTGGGTGAGAGCGGGGGAGAAAGAGAGAGGGTCTGACGTAAAAGAAAGAAAAGGGTTTGGAGAGAGGGAGAGCGAGAGAGTGAGAGAGAGAGAGGAATCAAGAGACAAAGAGAGAGACAGACAGTGAAATTTGGACACTAAAAACTAAATAAATAGACACGAGAGAGAGAGAGAGAGAGAGAGAGAGAGAGAGAGAGAGAGATAGAAGGGGAAGAGAGAGAGGGAGGGGAGAATGAGAGGGGATAAGAGAGAGAGAGAGAGAGAGAGAGAGAGAGAGAGAGAGACAGAGAAAGAGAGAAATTACTGTTTGAAATCTAAAATAAAAAGAAAGATGCGATCGTGTCATAAAGAACAAAATATTAACTACACCAAGTCCGTCTCGATTGCTGATTTTACTTGACTCTAAACAAGGTCATCAACAAACAAGCAATCCTATTCAAAGCAGAAAAATATCGTTATTCTCACAATTTATCACCATATAATGCATCCGAAGCCAGCCATCTGCGGTGATCCGGCAATTAGGGTTTTATTTGCGATTGGGTTCAAGGATAGATTTAGGTTTAGGTTGAGGTTGAGGTTTAGGTTTAGGTTTTGGGTAAGGGTTAACGTTAGAGGTAAGTAAAGTGTTGGTTCAAGGGTTGAAGTTCAAAATTTGGTTGCTGTTATGTATAAAATACAGACGGCGGAAGATTAGTATCACCGGAACATAAAACCGTCATACAAAACCATATCTTATTACTAGTTGACGCACTTATGCAGACCTTCATTTCAATCGATACAGCCACAGCATTGTTTTCTTTCATTCTTCTTCTTTATAACATCTATCAATTATCGTGTGACCGATTGTCTATGTTGTAGTTCTATGTATTGGTTTATGTTTTGTTGTTGTAGCCATATCTAAACACACACAAACAACAAAATATTTGGGGAGGGGGTTCTTTACTTTGAATATATATATATATATATATATATATATATATTGGATGGCTTTGAGTATGTTACAAGAATATATTGCTCGAGCTATGACAATATTGCACGAGTCGGAGACGAGTCCAATGTTGTCATAGCGAGAGCAATATACTATCACACGAAATAAGCCATGTAATATTGTTATTAATATCTATATCAGGCTGACTAGCGGAATAACAAAATTTGACTTACCTCGGTAAATATGGCTTTGTTTTCGTGTGATAGACTAATAGTTGAAGTTCCCGGATGACTGAGCAGTACGAAAACAATATTGGTCAGTCATCCGGGTACTGCGCTAAAGATACTGAATACACTGATGTATTGTAACACTTGGAAGCCTAAAATAATTTGTTATAGATAATAATTATAGACTGTTGGTCATGAAGGTGGAATAGTTCTTTTTACCCCAATTTATGGAATGATTTCAACAATGATTTATTCCCAATAGATCTAAATAATAGTTAACATTGTAATGCATGTTCATTTGAATTCAGTTTAAACTGATTCACAATGTGTAACTTGTGCCTTGAAACAAGACTAGGCATGACATTGTCAAGTGTCCTTCAAGTGCACTCCACAGTACTGTATTGATAGATGTAAGTCACCACTGTGCCTGACAGAAATAGACACTCCTTGGTTATGATAATGTAGGATTTACTGTTGGTTTGAATTTAAGAATTTGCTCTTTATTGATAACGAGCGATCAAAAACTTCCTGAAAATCCAACAAAATATTCATTCTATATTTCTCCCAGTGCAATGCTGCGGTGTGAAAAATTTTAACATAATATGTATTTTGTGAAAGTGTTATTTATTACCAAAATAAACTAGAAAAGATATCAAAAATTCATATTCGGGCAGCTCGCTGCCCCCCCCCCACACACACACACACACACACACACCCCCCCCCCCCCCATTACGCGCGAAGCGCGGAAGCTTTGACGTTTTATTAAATTATTAGAGAAGAACACTATTCGTTGTACCATTCTCGACTCTTAATCCGTGTTTGAATGCAGTTTTCCCCTTCCGCGCGAAGCGTGGAAGCTTTGATGTTTCATTAATTATTAAAGAAAGAAGACGATTTGCTGTACCATTCTCGACTCTTATTACTTGACTGAATTCAGTCCCCCCCCCCCATCCATCCATTGGTTCACATCTTAATATATCACTTTTACATAGTAAATTTCCTAATTCTATGAAAATAGCCAAAATTATTCCGTTATTTAAAAAGGGTGGTAAACTGGATGTGGGTAACTACCGCCCGATTCTTTATTATCTTCATTTCCTAAAGTTTTGGAAAGAATAATTTATATCCGGATGATATTCTTTTTGAAAAAATATGATGTATTTTCAAACTTCTAATTTGGTTTCAGAGAAAAGCACAGCACCGTCCATGCTTTAATGTCTTTTGTTGAGAAGGTTGCCCACGCAATCGATACATCGTCACACACTGTAGGTACATTCCTGGACTTCTCCAAGGCCTTTGACACGATCAATCACGAAATTTTACTTTACAAACTATCGCACTATCATGGTGTACGTGGAAAGGCCTTGGAGTGGTTCAGGAGTTACCTCTAACAGACAGCAATATGTACACTTAAACGAGCATGCATCTGAATTATGCAATATTAGTTGTGGTGTCCCACAATGTAGTCTGCTAGGCCCGCTACTTTTTATTCTTTATATAAATGACTTTTGTAAATCGTCTAACTCCCTGTCGTTTATTTTATTTGCAGATGATACTAATTTATTTTTTTCAAGTTTAAGTTCAAGTCAGTTTATTTCACATCCAATAACATTCAAAATACAATTATACAAAATGCACTATATATATAAAATATAATAAAATAATAAAAAAAATAAAACAACAACAGTAACACTAAAAAATGATTAATGGGTGGAGTAGGGATGTGAGGGACCAGAAAAGGTCATTGACCTAACTAGGCTGGTCCCCTTTTTCTATAACCCAAAAGTAAAATCTTCAGTAATTAAAAGCAAAATTAGACAATATAGACATTACATTAACTAAGACATATATACACACATACAAGGACAGGCAGAATTAATAAAAAGCTAAAAAAGTAAATTGTAACTTCCTGGTTGATAAAATCAATGCCGAGTTATTAAATATATTGCAATGGATACAAGCAAATAAATTGTCACTTAATCTCCAGAACACGAACTACATGCTATTAATTAACTCTTTGGATTCATTACCCTCTGACATTATTTTTGACAATACCCCTTTGAAACATGTCCCTCTTACCAAATTCTTGGGTATAACAGTCGATGATAAACTTTCTTGGAAACCACACACTGATAATATTTGTAAAATCATTTCGCGCAATATTGGTGTTATTAATAGACTTAAATTGTACTTACCATAATCATCACTTATTTATGCTGTATTCTTCATTGATCTTGCCATATTTGAATTACGGTCTTCTAGTTTGGGGCAATACACATCATACATTGTTGGAAAGAGTTCTATTGCTGCAAAAGAGAGTTATTCGCATTATCTGTAATGCCCCCATACGCTCCCATACTGATCCTCTGTTTTTTTTAATTAACATCTTACAAATTAAGGATTTGTACTTATTTCAGCTCGGTCAATTTATGTTTAATTACAATAATGATATACTGCCCTCTGTGTTTAATGATATGTTCCTTAAAAACCATGCTGTTCATAGATACCCCACTCGACAATCCGATGGGTTTCACTTACCTCTTTTGAGAACATGTTCTTCACAGAACGCGTTCATTTTTGAAGGCCCTAAATTTTGGAATACTCTGCATAACGATTTGAAAACTTCCCCTTCACTAATTGTTTTTAAAAAGTTAAAATTTTCCTTATTACAATCTTATAATATTTAGAAATTTATTATGATAGAACATCTCCTTCCCAATTTTTTTTCTTTCCCTCTTTTCTGCTGCCCATCTCTAAAAAACAAAACTACTTGCCATCATTTACTTGCTCTTTTTGTTTCAGCTATCTGAAGAATTTTGTGCGCTCCCTATTTTGTGCTCGATCTCTACAATTTTCCTTCTTTTTCTTTTCTCCTTTTTTCTCTCTATCTCTCTCTGTTTTTTTCTCTCCTTTTTTTTCTTCTCTTCGCCTTTCTTTTTTTTTTCTTTTCTTTTCTTCCTCTTTTTTTCTTCCTTTTTTTTGCGCCGCCAATAGGGGAGCCGCGGCCGTTTCGGCCCCCCTGGATCCGCCATTGGAACCTGATTAGTCTACTATAAATGAACATTTATACTTTGCCTTTTTCAGTATTGGTTTATGTAACAAATAGTTGGAGGCATTTATATCCCATAGCTTGTTTAGTAATTGCATTTTATTACGTTCTTGTTCACAGTTTCCACGGAATGAACAAAGAATAAACAAAGGAATAAACAAAGGAATGATCGAAGGAATGAACGAAGGAATGAACGAAGGAATGAACGAAGGAATGAACGAAGGAATGAACAAAGAATGAACGAAGGAACGAACGAAGAAATGAACAAAGGAATAAAAAAAGGAATAAACAAAGGAATGAACGAAGGAATGAACGAAGGAATGAACGAAGGAATGAACAAAGAAATGAACGAAGGAATGAACGAAGGAATGAACAAAGGAATGAACGAAGGAACGAACGAAGGAATGAACAAAGGAATGAACGAAGGAATGATGGAATGAAAGACTTGGAAAGAAGAATACGAAAGAAATGAAGTAACAAATGTGAAGCCAGAGATTCCAAAATAAAGTGCGACATTCCCGTAAAACCTTGTCTTGAGTAAATCACTGCGTCCGACCACAACTACAATTACTGCAAACATTCTCAGATTTTATTGAATAATTATTTACGAGTGTTTGTTTTGCGTGACAACTAAAGGATGTGTATAGTTATAAACTAAGTCATAACTGACAATAACGAGGATTAATGCCTCACAATAGGGCACTAACATAGCACATCAACACGGTTTTGATCCTGGTGCCTCACAGTTACGAGGCAATTGCTTTGCCACTGTATCGTGACTGTACGCAGCGGGTCCTGGGGTAGGGGACAACCCCCCACAAATAAACAAATAAAAATAAACTAATTCATTGCATTTTCCCCCGGTCCCCCCTAAAAAACCAACCTCTGTGTTGCCATGCCGTGAACCATTGTGCATGGTCGTACAGAGGAATTTTCCCTCTTGGGGACCGGGGGAAAATGCAATGAATTATTAATAATATATTGCATTTTCTTTCTTTTCTTTTTATGTTATTTGTGGGGGCTGCCACTTACCATAGCCCCCGCTGCGTACAGTCATGATTTAAAGGCAAAACAATGGCCTCGTAACTGTGAGGCCCCATGATAAACACCGTGTCGATGTGCTATATTAGTGCCCTTTTGTGAGGCATTAATCCTCATTACTGTCATTTATGACTTAAGGACGTAAGTCCCCTAGTTGATAAGCATAGTAGCATACACATGTTTTAGCAGTCACGCAAACAAACACTCGTACATTATATTATTATTCAATAAAATCTGAGAATATAAACTATTTTCTAGATCTATTAGGAATACATCAACGTCAAAATCATTCCATAAATTGGGGTAAACAAAATTATTCCACCTTTACGACCAACAGTGTATAAATTGTTCGTTTGTCTGAACGTATGCTGTGTTTAATCCGAACGATCGTTTGTCCGAAGTTACATACTGGGCAAGACGTTATTTCGATATTACAGTATATCTTTTCAAAATGAACGAATTTTTGTTCACTTTTCCTCAAAATATCATAAACTGATTCCTTGATTTTTCTTTCACATCTCCACACACTACCACCCACATTTCTGACTTATTCTCATTAAACTGTGGTAACGAGGATAAATTTATCGTAAATTTAGCTGTTAAATGAAGATAAATTTATCCTCATTTAGCTTCATTTAACAGCTAAATGAAGATAAATTTATCTTCGTTAACACAGCTAAATGAAGATAAATATATCTTCGTTAACACAGTTTTTAATGAGGATAATTTTTTTCATTTAACAGCTAAATGAGGATAAATTATCTTCATTTAACAGCTAAATGAGGATAAATTTATCTTCTATAAACAGTATATCTTTTCAAAATGAACGATTTTTTGTTCACTTTTCCTCAAAATTTCATCAAACTGATTCCTTGATTTTTCTTTCTCAAACTGATTCCTTGATTTTTCTTTCACATCTCCACACACTACCACCCACATTTCTGACTTATTCTCATTAAACTGTGTTAACGAGGATAAATTTATCCTAATTTAGCTGTTAATGAAGATAAATTTATCCTCATTTAGCTGTTAACGAAGATATATTTATCTTCATTAAACTGTGTTAACGAAGATAAATTTATCTTCATTTAGCTATGTTAACGAAGATAACTTTATCTTCATTAGCTGTTAAATGAAGATAAATTTACCAAAAATATAAATTTCTTGATTTATTAACGCTTTTACATTTCTGAGACTCCGAAACTTCGGAATAATTCCGAAGTTTCGGAGTCTCAGAAAAGTTAAAAGCGTTAATAAATCGAAAAATTGTATAATTCCCTCCTTGATTTTTTTTCTTAATTAGCTCATTACGTACCCTGCTTAATTATCGGATTTACGACCTTCAGAACATTAAATCTTTGGGGAATAAAAACGGCTCGTTCTCAAAGATCGGCGTGATTACGTGGAATGAAAAGTGGCCCGAAAAACGAAATTTGTTTACATCGTGAAATATCAGAGGACAAAGCCCGCTGGTGCCCCCACCCCTTTACAGTCCAAGTGGAAAACCCTCAATCATTTTCCTTTTTTCTGTCTTTTTGTGCTTATCTGAATTTTGCTTGATTAAAACGGCTCCCCAGTATAGTAATGATCTGTGACTTTGCATTGGAAACACTTTTTTCAATAGGTCTATATTAAACCGTGAACTATAAAAGGCAAACTAATATAAACAGCTCCACAACGCATAAATATGCTAAATATGGAAAGAAATAAAACATGCCTAAAACCTTCAGATCATTTCAAATGTAAACCGTACCCGTATATGGAGACTATCAAGAGACGAAAAGTGAAATTATTGATTTTGCTATTTGTCTTTATCCATTGAATGTGATCTCCGTACTACGCGTGCGCAAATGATTACGTCACAATCACCTTCGTCTTTCATTCTGGAATGAATCATAATTATGACGAATTACTGTTCGATCCATGCACAGGACACGCCTCCTCCCCAGGCCAAACTATGGTACACCTTCATTAGTACATAAACGAAAAGAAAGATGTGCACAAAATTTGTGGTTGCATGCACCCACCTACCCCGAAGGGATTGAAGATTAAAAAACATACCTTTAAAAGTGAGAGCTTGTCTCTGTTATCTCTCTTTTTTGTTGTTTTTAATGTGCCCGTTATCGCTACTATTATCTTCTCTTTTTTTTGTCCAGCGTGTCCACACACAAAACAATTTATCCCGAAACTTTATAACGAAACGTCGTATAAAGAATCATAGTATAAATTCCAAAGTGTCCACACACAAGAAACTTCATATAAATAATCATCGTATACATTCAAGGATGTCCATAAACAGAAGAAAGTAATCCTGAAACTGTACAGTCTGGTCTCCTTTCGCTCGAGGTCACGTTAAGCCCCGCCCAGTTAGTTACACGAGTTACACTCCCCCTGTCCACACACAACATTTTCCGTGATTAGGCGTGATTAGGCGTGATTCTTTATTGAGTTTCAGTTCGAAACGACGCCCAAACCTGCGTTTCGTTAGACTAGTTTCGTTATACGACGTATCGTTAGTGAGCGTCCACACACACAATTTCATCGTAAAACTATCGCGAAACGGTATCACTATCGCGAAACGGTATAGCTAATCACGGAAAATGTGTGTGGACAGGGGGAGAGACTGTCGTGGATTACAGTCTAAAATTTTTAATGTTTTTTTAGTAGCCCCCCGGGCCCCCCATAACTCCGTCCATGAAAATACTGGAGTCCACACAAGAATGGTGATGCAAGCATAATCTGAAAAGTTGTAAGGACCACATGCATTCATCACAGCGAGTTAAAGTAAAACTATGTGATTTATCAAAGACTGCCCTTTATGTTGTGTATGGGCGTAGGCATATTGGATGCTACCGTGTGCACTGTAAAAATAATTTGTTCATTGGTAATTTTTACGTATTTTTTCCATGTAGAATTTACTTGAAAACATTAGTTTTGCCACTTACGCACTAAATTTAAGTCTTGCTAACTCAAACTTTCAATTTAGTAGAACATACGTGGAATATTTAAGTAAAATCAAATACATAAAAACTTTAAGTAATTTCAGCTTGTATTAATTTAGTAATTTTAACTCAAAATCAGAAATTATACGTATTACTCAAACAATTTATGTTGATTATTCTTATCTTTTTAAAGTAAGGACCGATGCAGTGCGTAATAGAAATATTTACATAATTTATGAATATTCATTAAGACCAAATTAAACTCTTTTTTAAATAAAACAATTCTTTTTTGTGGTTGAATGAAAATTTAAGGACTTTAAAACATTTAATAATTCATTTAACATGGCTAGGCAAAGACAAGACAATTTTTAATTGTTACCCAGTTCAAAACAAATCAAAACTTGATATTTCAGGAAATTGTCAACCAATTTTCCTATCAAGATGCTACGATCAAGTATATATAAAATTTGGAGCCTTTCAATATGTGTCGAATTGAAGCGTATGTAAATCTTAAATAGAAGTAGTGTTTATAGTGATTAGTGATTAATCTTAAATAGAAGTAGTGAATGATTAGTGGATGTTACTTGTTAAATTAGATGGGTAGCAAATCGTGCAATATGTAATCCTATCATAGCTTTTTTTTAATTATCTAAAATGATAACAATACTTAAATTATTTACGTTAATGTAACTCGATTTAACTGAGTAAAAATTTATTCAGCAAAATAAGTAAATTCTACTTAAGATGCCGTAGGTAATATTTACTTAATAAAAATAAGGCAATTCTTTTCCTCAATTTTATTGAGTTATTTCGACTAATATTTTTTTACAGTGTGGGTGAGCGTTGGGGGTGTGCCTATGTGTGTAATTTTAATCATTTAAAAAATCTTACGCGACGCGTAAGATGTGATTTATATGCCGTATAAATGAGTGGGGCGGGATGTCAACAAAACTTTTGTCAAACATCCCAAAGTCTAACATTGTCAACAACGCGTCTAATCTAACATTTGAGTTGGAATGAAAATATACAATCACATCTTTGATTTTATTTTATTTGATTTTATTTTCTTCTGCATTCATGTAAGTTCACAGTTTTTCGATAACAAAAATATAAAGTACAATAAGTATTTTACTGACATATATATATATATACAAATGTTATTTTCAAAGACGAAATGATAAGCTGTAACAAAATACTAAATTTCCTCAAACATTATAACACATCATAACATTATTTACTGAAGAAGGACTGTCATTGTAAGCAGATTGCTTGATAATAAGACAGCCCCAGACAAAACTCATGAAATATATTAACACATTTATTAAGCAGAAACTGATAGGTAATTTAAAAAATACAAGCGACAAAGCCAATGACAGCATTCATCTTGAACATTTTTGGTTCTATAAAGTCATACTTTGATAAATTTCTTATGAGTAAAACTTTCTACCAAAACACCAATTTCGTGGGGAACTGCTTCCTCATGCATAATGATATATTGTAAATAAGAGACACTGTTCTAAAATTCGATCATGAAATTAATATTTGTGATGATTCATTGATTCAAATTATCAAAGAAAATAAACGCGACTGCGTCTCCAATTAGCCTCCGCCTCAATTCAGTTAAGATTATGGCTCGAATTATCATGTTCTGGAATAATGATGAGAATAAAAAGCCTATATTGACATGTCAATTTATCTTTTATTACAACCTTTGACCTTGGCATATTAATCATAAAACCTAAGGGGTAAGCGGACATTTTTTTATTTTTTTAATTTTTTTTTATAGTTAAAAAAAAATCGCAACGACTCAGCCAGCCGAATAGTCGCTCAGTGGGGGGGGGGGGGGGGGGGGGGGGGGGGGGGGGGGGGGGGGGGGGGTAAGGGGGACACTTTTTTTTTTTTGGTCTCGAAATTGGAAAATTTGACATTTTGTTTCGTGGGGGGGGGGGGGGGGGTTAAGGGGGTAAGGGCACCTATTTTAGGTCAGCCAAAAAAAAAAAAAATCCAAAAGGGGGGGGGGGGGGGGGGGAGGGGGGGGGGGGGGGGTGGGGAGGGGGGGGGGGGGGGGGGGGGTTTCACAATAAAAAAAAATACAATAAAAAAAACTCAAGGGGGGGGGGGTTTTTTAAAAAACCCCCCCCCCCCCCCCCCCCCCCCCCCCCCCCCCCCCCCCCCCCCCCCCCCCCCCCCCCCCCCCCGCGTACGCGCCTGATTCCCATTGCAATTTTATCTTACAAGTTTTCAGTTTGGCATGTGAATTTCTAAATTTAGTGAGCCATGTTTCTAAGCAATATTCAGACCGTTCATCGATGCTTTTTTCAGGAGCTGGTACCAATCTTTACAGCGTAACTCGGAGATTCCAGATGTTAAGCGATTTCTCAGGCGGTCCGGGCCGGGTGCTCGCCGACCACTGCCTAGTAGAATTGACCAATTTACAACCCGAGGGCTTTACCGTCAACAGCCTTATCCGATGCGCTGCTGCCTGCGCACATGATTCGAAATGCGAAGCCTTTAATTTCCTGTGCTGCCTTCATCTTCATCATCGTCGTCGTCATCATCGTCGCGATCACCGGGGACTTGTCAGAAGCTGTATTTGAAGAGTTTATCCGAGAGTTATGTCATGACACAAATAGATGGTTGTAGTTTTTATGAGCTGAAATAAACCGTAAAATTCATTTCAGGAAACGAAAACTTAATCATCAAGTTAGAGTAAATCAAAGAGTATATGTTATGATAGAGATAAATATCATGGTAATTAATGTAATATTAAAAAAAAAAAAAAAATGATGTACATAAGTATTGGTATTTATTGATTTCCTTTATTTTCTTTATTGTTAATCTTCTTCAACGTTGACTATTTTTTGAGGAAAAAAAGAATCTATCGCATTTCTACCAAATAGTATGGGTCAGTATTTGGAATACCGAAATAAAATGGTAAAAATCAATGTTCAAGTCTGACAATGATTATTGAATATTGACAACTGTACCCTACAGATTTTGCGATGTTTACCGAATCAAATTCCATGATTTTGTTTCTATTGATCATGATTGTGTACGTCATTCATGTACGTCAATGAGTCTTTTATCATCCGTAAGCACCTGACCTTAAAAAAATTGAACTCGAGTATTGAGCGTCCCTATGCCCTCCCCTTCTCTCTCTTTCGCCCTCTCTCTCCCTCTCTCTCTTTCGCCTCCCTCCCTCTCTTTCGCTCGTTCTCACATTACTTTGTCAACTCTTTCTGTCTCTCGCTTTCTCTCCTCTCTCTCTCTCTGTCACCTTTATTCATTTCACCTATTTAAAAGAAATGGAGGGGAGGGCGTGAAGGCAAACACGAAGATATAGTAATACTACTTCTACTACTACTACTACTACTACTACTACTACTACTACTACTACTACTACTACTACTACTACTAATAGCTACATTAGTCGTATTGCGAATGATCCATCCAAGGGGATGTTCAAGACGTCTTCAAAGTACTATTATTACCTTAGCTTTAGCTCAGCTGACCTAAGGTGCTCAAAGCATTCAATGAATACATTCCTACTATATAGGTACCCATTTACTGCACCTGGACGGAGAGTGGTAAATTAATATTAACGTCTTGCCACAGAACATTACTGCCGCGGCAGGAGTGAAACTGTGAACCGTATGATGCACATTTAGGTGACATCCACTCACTTTAATATAGACCTTGGCACCTTACATACCATTACAGTATTTGTGGTTTATTTAGATACAAGATGAAAATGTATACAGTTTGTCCGTTCTGAAACGTCTCGGTTTCAAATAATCATTAATACATATTTGTAAGCATTTCAAGACTCTATATTGTCTGGGCCGGACGCACTGGAGATCGTTGTGGCCATAGAAGAGAGAAATCATATCCCAGCTGGTCACCCGACTGTCAAAGTCGACATGGGTGACACCACAGGTTCACCAGACGGACGGCCCATGAGGCCAAAACCTTCGCTCTCGTGGACCCAATCTGATGGCGATTTCAAAGGTTCACGAGTCATTAAATACACTTTGAGACCGAAGGCCCACAATAGTATACTAGCCATGGAGGGTAGGGGGACCAACGAGGATAACCAGAAAAAAAAGAGAAAAAGAAGAAAATAAAGGGAAATATGGAAAAGGGGAGCAAGGGAAAAGAGATAGAACAAAGGGGAGAGGGGAAATACTACTTGAAAAGAAGACAGAACACCCGCCCCAACTGTTAAGTCCATTTACCTTGCATGTTGTATCGATTTAATATAGGCATAAGGCCTAAGCTATAACTCGGTGCCCTCTGGACCTATGTGTCGCCACTGCCCTTCGATACGATAATTTGGGTCTCATGGGCCTTCTGACACAAATTTTATTTGGAAGTTTCACGAGACCGATATTCGTGGATCATTCGGTCTCCCGGGCCTCTGGGCCACTTTTACTATATGGTTACGCGATTCCACAAAGTTACTTAGATCACTAACAATTCTTGCGTCAAACATTTCCATGGGAACAGTTTTTTAACCGCTTTGAAACACAGTCAAGTATTGTTCCACCCGCCTTCTTCAAATAGAACTGAAAAGAATGTTCAGGATGTTTTTGTATTTGTTTTTTTCTTCTGACGTACGTCTGTATTGAAATTGGTGTTCGTTTTGAAGATTTCTGAGTTCGTTCAGAATCAGGTTACATCCATTAAAACTTCTTGTAAAATTCAACAATGAAATCATGTTTCTATGATTTAAATAGACTTTATAGAACATGTAGAAAGCTCTTGCGTCGGTTCAGTGTAGCGTAAATTTGTTGAATACACACCCCCCCCCCCGAAATATAGTTTGCATTATCAAAATGGTGTCATGTACGTAACAACTATGCTATTTATTACATCAATGGTACAGCTGTTCACCGGGTATTTTGAGACCTAAGACTGTAATTATGAAGGGTAACATGGGTAATGTGATATAGGCAGTGGCGGAATAAAGGAGAGGCACAACTGGCCTGTGCGGCCCCTTCATATTCTATACCTCAGTCCAGGCGCGTACGCAGGATTTTTTTTCAAGGGGGGGGGGGGGGGTTAACATTTTTAAATCGGGCTAAAATTTCGCAACGACTCTTTAGGTCAGTCATTGGTATAACTGAAAAAAAAAAATAATAACCCCCCCCCCCCCCCCTGCGTACGCGCCTGCCTCAGTCACACCGCCAAACCGACTTTAGACCGACTCCAAACCGACCGATTCTTGGCCATAGACTTAAAGGTATTATATACCTCACTTAAGAAATCCAGCCATCTGATGGTCGAAATTGCATTCATAAACTTTAACTATTCCTGTAAAATTCCCGGTAAATTCCGAACCCATGTAATAGTTCTAAAAAATAGTTCTAAAATCCCAGTAACCATGGTTACCGGGAAAATAGTTCAGTCTTGATGAAATACCCATAGGTTGACATGTTAAAAAATGGTCTGAGCGATGGAGGATACCGTACGTGTGCGATGAATGGTCGGTAATTTCAATACAATTGAATCTCGATCGATCTTACCGACAATTTTATCTTGTATTGTTGACATGAAGACGAAATAAACTTCCAAAAACAACATCTGCCGATGGATCTTGATCTAAGTTCGTGCCAATGCATTGCAAAAGTAAAAGAAGGGCCCGTTTAATGGAGCTGCCGCGAAGTTTCCAGCACGCGAAGCCGTTTTCAATCCATTTTAATCTATAGATTAGAGAAAACTGCTAGAATTGGTATCAGTGCGCGATGGCCGAGCGGTCTAAGGCGGTGATTTTACTCACATCTTCGTTGGTGCGCAAGAGATCTAATCCCACCTTTGACAAAAGTCTTTTTATTTTTATTTTTTATTTTTTAGTCTACTCTCAAAGATACACTCATAAAAAAAAAAAAAAAAATGTCCAGATAAACTAGATAAAGGCCAAGGTGGTGTCATAAGTTGACTCTATTCGGCATATAAAAGTATTAATGACTGCTTTAATATTCGAGAAATAGTCGTTTTTATACGCTCTCGGGATGGTTTCAATTGGCTATTGCCCTTGGCACGCCTCGGGCAATAGCACAATTCTAACCTTCCATTGAGCTTATAAAAACAACTATTTCTCTCAAAGCAGTCATTAATAGGACATACATGACATATTCATGATTCCTGCAATGTTCTACAGAATTTGATGTTGGCTGCAAAAGGGACATGGTATCTTTAATGTAATATTTTCGTTCGGGTCTTTGTCGGTGTAGTGTTGGTCTTTCGATGTGACTTGGGTATAAGTGGCATACTTTAGTAGACCACCCCAAGGATATTGTGTCCTCTTTTTGTTTTTTAAACAAAATTCTGAACCCGCCTCTGGATAATAGACCTACGTCACCCTAGACACCTGTTGCTATGGATACCAGGGAATTACCCCCAATACCTACCACTGTTTGCTTGGAACAAATATGATGTCATTATTGACTTATAGTAGAAAATAAATTCTAAAATTAAAATTAGCATAAAGGAGTGTAATCAGAGGTAGGTCAAACTTTATTGTCCCTAGCCTATGCTAGTCCCTGGTAACTTTCAGAGACGGACTTGCAATGGAATGAAGATTTTGATTCACTCTGAGCACGAAGAAGAGAACAAAATATTTGAAAGAGGCAATAAGTTGATTATGAAGACGTATTGTAAGGAAGTTTTAATAATGTTAACTTCTAAAGTGGTGTGATTTTTAGAATAAAGGGACATTTACATGAAAATAGTATATCTAACTTGCTGTAGCGAAATTCTCAATATAATTATCCTCACGCAATATTGTTGATGACAATTTTTGCCTCGCAATTTTTTATTTTATTTTTTTTAATTTATTTTATTTTATTTTTTTTTTTTTTTGGGGGGGGGGAGGGGGGAGGGGCTTGAATATTTGGGGGAGGGTCTTGATCCCCTCCCCCACCAACGTTTGTAGCATTGCTTGTGAAGTAGAATACAAAAAAAACTGTCGGCGGGACCCTTTAGTAGGGATACACTCGGGGTGATAGCAGCAGAGGCTAATTTCCCTAGAGCGTATAGAAACAGCCAGTCCTCTCGTAACAGTCGATATCTCTATATTATGATAACTACATGTATATATCCTATTTATATTCACAAAGCGAACTTTTTACGAGAGCAAATTGTATTTGAATGAGACCCAACACATTTGCAAAAGGTAGACAAGGTAGGAACAAAATGAATGGTTCGAAAATTCCAGAAGTTTTCCATTCATAAAGATCTATTGTTCGAATACAATGGTATTACTGATACAACAGTACAACTGCGTTAATGTGTGGAGCGCTAAATAGCCTCGTTCGAAGTCGCCCACTAGATTTTTCTACCCCTCAACCCAGTCTCTTTTGGTCTTCCCAAGCTGTTTCATTAATTCTAATAAGAAACCAGAAAACTTGACCTGGCTATTAAATACGTATCAGCGTAAAGCCATGATATTTTGAAGGGAAGTATGTAAGATTACCGAGAAAAGTGCCGACCGACCCAGAATTTGTGATGAATTTTACAGACCGCCTAGAATGAGGACGAGAAAATCCCGTGGTCTTACTCTGATTTTTGTTTTTTCTGTTGCTTTTCCTTTTACCAGAAGTTTATCTAGCTCAGTTAGATATGAGTCTAATAAACAGTCTTTCCTTTTAAACCAAACAGTCGGACTTTGTTTCCTTGTTCATATTTCATAGTTGAATTCGTGTGAATTTCATTTACGACCCACCCTCTCCCAGTATTCCTTTTTTAAATAGCAGCAGTCTGGTACAAAACCTACAACTGAAAACAAGTGACGTCACACAAAGCTACTTACGTCACCTCTGCGAACAAGTGGAAAACTTTTAGGAAATTACATTTGGTAAAACACTCGCCAAATTATTAGTTATCAGAACGCAAGAAGGTGTAGTTGGAAGAACACGTATTTACAAATCAATGTCACAGTGACTCATAGTAGGCCTAACATTAATTTAGTCATAGGGTAAATAGTAAACAAACAACATCTTCTCTCCTGGAAGAAACTAGTCACCCCCTTAACTCCGGGCCTTAACTTTTATCATGGATAAAGTATTAATTTGTGTTCTTTTGTGCGTGGGCTTGGGCGTAAATCACGTCCTCGCCTCGGTGTTCGCGGACCGCTTCGCGCGCCGGAGGAGGAGGCCGGGCACGTGTCCCCGAGAAGGAGCCGGTACCCGAGTACCTCCAAGCGGTGGTAAGCTGCAAGCTGGGAGAGCCTCATCGACAGTATCCAGAGTGCCGATGTGGAGAACGAGTCGAGATCGTGCCGGAGGTCGAGATACCACTCGAAAGCTTGGGAGACTATCACGTCAGAGTTAAGCCCACTCACAAAGGCACGAGACACATGTAAGTTGTAGGCCTAGACCTTTCGTTATAATGTTTTGTTGCCTGACATTGATAAAATGGATTGCGTTTCGGTTTTAAAGAATCGATCGCACCTTTCTAGCATGAAATCGTTATTCATATTTTTCAAGGTAAGGATATGATATTATATGTGTTGCAGTGAAGCTTCATCGGTTCTATTTGGAAGATTTGATATTGTTGATTCATAATTCCACATTTTTTTTTCTATCATTGCCTTTTTAAATCAAGGGAAAAACAATCCTGCACACCAATTTACCACACTGTGAACATTTCATGATGTTGGCTATAGTTTAAACTATTTTGGCAAATTGTTCACACTGTGTCTTCATGTCAGTGTTTTCCACTGTGTGACTGGGTGTACGTATGTGATACAGTGTACTGGTGTGAACATGGTGTGTTTACATTATGGAAGTGTTCCCAGTGTGTGGCAACAGAGGGAATCACAGTGGGAGCACATCAAGTGTGAAAACAGAGATTATTTGCAACACTTTCACGACGCTGGCAATGTGAAAATAACGAATTCAAACTGTGCATGGCCAACTGTGGTCTATACACTACTGACACTCTGTGATTATATATTGTTAATGTAACACAAATGTTCACAGTGTAGTGACACCTTGTTTGACATTATGTGGTCACATAGCAAACTGCAGTACAATGTCTCCACAGTGACAATTTACAACACTTTCACAGTATTGACAATGTTAAGACACTGTGTCCACACTGTAGGACATATTTATTACAGCAGATTCTATAAATCACAAACGTAGAATACATGAATGAACTTTTTATCATCTGGATCACAAAACAATCTGAAGAGAGGAAAGGAGATTCCATGCTCACAAAGAACCAAAGTTATTATAAATTTGTGTCACATTGAGCAAAACTTGCATTATTTAAAATGTTCATAATAAACAACTTATTTTCTATACCTTTGACCTAAAGAGTAGACTGCTATTTGTGTGGGCCTAAAAGCAGGTCCAATGTTTTGTAAAATAGATTGTAAACCCTCAATTTATACATGAAACACTATTCACCAAGTCTGATGGCCTGGTTTGAGATATCAAAAGTTATGTTAAATTTAACGGAAGCCACAGCCAATACAATTAAAAGAAAACTATTTGCAAAGAACAGATTTGCGTACATTGATTTGCGTCAGACCGGTGTATCAACAATGGCGATTAGATACTGACAAAAGAAAATGAATGAATGAATGAACTTTGGAAATCAGGTGACTGGAACGAAGTGATAGCAGTTTGATCTATAGCTTTACAAATATAAATCTTACAAAAATAGTCTGTCGTATTCAGACACATTTACAATTTGAGTTGTGTCCATAATCATGATGGTTTTACCCTGCCAGCTACTCTCAACCCAAAAGTAGGACCTGTATACTTGGACAAACTTTATTTATTCAATTATGACGATGAATTTAAAACTTTTAAGCTGACGTATCAAATTTACAACAACAACCAAAACAAATATATTGCATGGAAAAATATTCGTGTAGCAATGGGCTTCTTTTGTACTTATCAAGTTTTCCTGCTAAGATGTAATTAATAGTATTACAATGGTTTCAAAGTTACCTTTCAAATCGATCGCAAGTCTTATGCTACAAGGAAATAATATCAAGTAGGAGAAGGATAACATATTATGGTGTCACTCAAGGTTCAGTCCTCGGGTCCACTTTGTTTTTGATATATTAATGATATACCATCTTCTACTAAATATTTTGAATTTAGATTATTTGCTGATAATTCAAATCTATTTCATACTTTTGATAAAAGACAGAAAGAAATTAATATGAATGAAGTAAATATAAAATTTGTGGAAGTCCAAAAATGGTGTTTTGTTAACAAGTTGACAATGAACTTAAAGAAAACAAACTCTATGCTCATAAAGAGACAAAGGCAATTATGTAAAATTAGGGGTATATTGAAACTCAGTGATAAAGTGATAGATAGAGTCAGTTTATCATTTTTCGAAGGAATTACAATGATGAAACCTTGATGTATCATCTGTTTAATTTTGTTATTTTGTTACCCACTTGAATACATTTGTAACATTGTGTTATGTTGTTAATAAATTCAAATTCAATTAAAGAACTTCAATGGAAACAGCAAATGTATTAATGCTCATGTCTTTGTACCTTTTTTGCAACTATAAACTGATCAACTCCTGATTTGATAGACTGTTCCAAAAACTACTTTAACACTGTTCATTCGGTAATATCTATTGATAGAATTCTATACAATAAACATGTACTACTATTTGCTTTTCCATTGTGTGGATAGGTATAATCACGGTATCATTGACGTCAAATGACGTAGGTAAATCTTTATTTTTGCTTCATGTTGGGATTTTTTAATCTGACATGCTATAATCTGGAATCTATAGAACAAAGTGCTGAAGTTGCTGAAATATGATAAGCCATAAAAGCAGATAGAACCACACCCTTAGATCTTAATATGGGTCGATCTCGTGTCAAATTCGTCGAATGCCTTATTTGGAAGTACCACAATAACTATCATTAACTTTGTAGTTCGTTCTATTATTTTATTTTCATTACAAACATCTTAAAATATACAAGAAAATCAATGATTTGAATTATCAAATTGAAGTTGCCATAGAGTTTCGTTTGTTTGTTTGTGTAATTCTTGGTGTTGCACGGTTGTGCATCGAACACCCTCTCCTCTGTTCTTTGAATGGAAAGTGTACACGTCCATGTCGAGAGAAAAGAAAGGAACAAAACTTTGGATCCAAAATCTTCGCTCACTTTTATCTTTTTAACTATGTAAGTTTTTTTTAAAACAAAATTATGGCGTGACGCCTGCTTGACAACTATTGTTCACTGCGTGGTCTTGCCAGAATAATTATTGTTGGAAATGCTCCACTGAATATGAATAAAGGTTACCTTGACAATGACTACACGTACCAACGTCACTGGTTTTACATCCTGCATGTTCCAAATTCATTTGAAATGTATTTTCTAGGCCTGGGTTCTCGGCTAACAGAACAAATGGATTTCCAGGGAAACTTGTGACGCATGATCTTTCCATTATTTACGCCTTAAAAGGCTTAGAACATCGGTCAAGTTCATAAATAGATTAAAAGAACGACACAAGTCAATAGTGAGATCTGATTGAACAATGCTCTTTAGCTATAAACATAGGTCATCGTATAGTTAAATCTATATAGCGACAGCGATTACGTAGTGCAAAACTTCAAAAACTGTCACCTTTCTTTCTAATCCAGATCATAATTGCGTCAATGGCTCTGTTGAATTACATTATTTTGAAGATAAACTATTCAAACTTGCAATCAAAATCATGAACATTGATATGAAACAAATTATAATATTATGGTAATGTATGATCACAAATAAGAAATTCGTCACACCCTTATACTAAACCACTAACTTCAACACCCTTTTTACTATGAACTGCATGTAAATGGATCTATGCTTCTTCCGAACTGTTTAATTGACCTGGGTCGACGGTTTCATTTCCGGCATTCAAGTTCATAGTAATGACAACCATATGTGGGCGTCATGACAAACCCCGTTTTGATATTCTTTGTACTGTAGTAAACGTCAGCTTCTGACAAGTTCCCTTTAGTTCCCTTGTTGTAGAATTTCCTGTTCCTTGTTTAAGTTCGCGGAAGAAATTAAAGGCTTCACATTCAGAGTCATTCGCACAAAATACACGTAAATTTTACCTTTTTTTGGAGATGCCCCCCCCCCCCCTGGCGCACGAAATTTAAATTTCAGCACACTAAATTTCAAATTGACTTCAAATTTGGCCCCCCCTCCCTAAGACATCCTGGATCCACGTGGCGATTTTTTCGACCTGCCCCTCCCCCTAGCCCCAAAAACTGTTTAAAAAATAGGATAATAACGTAAATTTAACCTTTTTTTAAACAAAAAACAAAAGCGGCCCCCCCCCAAAGAAGAACAACTAATTTTGTTTTCGCCCACACCAAAAAAAAAATTAGTTTTTCTTCTTTCCATCACCCCCCCCCCCCCACCTCCAGCGTATTCACCTGCTGGATGAATCGCTACAGATTTTCTCACGAATTAGCCCCCCCCCCCCAAAAAAAAAAAAATAAATAAAATAAATAAAAAAAATAAAAAATAAAAAATAAATAAATAATAATACTAATAATAATAATAAAAAAATTAAAAAAATAAAAAAATAAAAACAAAATTATGTGCTCTTAGATGACTGATTCGAGGGTACAACACAGTGTGGTACTTGAGACGAAGATGACTAATTGGAGGGTACAACCAGGCGCGTACGCAGGATTTGTTCAAGGGAGGG
Source organism: Strongylocentrotus purpuratus (assembly GCF_000002235.5). Classification (NCBI taxonomy): domain Eukaryota; kingdom Metazoa; phylum Echinodermata; class Echinoidea; order Camarodonta; family Strongylocentrotidae; genus Strongylocentrotus; species Strongylocentrotus purpuratus. The sequence goes on from NW_022145600.1 coordinate 9,298,152, forward strand.
GGTTTTAACATTTATAAATCGGGCCTAAAATTTCGCAACGACTCAGCCAGCCGCTGAATAAGCCGGGGGGGGGGGGGGGGGGGGGGTAAGGTCAGCTTTTTTAGGTCAGCCATGGGAATTTTTTTTTTTTTTGTTTGGTCTCGAAATTTGAAAATTTGACATTTTGCTCCGTTGGGGGGGGGGGGTAAGGTCAGCTTTTTTAGGTCAGCCATGGGATTTTTTTTTTTGTCCTCTTACCCCCCCCCCCCCCCCCGGCTTATTCAGCGGCTGGCTGATTTGCAAGGGGGGGGGGGTTTAGGGGGGTGAGGGGGGGGGGGGGTTACACACAGAAAAATACCAAAGGGGGAGGTTAAACCCCCCCCCCCCCCCCCCCCCCCATGTGTACGCGCCTGGGTACAACACAGTGTGGTACTTGAGACGAAGATGACTAATTGGAGGGTAAAACACAGTGTGGTACTTGTGACGAAGATGACTAATTGGAGGGTACAAAACAGTGTGGTACTTGAGACGAAGATGACTAATTGAAGGGTACAAAACAGTGTGGTACTTGAGACGAAGATGACTAATTGAAGGGTACAAAACAGTGTGGTACTTGTGACGAAGAATTGGAGGGTACAACACAATGAGGTACTTGAGACGAAGATGACTAATGACTCACTTAGGTGGACAAACGCGCTGTAAAAACGTGATAACAGATTAGTTTCTTCATTTGACACATATTCTCATGTGCATAACTATGTGCTAAGTGTGACTATACAATTGGCGTCTTTTTAAAACCATTTTATTCTAGGGTTTACAGAGAAGACATTCTCAAAGGTTATGACAGTTTTAAAAGCAATGACGTTCATGTATGGTGAGCTACGGAGATATAAACTCAACCAGAGTAAAAATAGTTGTACCAGAATTTTTTTTTAAATGGTATTAATTGTCGTTTAAAAAACTAATTTATAATGACAATGATGACTAGATTGCGAGAGTGTTATTAGGTAGTATACAACTTTATTTCAAGAGCGTAAAACCTAATTCACTGAAAAGAAAACTGCATGTACTATATTATCACTTCAAGAATCTCCTTCCTGATATTCATGCAACAACAGAGGCGTCCAATTTGCATTTATTGTGAACTCCCTTCGAATGGTCTATCTCATCTTTTTAATTTGTCTTTCTTTATCTTTACAGCTACTACCACTGCCTGTTCTGTAGCCAGTGCCTCGATGGCGTTCGCACCCTGTCTAATTGTTCTAGAATGATAGATACTCAATGCACAACATCTTGTATTAAAGCAACCGATATCTTTGACAAGGGTAGAAAGGCCTGTGTCCCAGACCCGCGATTCAAGGAAGATACAACGAAATCGGCTGATCAAACAAGTAAGACACTTTCTTTTTCATTTATATAATTTGTAAGAAATCAATGAATAGATTAAAAGAGAATAAACGTAAGCGAAATGTTTTCCAGAAAGAACAAATCTAGCAAAACCATCCTCGTAACTCCCGATATTGGATTATTTGACAGCCACAAGGTAAATGAAGAAAAGTTGTAAGGAAACATAACCTCGTAGATCCTACCTTGCCTGATTTTATAGGCCTAGTTTTATCCTAATACTGCAAAGAAAGGTTACTTGATCTTGGATTTGTCTCACACACACACACAAGTGACACAACAACAACAACAAAATCTTTGAGAAAATCAGGACCAAAATAAATAGTTTATTGTGTTTATTGTCATCCCAATTAATGAAGAAGAAAAAAAAAATCCACGTTGATGCCCGTGTTCAATTCCACTTTTTAAAACCATGGATCAGACCCTGCCATGGATGAATAATTAGCGGGGGCGGTACAATAATAATAATAATAATAGCTCGTTCTTATATAGCGCTTTTCAGGACCGGAGGCCCTCACAAAGCGCTTTACAGATAAGTATATTATTACCCCGGTCATTGGATTCAGGCTTACCCGCACGCAATGTATGCACATTCTCCACTCCCTGGGGAGCATTCCAGCCAGGCGTCATTTTTACATGCGCACACTTGCTAATCTAACCACATTAGCTTTCGCATCCTACCGGGTACCCATTTATCACCTGGGTGGAGGGTGGCAAATGTAGATCAATGTCTTGCCAAAGGACATTAGTGCTGCGGGACTTGAACCACGGACCTTGTGATCCACAGTCCGGTGACTTATCCACTCGTGTACAACACCTCTACAACCCAGTTTTACAGGTATACGAAAGGATATGATTAATTGACACTAATTTCAATATTTGTTGTAATATGCGTTTTGCATTATTTCATTTTCCAGACTTGGTGGATGAAGGTGGAGTTCAGACAGAGGGAGAAAGGACGAATAAACCATCGTCGATGCAAAATACAGGTAAGGATTACTATAAACTGCAAGCTTGTGGACTTTTGGTTGATATGATCGTGTACTGGCCTATTTTAATATCAAATCCAATGAAAGATGAAGGAAACTGCTTTAAAAGTGATAAAGAATTGGAGCAAGTATATGAAAATAGTTAAAGACAGAGAGAGAGAGAGAGCGCCTGAACAACAAAATGGTCACCATTTCATGCAACTGTCATAAGTTTATGCCAACAAGTTCGCTTACATCCCGATGAAAGGAGTGATAATATTGTAAAACACGCTTTTTATTGAGATTTTGTCGAACTTCAGTTGGTTTCGTGAAAAAGTTTCCCATAAACAGTGTAGTTATTTCAATGGTGTGGGTCCGTATCCCACTGCTGCCATCAAGTTGAGCATCGGATTTGGTTATCATTTTCACTACTGTTTAATGACCAAAATTTAAACAAATCTCATCGTCTAGAGATTGGCTTATTACAATATATACATGTCAGGGCGGAAAAATGGCTAGGCAAAAAGAAGAGAAAGGGTAAAATGGAAAAGATAGAGGAGGGAGGTTGAATGTGGGAGGCGAGAGGAGAGTGAGAAGACAAAAAGGTAGAGCAAAATGGAGAAAGGGCATTTTAAAGGGGATAGAAATAAAAGGAGAGGAGAGAAACAGAAACAAAAAGGACAGGAAGGTATAAAATTGGAAATACATAGAAAGGGAAAGTCGAAAAATGGAAGAAAAAGTGAAAGGATGGAGGGAGGGAAAATAACATGTACGTGTGTGATTAGACATTAGAGGTGTCTGTCTCGAGAGAAAAGTAACATTCCATTGATTCATTATCATATCTGTATTTCAGACTACCCTGTGCATATAGACTGCAAAAACAATTGTATCTAAACCAAATAAACTTTTCCATTTTGTGCACAGACAATCACAATCCGAATGGTTCCTCCGGCAAATTGCTGTTCCTCGCTGACGACAAATACCTCCTGATCGTAGGCGGGGCCCTCGTCGTCGCCGTAGTCATTGTCCTGATTGTCAACATTTTCATCTGCAAGTACTTCTACCATAAAAAAAAGCGCGACCAGGAAAAAGATCAAGAAAAAGAGAAAATGCTGCCGTCGACATCGAATGACCCCGATGTGTGAAGGTAGCGATGATCATTGTCGTCTTCATAAACCAACTTGATCTTGCCATCATCCTGCCTCTAGAGATGCTGCGATTTATTGGACCATTTCGGGACAGAATGAAACAGATATATGAAAAGGATACTCCGAAATCTGTTTTTTTTTTATATTTCGTAAAAAGTATAGTGTTAGGGTGACGGTTGCAACTAGGTTTTTAGTTTAGGATTAAGTTAGGGTTAGTTATAATATTTGATTCAGGTTTAAAGTTAGAGTTGGGTTAGTGTTGGAAATCGCCGCGGAGCAATTGTTACAGGAGTCAGTGTCAAAATGCAAAAATATTGTAACTGAATTCGATAGCAATAAAGGAAGACGTAAAGAACAAGTATGAGTCACTGACACATAACATGTAAACAAAAAAGTAATACATTTTTATCGGGTTTCATTAGGAATTAATTTCTTTTCTCGAATGAATGGATCTTTTTTTGTATCACCAACAAGCTGAAATATGTTTTGCAAATTTATCTGAAATGATTGACAATGAAGTGTGTATTTCACATGTTGTGTTTTGGCTCGCAAATCAAGACCGTACACTAAGAGCCCTACAAAATATATCAGATGCATGAATATAAAGAGCAAAGAATTGATGCACACTGCATTCACTTTTCTTGATGCCTGGAATTTTACAGAGGAAAATGTGCTTCAAATTCCCAAAATCGGCAACACATTTAGAGGTTCAAAATCATTATTTTCGATCAAAATTTGTTATTTTAACAACTTTTTTTTTACTATGTTCCCACGCCTAGATATTGCGGGTTTTAGAGACACTGTATTTTATTAGACCAATGTAGTGATAACTCAAAATTGTTATTGTTGCCAATTTGAAGAACAACATGTGATCAATTCAGCCCTTAAAATAAATCCTGTCCTGAAATGGTTAAGGAAGGATGTAGATGGCGACTGTGTGCAATAAATATTTGTATCATAATACGAGTACTATATAGCTACTGATGAAATTATGAAAATGATGAAAATACTTCTAAAACTCATGTTATATACTGTAAAAGTGGCTGGAATCCACCTACTTGATCATGCAATTATCAATCTTTCAGCTCGGACTTTTGTCAATGCTACGTCGATCAGCAGCCAATCTGATTCTTGTATCCCAAACAATCAATCGGTATAAAAAATTAAGATAATGAACAATTAAGTAGCTTTTATTTGCTTTAAAGGTAAAGACCAGTATTGGAAACGCCCAATTTCAAAAAAAAGAAATGGAAGCTCTCATTACCAATCATGTGAAAGAAAATGTTTTGACTAATACATGATGATAAAAAATTTGCCGGGAAACCGCCTACTAATTCACATATTTGGTAAATTTGTTTCTCTCATGGTCTGTGAGAGATATAGGGTAGTCCCATATACATCTTTCTGTGTATAGTGCTTGTAACTTTACAACGAATAGGCCAAATTTCTTATCATTTTGATGATTCCAGAACCTTGCAGATGCTAGATGCTAGATGATCAACCTTTTCTGATCGATTCCACAACGTTTCTTTCACAATGCAATCGCATGACCATAACTGGCCTTTACCTTTAACAAATAATTTGATCTCATTTGTATAGGCCTGATTTTGTAAAACGCGACTAAAAACAGTAAAATATACTAACATGAATAAAACTTTATATCGTACTTGAATGCTCGACACAAGAAATTGAGTCGCGGCGGATTATAAATGTAGCGGTTAATTGTTAGGTCGTAAAGATACTATGCAAGGAAACCCAGGCGCGGATCCGGGATTTTTTAGGGGAGGGGGCCCAACTTTTTTTTTTTTGCTCCCGAAAATTTGAAAAACGCGCCGGCCAAAAATTCGCTCAGTGGGGGGGGGGGGGGGGGGGGGGGGGGGGGGGGGGGGGGTAGTGAGCACATTTTTTTTTTTGATCCTCAAAAAAAAAATTCAATTTGCACCCCCCCCTTGAGTGCCAAAGTAAAAATCACGTGATTTTACATGATTTTTTTTCTCAAGGGGGGGGGGGCCGGGCCCCCTGGGCCCCCTCCCCCTTGATCCGCCACTGAGGAAACCCGTTTACTTGCTAGACTTCACTGTCAGACACGATTGAGTGACTGACTGGCTTTTTTTCTTTTTGGTAATAACATATATAAAATGAGCTGTAAAGCGTACGTCAGCATTTGTACATCAATAACCCACTTCTTGTAATGGCCAAAATTAAACTTATTGAATATTTGCGCAGCATAAAACGTACGACCATTCGGTATAATATTCTGAAAATCAAGACTATTACTTATTGGCTCTATAGCTCCTAAGTCGATTCAACAACTAATAGTCGTTATTTTCCCACTTAAAGACATTTTCAAGGCCCCCCCCCTTTTTTTCAGGGAAGTCCTAATTTAAATGCCGTTGGAATTTAACCTTTTCATTTGTTTGGCCTGCAAATGGGACATAGTACCTTCAATGTAGCAAAATATAAAGAATTGCTAATACGCAAAGAGCTGGACTCAATGAATTTTCATCATTAGTAGGCCTATTTAATAACTAGTAAAAGTCATACGAGTATTAATAACAAATATTGTAATATGGACATGCACAAAGGCATGTGTAATAGTTTCTAAGTTATTTATAATTATTCTAAATACGATATTTATTGAATTAATTTTGCATTATAAAAATTCGTCATTCCACCATTGTGCTTCCAATATATTTAACTATACGGTTACTATAACAGTAAGGTCATTATTGTAAAGCGTAATCTGTTTTTGTTTAAATATTTTATATTACTTGTATTTGATGTTTCTTCATGTCTGTATTTAAGGGCTGGCCCGATAAGCTTTTATTTATGTGAAGTGGATATGTATATTATATATATTAAATTGCTGGTCAGTTTACGAATCTGAAAAATAAGTGCGGTGTTGCATTTCATTTTGCATTGTGATTTCGTACATTTAGACTATAAATTCTCATTCATGATTTTGGTCCCAAATATGATAATAGATAGATGAAAAAATTGAAACAATTTACCTCATGCATACTATTAATATGCACGAGGTATATTGTTGTTCTTTATAATGTCATGGAAAGAACAAACAACCCTCCACCCCCCCCCCCCCCACTTCCCTTTATTATACATTTCGATAAAAAAAAAATTCTTCAAGTTCTTTGCTCTCTCTCTCTCTCTCGCTCATTCCATCTCTCTCACCATGGACCTATACTATTTTCTCTCTCCCCCCCTCTCTCTCTCTCTCTCTCTCTCTACACCCCTTCATTCTCTAGATATATGTCAGTCTCTCTCTTCATATTCTCCAACCTCCGAGTATGTGCTTATAAAAAGGGGCAAAAAGAAAGAGTGACAGATAGAGGGGGAGAAGGGGAGCGGCAGATATATATATATATATATATATATATATATATATATATATATATATATATATATATAATAGAGAGAGAGAGAGAGAGAGGGGGAGGGAGATGGAGAGGGCAGAGAGAGAGGGCAATGTATATATATATATATATAGAGAGAGAGAGAGAGAGAGAGAGAGAGAGAGAGAGAGACAGACAGATATATATATATATAAAGAAAGATTGAGATTTGGAGAAGAAAAAACAGAAAGACGGACATAACCCGAAATATGGTTCCCAACACAAGTTTATAAATATTATTAATACATACAAAACAAAGCATATAAAGATATCTATAATACTAATAAATTTATATTTCGACAATGTTGTTCAATTAAATAGCACTACCACTAGTATTCTCTGCTACTATTGGAAGACCTTTGTAACCTTTTTAAATGGCAGTTCCATATTTTCAATAAACGTAATGGCAATTTCATGTACTTGTCTTTACATTATTATTGCATTTTAAAGAATGATTGCACATAACTGTTGTATCGTCATTCAAGTAACTGAATGTACCCCATAACACTCTAAGGAATCTGTTTTGGGGCTACATGCTTGATAATTGGTTAATAAATTTATCAATATCCAACAGTAATCACCAATATAGTCGTATCCTCTTCAATAACTTATTCATTTGAAGTTGTCACAAAAGAGAATAACTCTACAGGATAGCCTTACTTTCAAAAAAGGCGGGGGGGGGGGGGGTAGATGGAAGTCCATTTGATATCACTGCTATCATTTCAATTTTGTTGTATAATGAATAGCCTGATGCAAAAAAATGTGGTTAATTTAGATATAAACATCATTTAAATTATAATTACAGATACAGTTTAATTGGGTTTATATAATTACGGGAAAGGTAAAATAAATTGCCTAGACACATGTATAGATACGTCCAACGATGCTACATGAACATATACATTTGGTCAGCCAAATAAATAATTTCTCTAAAATAAATTAGTACAACTACATGGAAAATGTACATGTATGAAAGTGCAAATATATTGTAAGTACATTACCAGATTATAAAAAATACAATGCTTTGAACACAAAACTAACCTGTTAAGATTCTAATATTATGTCATATTAGTTGCAAATCAATACAAATTCCTATTTCTCATTTAAGTCACTTTTGGCACTTCTTTTATACACATTTGGGTTAACAAATGATACATTAAGGCCACGAATAAGATAAATATAAAAGATTCGAAATGACAATCATCATTCACTAATTTGTTTTGTAAAAGGGCAAACCAAGTAAACAAGCAATGGGATTATATTTCACCAATGGAAATTATTAGATAGTTATGGCATGTTTATGCCATACTTTCTGGGTGTGGTTCCCGTACATTTGTTTAATTAAATGGTCTAAATAAATAACTTCAACTCCTCTTTTGACATATCTCAAAATACTAACTTTGCCAGAAATCTTCCATCCAAAACCTTTTTTCTTTTTAATACCAATTCGAATATGCTATTACTGTACAATTCAGAAAACATGCTCGACTAGATACATGGCTATATGCATCTTTGCTGACGACAAGAACATACGGTAGGTCAAATCAAAGTTTTCAAGTATTGCGATGCTGGTTGTAAATTCTCCTGCATATACATTTTTAACTGAAGTCTCCATAGGATAATAATTTATAAGTGGGTGTGAAATTTGACATCACTAACAAAATGATGTGACATCACTTTGATTACTGATAATAATGTCTCTAACTCTCTATGCGCTTTCAAAGAGCTTTGGAACTTATTACCCTAGCTTTAGCTCCGGCAGCCGTTATCAGCGCACAGTGCATTTAAAGGAATAATCCTACCAGGTTCCCATTTATCTCACCTGGGTGGAGTGTGGCAAAAGTAGATTAATGTCTTCGCAAAGGACATTAGTGCCGCTGCGGGACTCGAACCACGAACCTCGTGATCCACAGTCCGGTGACATATCCACTCGATCACGACACCTCTATTGTTGCAATAAAAACTGGCCAAAGTCTATGAAGAAGATGTGATGGCCCATTAGGTCCCGGATTCGAAACTAAGTCATTGTCTTAGTGCTCGTTGGTAAGGCATCAATCCTCTTTACCAAGTCCCTCGGAGAGTACATAAAGCCGTCGGTCCCCTGGTTGCTTACTTAGACATGCTTTCTTGACATTCAGGTAAAACTAACCATCAAACTACAGCAAAGTTTGAACACATGTTATGACTAGAAACATAAGAACCAAAATACATTTTATCTAAGAATAAATAGCACCTTGTATGAAAATTCAGAAATGTATAAAATTACAGTAAATATCCATTGGTCACTCAAAACACCTACACACTGTGCTAAATGTGCATTATGATAGGAGTATAAATAAATACATGTATACAAATGTTAAAGACCCTATCGGAATTAAAAAATGAGACAGATGAATCATAGATAGATAAATATATCAACGGAAAGCTTATAAGCCATAAATTACAATAATATTGATTACAAATGTAAATGCTATTTAGTTTTTTTGTCAGAGGAGTAACTGCTCACTGAAAAATTAAAATCTAAAGCTTTGAAAATCGGGAGTTGTCAACCTAAAAACTAGCAATCGACTTGATGACATCATCTTATGTGGAGTACGCATTTTCATAATAACTTTGTATTAATCAAGCAAGGCTCATCTTTTCAGCTATATAGGCGAGCCGACCGGGTTCACATCTTATGTCGTTATCGTAATAGCAGCAAATTTGACCCGTTGACCAGTAATTAGGAGCGATGTTGAAAATGAGACTTTAATTTGCTTTTGTGCAATACTGAAAGTGACAACATTTTGATAGATTTATATTGTATTTGTATTCTACGTTTATTCAGCTTTCCATTGATATAAAGTTGTATTTTCATTGGAGAGGGTCCTAAGTGTAATGCTCTAAAATAAATAAAGATTAAGCTAAGAAAGTGTCATTTACATACGGTATACCTCATCTGATTTTATTATGCATTATTACAATTTTAAAAGACAAAATGGAAAGATTCCAAAATTATAATGGTACATGTAATTCCTTATTTTTCTCCATTACCAGTATACTTAAATCAAAGAACTTTAAATCATTACAGCTTTAACAATCAAAATTCTATGAAAAGGCTTAACTTCAGAGGTATTAACAAAGACATTTACGTGCTCAGTATAAAAATAACCCGTTTATAAAATAGGAACTGAAACTCACCACACATGATGAGGAAAAGTCATTGAATAAGTATTGAGGCCTGCTCGGTCATTATAAAGCCACTTTCAAGAAAATTGCTCCTTTGAAATATTTCAAACTCATGATGTTAGCATGCAAATGTAGATCTTTAAAAACTATTTGTAAGACTAATCTTAAAACATTATCCTGTAAGTACTGTGCCTGTTCTGATCATCCATATGTATTTGGACCATAAAAATATAATATATTGCTTTTAATTCCTAAGATCTACATTCATATATAGTTGCCTAGACACCAAATTCAATAAACTAACAATTCTGAATTACAAATTATTTTATTCTCCCCGTATCTTTTATTTAAAAAGAATATTTCAAATATGAAATATGAGTACGGTACGTAGCTCTAACTTTCCTTCGGTTCTGGTTTGAGATGTGCCGGGACATACCGCCAAATCTGTAGGAGGTACAAACAAAATGAAAAAGAAAACACAAAATATTGGATAATACATTCTTTTGTACTGTACATGGTCTTTTCAGTATACTTGGGTAGCAGTTTATAAATGTGGAATTTAATACATGTAGGTAGATTATGCTCCAAACCTTTAAATTGCATATCTTTTACACTCCAGCTCTGATTAATTAATTGTTCCATGTGTACACACACTTCAAAACATGTTTGATAAGAATGTTTTTTTTATGATTCTTATAATACTGCAGTAGCAATATATAATAGGATACCGAAATGCTAACGTCATATTTGCTTGTTGTCTCGGCCACTGGTTCCAATAAACAGAGCCTGTGCATGAGGTTCACCGCGACATCATTCAAGCAACGGGCTGGGGCAGGGCAAAAACAATTTTTGGTGCTGATGTGATCACAACGCCATTAGGGACTTTTAGATTTGCACGACGAGAACGTGGACTGCGACATGTAACATGCTTTTAAGGCAATATGACCTCCTTTAAGGCACTGGCAGTGACGTCAAATTTCCTTAAAAGGATGTCACACGAGCAGTCCATGTTTTCGTCGTGCAAATCTAAAAGTCCCTATTGTTTCGAACCAGCTATCTCGACACTTTGGCTAATATGACGTCACACTTCGGTGCTCTATCCTTGGCATGTATATCATTTTACTCAGTATTGTTTTTAGTTTATGGTCAGTGAATTGCCATTCAATTCATTGCAAGGCATTATTTCATAATGTGGTTGGATTTGAATCTGAATCAACAGCAAGTCTGCCAATCAATCGCAAGTTTGCAGTCTCCTATCTCTTATGTACATAGCTGCATTTGATATCAATCACAAAGAAGTTGTGATTAATCTCAACTGTTTAAAAGACCGAGGCCCAGATCTTCGGCCACATAGTCTTGCCTCAAGTTGTATGTAATCTGCATAATGGTTTGGGGCAAGCGTTAAAAAAAAATCAAAAAAAAAAAAAAAAAAAAAAAAATCAAAAATCAAAAATCAAAAACCAAATTTTCTTCAACTATAGTAGCTTTTGTTTCTTAAAGGTATAGACCAGTTCTGGTCATGCGATTCCATTGTGAAAGAAACATTGTGGAATTGATCAGAAAAGTTCGATCATCTAGTAGTATATAAGTATTGGTGTGCACTGCAAGGTTCTGGAATCATCAAAATGATAACAAAATTTGGCCCAGTCTTGGTAAAGTTACAAGCACTGTACACATAAAGATGTACCGTATATGGGACTACCCTATCTTGAATATATTTTTGAATAATTTGATATGTCCCTAAATTGCCATGATAACATAATTATTTCATAGTTATATTGTTCTTTATTAACTATGTTATTACATTTTAGTGACAGATTAAATTATTCAAAAACATATTCATATGGACACTTGGCATTCCATACTTAGTCGGAGGATTAAACCATGGACTAAAGTTCGAGAATACCACTCTATGCATTTATCTCACCACTACTCAATTCTCAATTATTCATCCCCTCCCCAACTTACCCTTCCATCTTCCATCCATTTGTCATCCTCTTTCTTCCATCTCGTTTCCACCAGTCCCTTCTTCCGGAGGAGGGATGCGGCCACTTCCCTGAAGAAGAGGGAAGTGAGGGCAAGCTCATGGAGTGACTCCCGGTCCAGGTGGAGCCCAATCTCCTGGAGGATCCCGTAAGGCAGGAGACTGAGTTGCACAGACTCATCTGGGGATGGCAAGACGGGGGGAGGGGATAGAGGAGGAGGGGAGAGGGGAGCAGTTGTTTCGTCTTCCCCGTCTTGCTCCCCTTCTCCTTCCATCCCCTGATCCCTCAGCTGCCAGGGCACGGTGTGGAGAGGATCCTGAGGCTTGGGCGTTGAGGAGGACTTTACATCTTCTAAACATATACAATATAAGAAAAACTATATATTATAAAAAAAAATGTAGATAGATTAGCAACACTTGGGGACACTTTGCATAAAAATAGTGACTGTGTATGTCCACAATATGCCCCACCTATTAAATTAATAGTCAATCGTGTTTGGCCACCACATAATATTTGACCTTTCGAATCCAAAATTTAATCAGTCTAGCCTGACAAGATAAAAAGCATTTGAGCCAAATTCGTACAAAATATCTTCAGTTGGTCTTTACAGTAACCTAATACTGTACTGAGATCTGTTACACTCTCTAAACCCTTTGATCTTTGGACTCTGGCCTCTTGACCCTAAAAGTTCTAAATCATAGTGCCATATTTCATGGTTAATATTCAAACAGAATCTGCTTCACAACATACAGGGTATAAAACCTAAAAACAACATGCAACCATGTTGAATTTCAAGAAGAATGCAGACTTTTCATAATTTGCATCATTCCAACCTTGCACTTACAGCAGGTAAAAAGTAAACTTAGGAAAACTAATTTACTTCTCTCACCATCTTTCTTCCCTGCACTGTCCGTTTCATCCTTCTTCTCAACCACGCCATCCCCTTCTTTCTCCTCTTTGCCCTTTGACCCGACCTCTGCTGACCCCGCTGTTTCCTCTGCAGGTTCTGCAGGTTCCATCAAGGCTCTACGTTGCTCCTTCCACACCCCAAGGACAGGCTCACACTCATGATCATGACCATCACAAAAGTGACTCTCATAGTCATCTCTTGCTATCGACTATTCAAGAGAAGATACAAAAACAGAGATTGCAAGAGACAACCACAGTATACATGTTATAACCACTACACATGTAACCATTACACTAAACCTGACCCTAACCCGAACCTTTACTATAATTCTGTTCCTAATCATAATTCTGATGCTGACCCTAACCCTAACTAACCAAAAACACTGATCCTAACCTGAACCTTGACTAATCCCTATCCATAATCCTGACCATGAACCTATCTTACTGGTTCCAGTTGCACTTAATTCTTATTTGTTGAACTGGAAATGAGTACCCATAACAATATTTTCCAGTTCGGCAATTGGTTTCAACTGGAAATTTTGTATTCCAATTGAAACCAGTTGGAGAATTCAACTGCATGGTTTCAATTGGATTTTGGTCCTGGGTAACCTAAACCTTGACTGATCCTGATCCTGATCCTGACCCTAACTAACCAAAAACCATGATCCTAACCTGAACCTTGACTAATCTCTCACCATAATCCTGACCCTGATCCTAACCCAAACCTTTACTTATCCCTAACCACAATACGAACCATGATCCTAACCTGAACCTTGATTAATCCCCAACCATAATCTGGTGGCTTAATGTCTAATCCCACTTTGTCTATACATCTTATTTATCCTCTATCCATGCCACCTAAGCAATTTGTTTGATTTTTCACATAGTCTCTTGATGATTCTGTCTAATGACCAGTTTGATAGTTTGATTATAATGTACATGCACATGTACACATGTAAATCAAGGGAGTGTTTCCTTAAAGACCTCATCTAATATTAAACTTCACAATGTTGGAACACATTTTTCAATGAATGTCATCTATTTTCATCTAACATATTTTTCTCAAGTATTGTTCAATTCGTGGCTTGGACTAGCCTGACAGTCATCTCTGTATCCACAAACCCAATTTAAATGAAATGATGACAATTAATGGTCATCTTCTTGGAGCCAACATCAAATTTTGTAGAAATTTGCAGGAATTATGAATATGTCATGTATGTCCTATCTGTGAAATTTAAACGATAGTAGTATCCTAATATTCAAATTATGCAAGGAAACCGTTTACTTGCTAGACTTCATTGTCAGACACTATTGAGTGACTGACTGGCTTTTTATCTTCTTTGGTAATAACATACATACAATGAGCTGTAAAGGGTACATGAGCATGTTGTCTACATCAATAACTCACTTCTTGTGATGGCCAAGATTAAACTGATTGAATCTTTGCGCAGCATAAAACGTATGACCATTCGGTACAATTACTTACTGGCTCTATAGCTCTTAAGTCGATTCGACAACTAATAGTCGTCATTTTCCCAATTAAAGACATTTTCAAGCTCCCTTTTTTGTAGGGAAGTTCTAAACTAGTATTATCTTTGAAATGCCATTGGAATTTAACCTTTTCATATTTTTGGCCTGCAAATGGGACATAAAAGTAGTACCTTTAAGAACAGAGTTCATCCTGACTTGGGCCCCTACATAAATTGAAATTACATTTCCATACCTGGCCACACATGATGACATGGGCAGGGCACTGCTGGAGATGGTTGATGCATAGAGCGCGTCTCATTATCGCCTGGCAACCAAGTTTAGAGTTCAGACACTCTGTCTTGACATTTTGACATAACTCGCTGTGGTCATCGGCCTTGCACTGATGAAAATAGGCACCACACCTGTTTAAAAAAAAAAGTTTTATTTATGGCAAATTTGTCATTGCTGATAGGAATCAACTAACCGGCCACTGTAGTTACTGTGGTTTTTTTTACAAATCAGAAAAAAAAAAAATCTACCTAAGATTAGTTTTGACACATCAGAATATTCTACTTTTTACCTCAATACTTTATAGGGTAACCTTGTTTTTCTCCTGGATAGGTGACATGTAACCAGAATATAGGTCACAGGGTTCACAACCCTGCAATGGTACTAATGTCCTTTGGCAAGCCATTAATTTACATTGCCATTCTCAACCCAGGTCAAGTTAAGGGTATGGCAGGAAGAAATTCCATAAAAGCTGGAGCACGTTAATGACAGCTCAGATAAAGCTGGAGTATAAACAGTATTACGGTAAGTGCTTTGTATCCTTAAAAAAAAGAAATGTTTTGTCAATATTATTGTAGACAACACAGTAATGGGTTCAAGACATCAATATAAACTTGTCTCTCTCTCCACCCAGGTGAAGTACCCGGTGTGTTGAATTATCGACTCACTTGAATGGGCAGTAGATATGTGCACATGATACCCCCGGTTGAACAGAGACGTTACAGCGTTTGGTGATGCAGTTCAGACAGTGGGGATGTAAACCAAGCTCTTCTAATGTCGGATCTCTCAACTCATCTGTGAAAAAAAAGTAGATACAAAGAATACAGAAGGCAATAAATGACTGTTTTGAGATCAATAAAACAAGGAACACTGCAAAATCATTATTGTTTAACCATGAATAAATTCAGAGAATAGTATCAATTAACTGCTAATTTTTAATGATTCAAGGAGATGACAAGGCATTTCAAAGTTTTTTTAAGCCAAAAGGTTAATAAATGCGAGGCTTTTATGTTATGGTTTTTTAAAGTGATTATCTGCCTGCCACTACACATTCAAAAAGTTTTTATGAAGACGCACTTGTTTTCAGGAGCTTTTGAATAGATTATTTGTTGTTGTGTGTCTGACACTGTAAGAAGTTTTGTTTTCATCACAGCACAGTATATAGTAGCTGCACTATATTTGATCTAATTATTATTTATTATTAACTTAAATGTTTTCTTTCTCTCTCTCTCCAGGCATATGTGGATTTATGTACATGCATGGATCTCCTCTTTCTCTATCTCTCTCTCTCTCTCTCTCTCTCTCTCAACATCCCTTCTCTTCTAAATTTCATTGCAGAGCTTGTGCCTTTGCTGCTCTAACTCAATTTTCATTTCTTTTTCCTCGTGTTAATATTCCTTCAAATGTATTGTTGTTATGTACATTAATGTACATTTCAAAACTACATATGCAAGATAATATAACATCTTATTTTCACAACTTAGGATTTTAGGATTAGGCCCTTCTGCTTATCTGTAACTAATTACACTCAGCTGTTCTATAAGAATCTGTTTTGGAATGTGCACCTGTTACTTTAAATACTACTCCAGATCATACAGATGGCAAAATCACAGCCCGCTGACTTACTTGCAAGCGCCTACATGTACACACAAAATATGACTTTCTTTTTTCATTGTAATTGTAAGCCGATACTGTGACTCTTCCTCCTCCTCCTCCTCCTCCTCCTCCTCCTCCTCCTCCTCCTCCTCCTTCTCCTCCTCCTCCTCCTCTTATTCCTCTTCCTCCTCCTCCTCCTCCTCCTCCTCCTCCTCCTCCTCCTCCTCCTCCTTCTCCTCCTCCTCCTCTTCTTCCTCTTCCTCCTCCTCTTCCTCCTCCTCTTCCTCCTCCTCCTCCTCCTCCTCCTCCTCCTCCTCCTCCTCCTCCTGATCCTCCTCCTCCTCCTCTTCTTCTTCTTCTTCCTACTCTTCCTTCTTCTCTTCTTGTTTCCTTCCTCCTCTTCCTTCTCCTTCATAATCTCCTTTTTCCTCCTAGTAATACAATCATCCATATATTTTGTTCACATTGTCACTGTGCAGCTAGCTATGCTAGCTCATTAAAATAAAAAATCTTGTTTTTGTTTGTACTTGATGTAGAAAGTTTCTTCTTCTTCTTCCAGTGCAGTGCAAGTGCTGCTTCAAAGTTCAAGGTGATGACTTTCACATATCCCGTTATTCCACATTTTAGTTTATGCTGATATTATTTTTTAAGTAATAATTTTCTTTTTAGTTTGTCTTTAGAAAATGAATTTCTCCTTCCCACACTGCAACTTACAAACATGACAAAGTTCAACTTCTACTTGAGGTTCTATTGATAGTTGTTCTAACTTCTAGATCTAGAATCTAGACTAGAGTCAACTCAGTCGAGTAATTGACACCTAATTAGTTGTTAAATTCCTTCTTTTTTTAAATTCTAGGCATAGATCGATCTAGTTCGACAAAAGTACTAGATCTACATGTAGTATATAGAGGACAATATATCTAGCTTTCATTAGTGTTTCATTAACTCTCCTCCAGTTCCATGACATTCTCATGAGTTTCCCTTCCCATAATCCCATTTCATCCTTCACTCTCGGCAGTCGAGGCCCGCCCGCCTCGCCTCGCCTCGTCCGATCCGAGGCGAGGCGCCTCTTACTATTTTCAGTATTCACTGGAATGCCGGATCATGATCATGCAGACTTTCAAGTTGCACAATCAAAATCAAAGATGTATAAGTCGTACTCGTCGATAAACATTATACCCAGTACTGCAATTATTACCTTGTCCTTGGATTTCCATGATAACAAAGTTCCCTTCTGATCTGTATCTGTTTCAGAGATGAACAATATTAATCGCCATTCCAGGAAAATGTAAACAACTCATAAAATGAATGGAGGTATTTCATAGCAGGATAATTTCTAGCTTGATTTCAGCCTTACATATTTATATCATAGCTATTTTGTACAAAAACTATAGACTCTAGAGTTAAATAAACTAATGTGATATTTTAAAAAAAAAATAACAATTTTAAGTTTTATATGATATATATTATATTAATACATTATTTTCAAACAAAGAAATAATAAAGTTTCTAAAATGAGAATATTAAAAAAGCCCCGCCCATGCAGCTGAGAGGAAAAGAATCTCGCCCAAATCTTGGCTAAAAATCGCCAACACGTTTTTAGCCTATATCAATAATAAAAAACATTTTAATAGTAGTTTCCTATATAAGTATAAAATTTGTCCGACTATTTCAATTTTTTTTAGATACATGTTATGTATAAAAAAAATTATTGTGTTATAAATCTATTTTGGTTTAAAATATTGTGAAATAAATATTAACGTTATATCTTGTTTCCTTTATTAAAACTAGCATAAACAAGAGTCAGCTGTGTACTGTTTACATTATGCACAAGCCGTGTGTATTGTACACGTGGACAGTGTATGAAGTGTCTGATATGCCATTGTCACTGCCATGCAAGCAGCAGCAGCATGCACACAGCACAGAACAGAACAGATTTCAGCACAAAATTTGAGCTTTAAATAGTCGACAATTATGTTGTCTTGTCGATGTCACATCAATACTCATGCTGCTAACATGATCTTAGAATTGCTCGTCAGGATATTCCTCTTGATTGCCTTCTTGTAAGTTTATTTTCCATGAAGTTTTAATTTTCATTGTCACTGATCATGATTGTTAATCAAAACTTGAAAAAGACATACAGGTAGGGGTCTAGACCGAATTTTCCGTCTCTTTCGTTCGTTAGCCTCTTATTGGGGTAGGGTCGGCCGGCTCTCTCTTTAGAGACGGAAACCGTCTATACACATTCCCTTGATAACGCCACGGCCATTTCAGGTCGTAGCGTTTTGCCCCCAAAATCCCCCAAAATGTCATTTTACCTCGTGTATATCCAAATGTAAATTAGGCCTAGGCTATAATACATCGGTTCCACTTACTAACTTGATTGAAATAATCCGTTTAATGGTCCCTTTTAAGGAAATTATGGGTCAAAATCGACATCCATGTTGAAAATCTTGCAAGCCGTGTATAAACTCTCGCTGCCGGAGTCATCTAAATCAATCACATCCCTTCTAGTCTACGCCGAAGGCAAAATGATTACGAAGGAAAAACTGTGATAACGCCATTACGAACGTGTAGATAGCGCACAGTTTTTCTGTACACAAGGTAAAATGACATTTTGGGGGATTTTGGGGGCAAAACGCTACGACCTGAAATGGCCGTGGCTTTATCAAGGGAATGTGTATAGGCCTAGACGGTTTCCGTCTCTAAAGAGAGAGCCGGCCGACCCTACCCCAATAAGAGGCTAACGAACGAAAGAGACGGAAAATTCGGTCTAGTAGGGGTCTAGATCTAGGCTAGATCTAGACTAGTCTAGGCTTAATTGTAATGTTTTAAATTAAACTTTAATAATTTTTTCGAATTAAATGTTAAACTTAACTTGGTAGTAATTTTATACATTTTGTGCAATTCATTCCTTTTTTTATTTGTTATTTATTTGATTTCCATGTAGATCTTCATGTAGATCTATAAATGAAACAGAAATGACAACACAGGGCATAACATGAAACTAAAAGAGTTACAAATACAAGACAGTCACAGTAAAAGTGCCACCAGCAGACGCCTGAGGATTACCTAAAAGAATTTCCATTCTGTCATGAGGTTCTCCAAGTCCGCTGTTGTAACATTTGAATAGATTTAAGAAGTATTAATAACATAACATAATTCAATTTAATGTAATTCGTAATACCTCAAGGGATCAGAGATCTGTGTGAAGAGACCTCCACACCACCCTGCCTGAACGCGCCAAGAAGCTTATACTCCCTGAACAGCCAGTCACTGAAAAGGCGCTACGACACAAGTGCTAGAATTCAATCCAATTCAATTCAACTAATTAATTAAATTTAAGCAAACTAGCGAAACCGAACCGAACCAAATTCCAACACCTACATCAGAATGCCCTCTCAATGGGAGACTGCTCAAAGAGCAAACCTCTCAGCGCACTAAAACGAGGCAACATACAGTAGAGGTCCCCACATACAGATCCCTGATCCCTTCAGGTAAAGTATCCCAGAACCTAGGAAAGGCATAAAAGCATGAAAATTTCAGAGCATTTGATCTTGCAAGTTGATGGTTGAAGAAAAGACTATGGGAGCGTCTTGAACTGGGAATGGGAAGAACATAATCTGGTACATCATGACAACTACGGATGCATTTTACAACAAATGACATGTCAAATAAATGAGACGATTCGTGGTGAAGCTAGCTTCTCAAGACGTTGCTCGTATGTACATGTAAGAGTGTTAGAAATGTGGTATGGAAAACAAGAACGAGTAAATCGTCTTTGAATAGCCCCAAGAGCTAAGATATGGTTTTTTGGTGTGGCAACCAAACTGGGATATTGTATTCAATCAATGACAGGTCGATCTACATATGGTACAGTATAATCGTTGAAGGACGGTTGTATTTCTGGAGTTTGCAATCCGACGCACATCAGGAAATCATTGATTGGATATGTTTACTCCAAGAGAGATCACTTGAGAATATTAATCCCAAGATGTTTGTGTGAGGTAACCGCATTAACAAAAGTTAATTGGCAGTTTGGCATGATTGCTGATTGCTCTGATGTAAATTTGTGTGTTCCAAAAATAGAACATCTAGTATTAGTAATTACTGTAAGTGCAGAAGCTCTCTTTTTAATTATATAAATTATAATGTGCACTTTTCTATGACTGTCAGTGTACAACACTGCAACTTCTATTCTAAATTAATTCTGCATTTGTCATTTTTGTGTTTGGCTTTTGGTTTGCTCTTTTCACCTCAATCGTCATCGTCGTTCTACCAATTCCTACGAGTCATGACTATGACCCTTTGTGACCCTATTTATTACAATCTCTGCAATAGTCCACCAGCACAACCAGTAAAGAAGATTGTGTTGCAACTTTTGCTATATAATTGTTAACTCAAAAGTCAGCAGTACCAATTTATCGTCTTGAATACACCACAAAATAGCTATTTTTCTTGTGTCAAAATGGGAAAGTTTGATAGATCTATCCATCTGATGTCAGAGGGATAGATCTTTCAAACCAAGATGAGATACAGACTTATTAACATGCCTTTGGTTTACTTATTTTTTTGTCTTTCAATTAAACAGAATTACTGAGGAGCTTGACCCATTTCAACGAGTAATACAGCCAGAAGAGATGTGGTTATACAAGAACCCCCACTCTGTGCACAGCACTGTAACGACAAGGATGCTATTTGTAAGTACATGCAACCATGTAAAAGATATTTCTAAAGTTACCCTTTATGAGGTCAAAGGTCAGAGATAAGAAATAGAAGAGATGTGCATGGTTTAATATACGAGAACCCCCACTCTCTGCACAGTATTGTAACAATTAGGATGTTATTTGTGACTAGGCCTGTAACCAATCATCGGATCGGGGGCCGTCTTGAGCCGATCAGGTGAGCATGCCTACATTATAATCCAAGATAGCGGCCCACATGTTTTGCCTCTTCTCTTAGACCAATATTATGAATTTCATGGTCATGAAAAGGCACTGAATATCAACAAACATGGTCTACAACTCCAAATGACAAAATAATCCCAGCTATGCATTTTGTAAAGCATTTGATAGCCCAAGACTTAAAAATTTTCAGCATTAAAAAGAATAATAAAAAAAAAAATGCCAGTAATTTTTGCCGATACCGATCACAGGTGCGAGGGTGTCGCTCTGATCTTCCGATCTGATCAAAGCTCCAACTTACAGGGTTATTTGTAACTATAAGTCCATGCCACAGTTCGTAACATATTTCTAAATTTAATCTTTATGAGGTCAAAGGTCAGAGATTTTTAAAAAATGGAAGAGAAATGGTTATTATACAAGAACCTCCACTCTGCACAGTATTGTAACAACTAGGATGTTATTTTTAAGTCTATGCCTTGTTGTGTAACATCTCTCTCTCTCTCTCTCTCTCTCCCCCGCAGAGCTCTGCTATCCTGGTGCCGCTTTGTGTTATAACAATCTTTAGTCTTATGAGGAAAGATAGACTTGATTTTCTACATGCTGTTTTAGGTAAACTTCATTGTTTTATGACCCTATAAATTTACCTTTGAACTAACATTTTTGTGAAGTGATATACTGTTTTATTTTACGAATAATATTGAGCCGACTAAATTATTACATTAAAAATATATATATACTGTACATGTATGTAAAACGCATTCCCCAAAGAAAGTTTTCACTTCAGAAGATTAAATATCGATGTTTGTGGAGAGTGAATTATGTTAATGTTTATTGACAGTTGATCGTGACGTAATTGTTGCAATAATAATAATAGTAATACATGTATAAGAGGCTCTTTCCCTTTTTTACCCCCGAGAATCAGGTTAAGACCCAGTAAGGTTGATGGAAGGTGTGTGTGTGTGTTTGTGTTTTTTTTTTGTTGGGACGGTGGTCGGTGGGTATGTTTATTATTCATGTTTCATATTTCTTGGAGTTGAAATAATTATAAATTCGTAAATTTGCAAGAGGCTTTATGCATTAATTGCTCAGAACACTTCATTAAAGCTTTTTTGTTGCTGTATACAAAACTCATGATTGTTTGTACATGTATGCTTTCAATGCTTTGCTTGCATTTTATTGACTTAAGTGTTTTCATGTATTTTATCATTTCATCTTACAGCTTGCTCGCTTGCTGAGCTTTTAGATGGAGTGCTCACCAATAGTATCAAGTTAATTATTGCAAGGTAAGGAATGGAAAAAATTCTTCAGAGTGAGAGAGAGCTTTCGATTTAAGTATTAAGAACTGGTTACAATGATGAGCACTGAATGCTGATGCTTCTTCTAGAGTTATTATCCTGGCTTTTGCTGAGCATCCCTGATGAGGTCCACAAGCAATCAAGGAATTCCTTCCTACCAGGGCCCCCGTGGCATAAAACTTACCATTGATGGTATTTTGTCATCAATGGCAACTACCGTATTTGCCGGCGATAAGGCCGCAGTATTTTCGGAAGAAAAAATATCAAAAAGTCGGGGTGCGGCCTTTGCGCAACAACAACAAAATTCAGCAGTCAAAACAGAACGTCCATTTGAACATATGGGACTAGGATGACTAGACAATGGTACAGGACAATTCTAGAATAACTCCACACAACTTACTGACAAGTTTATGTTGCATTGTTGACATGAAGATGAAAATAAACAGCATAACTTATTTTTATAATAAAATCTGCCGATAGATCTAGATCTAAGTCTGTACCATTGCATTGTCAAAAAGTAAAAGAAGGGACAGACCGTTACAGGTCGAAGTCGCAATTCCGGATTACACCGCACATCGTGGTAGGGGTATATGTAGGATACCAACTCTGCGTGCGATACAGTACTAGATTTAAAATCTTTAAAGATCTGCTAAATTACGATCATTTTTGAGGTAAACTTCTTGAAAATTTATAAGAAGATTGATGAATTTGGTATCAAAAATAGTGTTCTACAAGAAAATTACGATTATTTTTGTTTGGTCCTTTTTTTTTTCCTCTATGAAATGTCAAAGTTGAGGGTTCGGCTTATACGGCGCTGGTTACAGGGCTCAACAGCCAATCAAAATCAAGGTTTCCATGGTAGTTACCAAAGAGTACCGAAGCTGTGACGTCATAAAAATCTATTTTCAGAATTTCTCAATTTTTTCTTCATTTTCCGAAGGAGCATCAAAAATAATGTCAAAATGTCGAAAACCAATTGAATATGTTAAGTATTGGCTGAGATATGACCATCTGAATAAATATATGTCCTATGGGAACTCAGTGTTATATGCTCTGGCTCCTAACCATGGTCCATGGTCAGTTCATGAATAACAAATGCCTGACATTTTTCATTGTTTTCTTCACATCGCAGACCACGGCCAGACTTCTTTTATCGCTGTTTTCCCAATGGCGTGATGACAACAGATCTCAAATGTACAGGAGATTTAGATACAATCAATGAAGGCAGAAAGAGCTTTCCTAGTGGACATTCCTCATGTGAGTAGGATTTTTAGTTACCATATTTTTGGCTTCCTTCCTGCAGCTGTTCTTTATGCAGGGAAAATCAGAATTTGACTGAATTTCAGTAATCCATCGAAAACCAATCTGGTACCATGACCCAAATTGCATTATCAGTGTGTAATATACCAACTCATTGCCATCAGCTTTGATGGATATAGGTAACTCGTACAATAGAGGTCAAACACACAAACTTGCTCTTTTTGTGTTTTTGATTCTCTTCTGTCAAATTGACATTAAAAAAACATATACCCCGGTACCTTGCCAGCAATGTGATGGTTACCGTATGTCTTTTCTTTTGACTTTTTGTTTCGTGCAGTTTCATTTTGTGCCTTTGGCTTCACTGCCTTTTACCTGGCTGGAAAACTACACACATTTGAGAGTCGAGGTCGAGGCGTAGGCTGGAGGATACTGGTAACATTAGCTCCCCTATATGTTGCCCTCATGGTTGCGTTATCAAGAACAGCTGACTACAGGCATCACTATGAAGGTAAATTAATGTTGTGCATATAGATGATATACATAGCATAATACTGAAGGTCATTAGAGAGCAACAGTGATGGTTGTGGAGCCAATAAGTACTGAAGCTTTCTTGCGAGATAAATATTATCAGTAAGAGATGGGGGGGGGGGGGTTGAGGCGGGGCGTAGGGCAACACATGCCCCACTCAAGTAAAAATCTGGTTACATTTAATTAACACATGTAACCCCCACCCACAATGGCACCAAATTGAGATTTTTAATTTTTTTTTTTTTTTGGGGGGGGGGGGGTCAGAGATGTACAAGGATCATATAATAAATCAGTTTTTTATCTCAAGATTGGCAACATTAATATACATTTATGTATTTCTTACGCTTTTATTTCTCTGACAAAGTCTTGTGCATCTTAAATCAAACTTTACCAATATTGGGGTAAAAATTGCCAATTTATCACTGAAAACATATGGCTAATTTTGAATGTACTATAAATAGAATTAGTAGTTATTTCAATTTAAAGGTCTGTAACTGTGTTCTCTCATAGATGTTATAGCTGGGTCTCTACTTGGTCTTGCCGTTGCCTATGCCATCTATCGCCAGTACTTCCCAGCCCTCACCCACGCCACGTGTGACAAATCTTACGCAAGGCTTTACGCCCTCAGAGACGCAATGTCATTACAAGAGTACAACACAAACAATGCAATAAGTACACGTATACCACTGGACAGTGTTAAAACTGTTTGATGAATGGAGCATGCTCTAGACTCCAGTATTACAGAAGATATGGATGTATTGATTTTCGAAAGACATGCAACGATCAAAGATCACGTACGTCTGGAATCATGTAGTCCCTTTTGTTTACAAAAAATGGTCCACGTCAAGAAGGAAATGCGGGCTTACTTCATTCCATTGGGTCTGGTTGGCGGGTTACATGAACTTTTGTTGATTATTGAGCCCTAATTCTGAAAGGGTCGGATGAAAATGTTTGTGAAATAATGTACACCCTTCAATTTCACCAAAGTGTAGAGTCCAGTTTACCCAACACTTTCTCTACAGCAAATCTACAAAAAGTTGTGTCTCAACCCGACACTTTTTAGTACAAGATAAATAATCAAAAGGGTTCATAAAAAAAGCTAGTGATCTACATGTACACTTCGTCATTGTATTGGCACATTTTCGCAAATGTAATTGTAATGATACATGTACTGTTAAATCTGCATAGTACAGATACAAGTTGTATTTTACTGCCGGTATTTACAAAGTACTGGGACTAAAGAGAAGGACCATCTGTTAGATGATTTAATGCAGTTCTCTCTTCACAATCAGTGTTTTGGTATTAGCTTTTCACTTGCCGTGATGCAAGCCTCTTCAAACCTCTGTCGTATATCTACCGTATTGTCGTACTGCTATAACAAATTGTGGTTGTGGAGAAAGAACTACTTTTCAAAGTGCTGGGACCAGGCTAATATTAATATTCCGCTTATATAGCTCTTAATACAAATGTCTCTAAGCGCTTTACAGATATACTATTACCCCGGTCATTGGATTCAGTGCTTCCGCGCACACACTGTCTGCACAATCTCCACTCCCTGGGGAGCATTCCAGCCAGGCGTTACTTGACGCTTAAAAACTGTTTGACCAACAATGGCAGTCGCATCCTACCGGGTACCCATTTTAACACCTGGGTGGAGAGTAGCAAGTGTAGGTTAATATCTTGTCAAAGGATATTAGTGCTGTGTCGGGATTCGAACCCTCGACCTTCGCATCTCCAGTCAAGCGCCTTATACAGATATACATTGAACAACTCAATTCTTGACCAAAGTTTGTCACTTCATTTGGACTTTGCAGGAATTATGAATATGTCATGTATGTCCTATCTGTGAAATTTAAATGTAGGCAGTGTCCTAATAATCAAATTATGAAAGGAAACCTGTTTACTTGCTAGACTTCACCGTCAGACACTATTGAGTGACCGACTGGCTTTTTTCTTCTTTGGTAATAACATTGTATAAAATGAGCTGTAAAGGGTACATGAGCATTTGTCTACATCATTAACCCACTTCTTGTAATGGCCAAAATTAAACTGATTGAATCTTTGCGCAGCATAAAACCTACACCATTCGATACAAAGGTCTGAAAATCAAGACTATTACTTATTGGCTCTATAGCTCCCAAGTCGATTTGACAACTAATAGTCGTTATTTTCCCATATAAAGACATTTTCAACCCCCCTTTTTTTAGGGAAGTTCTTAATTATCGTAGTATTATCTTTCAAATGCCGTTGGAATTTAACCTTTTCATTTTTTCTTGCCTGCAAATGGGACATACCGGTATTACCTTTAATGCATATTAGTTTGTACAATTTATTTATGCAATTTATACGTTTGCATTTTGTTTATAAATTTCTTTGATAGAAATGATAACATCAACATACATTAATGAAACAACATAAGAAAAGTGTTACTTATTATTCATTTTTATTTTCCTTCATTCAGATATTGTCTGTATTTTTGTCATTTTTTAAAACCAGTTTATACAAACAAATATTTCACTATTTAATTAAGGTGATTTGCCTACCGGTATACAATGTATACTAAGTTGTATTTATGATTATCCTTCTGAACGCTTGTATTATTACATATTTATTTTTTTAAAGAGCGATTTCAGTTGTGTAACATGCTCTCAATACATGTAGTGTGCCCACAATCATTTTTTAAATGATAAAATAAATGAGAAAAATCAAAATAATATATTCTTGTTCATCTCTGCTTGTTCTAGAATTGATGAGACCTATACCAAAATACAAATGTACATGTGAAGTAATTCTGTTCAAAATATATGTATAGTACTTCTCTTACATATGAACGTCCTATTCCAAGAAGTAAATAAGTTAGGGGAAAACAAAACGTACCAATACCCTTTTTCATGCTACAACTTCATATACTACATGTACATGATGACTGAAGATGTAACGGAATTGCAAAACAAAGACACTGTAGCTTCATTCATTGTGAGTAAAAGGATACTTTAAAGGTAAACACCAGTTCTCGTCATGCGATTGCATTGTGAAAGAAATGTTGTGGAATCGATCAGAAAAGGTTGATCCTCTAGCGTATAAGTATTGTTGTGTACTGCAAGGTTCTGGAATCATCAAAATGATAAGAAATTTGGCCCAGTCTTGGTAAAGTTACAAGCACTGTACACAGAAAGATATATATGGGACTACGCAACACATGCGCGATATCTATCCGGTCCGAATAGATTTAATAATTTACCAAATATATCAATTAGTAGGCGGTGTCCCGGCAAAATTTGTATCATCAAGTAATAGTCAAAACATATTCTTTTACATGATTGGTAATAAGAGCTTTCACTTCACTTTTTTGAGAGGGGGGGGGGGGGCGTTTCCAAAACTGGTCTTTTACCTTTAAAGTGTGTTAATGAAATAGAAAATAGCATATCACAATATTACATCAATAGGTCATGAAGGCTGGATTGCTAACAAACAACACCAATGCACATGTGAAAGAGCCCTGTTATGGTGGTTATAATACACAAATATATAGGAGCCAGGGTCTGTATTCAATTCAATACTTAGGACAAGTAAGAAGTTTACTAAGTAAATGGCGAAGTTAAGTAATTGACTTATCTCGTATTCAAATCGCATTTTAGACTTATACTTGCGTAAGACAAAATCTAAGTAAAATACTTACTAGTAAGCATTGTGACGCCACAAAGTCAATCAAAAGTAATGCGCAATTGATGCATTGTAATAAATGCGCGCTGATATAATTGTGCGCAGGATATAATACTGCGTAAGAAAACCATATGCCTGCCAATCAAGGCCACCAAATAATTGGCTTAAGTGTGGTATGGAGTTGGCTTAGATTTAGAGTAAAATACATAGCCAAAAGTGTGAATTGAATACCATAATTGGTTAAGTATTTTATCTAAGCCAAATTCTAAGTAAAAAGCTTAAATTTTGTAATTAAGTATTGAATTGAATATGGGCCCTGGTTACAAATCATTTTATGGCTCACAATATGGCTTGTCCTACCTAACTACACGGAATGTATGCAAATTCGCATTCTGACTATCGAAATACAATTATTCATAACGGGTGAATTAAATCATTTGTAACGAGGCACTTAACAAAGATCTGTGCATTAAATTTCATTATGTTATGGAAATGGCCCATTGGTGAAATAAACAAACTTCTGCACTGACTCAATGCATGAATTATGAAATCAGTGGTTTTCAACTGATAGTTACTTCTACCTTGCATAATATTGATTTTGATGTACATGTACGGAACCTCCTGGTTCGATAACGAAAAAAATCTCTAATTCATCTCAAGGTCATTTTGACAGTGCCATCTGTTAACATACCATTGTTTTTTAGCCCTGACATGACAGGTTTACAATATACCGGTAACAAGTAATTTTTCTTGGTCTAGAAAGAGATTTTCTATATTCTACACCTGTTTGTGTAGGTTAAAGGTAATACAAAGTTTTGGTATGGGGTCATGAATTTGGTTCAAATTAACATATTGGAAGCATATGCGATCCTAAAATATTCAGTGATCATTGTTGCGGTTGAAATCGAGTCTAAAGTTATGAAATTGTAACTGATAAACTCTTTATGTTGTATAGCTCCCTCTTAAGGTCAAGATATTAATTAAGCTATAAAACAATGTTCTTGACTAAAATAGAATGATTGGCTATTCCCTTTTGGAAATTATGTATCACAACTACATATTCTGAAATGTTCATGGTCGCAGCTACCATTATATGGCCATTATCAAAATTTACCGGGAGCACCAGTTAATTTTTATTTTTCATTTTTCTCGAAAGCAGAAGTGTTTTAGGGGCTAAATTTTCTAGTGCTTATAATACATCCACAGGGGCATCAAAATATATCAAAATTGTGAAGAATCACTATCCAGCCAATTTTCAATATTTCCCAAAACTTTGTATTACCTTTAAACTTTATTGCAAATCCTGTTTAATAAGAAAAAGTGTTTTACATAGTTGGCAAACATTATTCTTGTGCATGTTATGCTCTTCCAAATGCTGCTTCTGTTCACTCAGTCTTTGGGAAATTTATAGTCGAGCATATCATTTTAATCTTTAGCCTCCTAAATAATGGGAATGATTCCCTGAAACCCGGCTATCAATATGCTGGAAAAAATGATATTGAAGAACAAATTAATGTAACTCTGCCTGCAATTTGACGTTCTGATAATAGTGATGTACATCATCACTGTGTGAAATTAGATTGTAGTTGATTTAGGGTCTTTTTTACCTTTGGTCAAAATTTGAAATATATACAAAAACAAATGAACAAACAAACTCTTTATTACCACTATACTAATCCAAAAAAATCTTTTTATATGCTTGCAGGTACACTGTAATATCCTTAAAGATAAACTTGAGTTCTGGTAAATATAGAAAATAAATACTCACTTAATCCAACAAAACTTACAGTGAATGTTCAAGATTACAAATAAATGAAATGTGCCAAACAATTTTTGTAGAAAATGTATAGTGGCTGAGTTATGAGCATAGAAAGATAAGGATATCCGGGTAAGCAGGCCCGACACCATGTGCATAACACAGGTCACTATGTGCAAATGGGAGTTGTGGTTTTATCGAAGATGATGCCCAGTAAGTTTTTTTGCGTTAAGTTTTTATTTCACTGGTTCAAACAACCAATCTACTGTAGGATAAACGATCCAGAATAAATCATGGCAATTTTCTCTCAAAATTTGATTCCCATACCAGAGCTCAAGATTAGCTTTAAGAATTCTTTATACAAGAATATTATCTTAAAAACACTTACGTACAATGTATCTTATAATAATGTATGCCTAAATCTAATATTGCTATTCCTATAACCTCACTATTAGTTCTGCATCCATTATGCAGATTTCTAAAATAAAAATTGGTATACTACTGTATATTCAACATAATTTTATTTATCAATCTACTTCATCATGTTCCAATGTAAAATAAAAACTCTAAATACTTTAAAGGTAGGGTATTCTACTGACACTACTTCAAGTTAACGTATACTGCCATATGTACTGCCACTGTCGACAGCTGTGTCCCACAATGCTTCACCAAATCATGATGACGCGCTCGAGACAATGCTTGGATACAGGAATTTGAAATTGCTCTATGTATGCCTTAACCAAAGGATGGCGCAATTGAAAATAGACTACATCAGTGGTAGCGATGTCTGTAAAATACCCTGACTTTATTACAAGACAATTATAGCATTATCAATTTGCATTCATCATAAATGTACAATTCTTTTTGTACGATTAAGTACATGTACTATTTGTCAATTAAAGACATGATTTCTTTACTAAATACACAAAACAAATCATAACAATCATAATCTTTTTGATTATTGTTGGAAGACATTTTCAACACATACCAAAATTTAAAAGTACCGGTACAAACAATATTGTCAATATCTTACACGTCAGACAAGTACTCCAAAACAAAATCTTTCAAAATATACATGACAAAAGCAGTGTTTCACACACAATGCGCTGAAATTTAGTACTTTTTGCGACACACAAAAATATAACTCTAGTGCCGATTCTGCTGTTTTCATTGCACAGGAGTGAATTTGCAGAAAAGAACTGACACATGTACTTCCTAAATAAATAAGAAAAGACTGCTTTTGTGCAATTCTAAGAACAGCTATGATTTGTTTTTAAGACCCAGCTTAGAGTTTCCTACAGGTTTTGTAAAGCACACTGCACACCAAAGGATACAACTGCATGGAGTTTAAGGTAGCTGACTATTACATGTAGGTGTTCCTTACATCACCAAGTTTCTCAAAATAAATTGACATCAATTTTTTTTTTCACTTTACATTTAGTCTGTTGAAAGCTCCAGTAGGGCTAACTTAATACCATGATCAGATATATTACAATGTGATGGGAGGAAAGGATGTGGCTCTTGAACAGGGGTAGATGGGCGTGGCACATCGGCTGAGATCACTGGGTCTATGCAGTGATGGGAGGAAAGGGTGTGGCTCTTGTAGAGGGGTAGATGGGCGTGGCACATTGGCGTGAGATGACTTGGTCTTTGGAGTGACGAGAAAAAGGGTGAGTCTCTTGAAGTGGGGTAGATGGGCGTGGCACATCTAGGAGAAGATCACTGTGTCTTTGCAGGGATAACTCTCGTGAGTATGTAGATGGGGAACACCATGAGGACAGCTCCCCAGATGTAGCAGACACCGGCTCCAGCTCCCCAGTACACTGCAAAGACATAGCACACACAAAGATGATTACAAAAAATGTCTAGGAACAATGGATGGTTGTATAAAGCTTGGCCTTTTCAGTGTGAAATCATCAAAATAGATTCATGCAGGTTTTTATTAGAATCTTGTAGTTCTAGTAATGCCATTTTCAAAAGGAATCTGTAGAAAATATATTCTAAATAAATTTTATATCAATACAGTTGACTATAGGGTAAATAAAAATTAGATCTATTTTTTTTTCAATCATCATTTTTTTCTATAAAATCAAAGTGTTAAGTCTAGATAAAGGAAAACCGTGGGCAAACTTTTTAGTTGGATTCCGGCGAAAATAGGCTAGTTAGTCCCCCCCCCCCCCCTTGTGCATGCAGTGAGGGTTACCGTCTGTGTATGGGGAAGGTTGAAAAATGTCACTTTTATTAAAGAATTCCCAACACTAGATGGTTATTTTTGTCTTGTATCAGAAAACTGCTACATACAGTACATATATCATGTTTGTCGTAATGTTGAACACGCATTTAAAGTTCTTAATATTAACATCAAAATTGACTGAAAATGCAATACCTCAAACTAATGCTTATAAAGGATTAACGAGGAGGATATAGTAGTTACCTGCAGAAGCTGCTGCCGGTCCGAAGGCCCTGGAGAGCGCCCCCAGTGATCTGAAGATGCCCATGATGGTACCTTTCTGGTCCTCAGGACCTACATTACAAAAAAAACGTGCAATAAGGAGTAATGTACATTAGCCATCAGTGACTACATGACCCAAGGTCCTGTTTCATAAAACTTTTTATTAATAACAAGTTACAATATCTGTAAGTTATAAGCAACTGAAATTGTGGCATTTGATTGGCTTAGAGCAAATTTGTCACTGAAATTTAGCACTTGTTATTGATAACAAGTTTTATGAAACAGGGCCCAGGTCACCCAGGTATACACGGGGGCTCTGGGCGAATTATCCCCTGAAATGCCCAAAATAGCACCTGAAAATCAGAAAAGAGCCCCTTTAAATTTGCATAGAGCTCAATGCAAAACAAATTTTAGAATGTTATTTTCATGCAGGCAAGCTTGAAAAGAAGCCCCCGAAAAATTAATATTAGTTTTTTCCCTGTCCTATAGGAATGAGCATAGTACTAAAGGGGTAAAGAATGTTGACCTTCTAGTTACAAATAATACCATATGACACTGCTTCTATTAACCAATACAAGTACCGGGAAGTAAATGGAACTGACTTCTGAAATGCTTAAATTGAAATTCCTATCTTACATATTGTAGCAACAATAATTCATGTTCATTAAAGGTAAAGGCCAGTATTGGAAACACCCCAATTTCAAAAAATGAAATGGAAGCTCTTATTGCCAATCATGTGAAAGAATATGTTTTGACTAATACATGATGATAAAAATCTTGCCGAGAAACCGCCTACTAATTGAAATATTTGGTAAATTAGTTTATCTATTGGTGTGTAAGAGATAAACGCACGTGCGTAGTCCCATATACATCTTTCTGTGTACATTGCTTGTAACTTTACCAAGACTGGGCCAAATTTCTTATCATTTTGATGATTCCAGAACCTTGCAGTACACACCGATACTTATATGCTAGATGATCAACCTTTTCTGATCGATTCCACAACGTTTCTTTCACAATGCAATCGCATGACCATAACTGGTCTTTATCTTTAAACACAGAGTTAATGCGTCATCTACACATCATCCAGATACTTTCAAACTTTCTATGATTGCCTTAGCAATGTGGTCTTGAATAGAGAAGAAATATCATAAAAATTAGTCACTCAGGTATAATTTGAGTCACAAGACGATCCAAAATAAAAGATAAAAAGAAGAGTTGGTTGATGAAATGCATGCCAGTCCCACTAATAATATGTAGGAAACAGACAAAATAGGGCAAAATGTATTATCATAAACTTGTTCCCCCCCCCCCCCCTCCCTTTAACTGAACTTTTTTTTTAATGGAAAAGAAAGGATTGGTGATGCGTTTTTAAACCCACAATACTCTGTGATGTATGCAAAGTTAACACATTTGTTGTATGCATATACATTTAACTATATTTGTTAAAAGTACCCTACTACTTACCATACATAGTGACAATGGTCGTCATACAAGGCACAACAGTTCCAGATGCTACACGATAAGAGAACAAACAAAAAGAGAAGGAATTTTACTGTCTCTTATTTCCTGCTGCGTTACCACTTTGTTTCTCCACATCGAACCGGCATCAAAACGGTATCAAAGTCAGATTGATACTTCAAACCAAGAATACATTGAAGGTGGAAACACATGGGAAACGCATACATGTCAAAAATCAAGAAACGAACTGACATCAAAATGAAAAAGTGTTGGTGAGACCTAGGCAACATTTTTTTTAAACAGCAAATGCAGTAGATAAACTGAAGACATTGAGCGATCATCATTTCAGACATACCTATTGAAAACAAGGCAAGTCCCAGGTAATATAGGAACGACCCTGATGAAAAGGCAATGATGACAAAGGCTGGTATCAAAATCAGCATTCCCTGAAATGAGAAAAAGGGGAGGAATGTTAGCCCATTGCTTACTGGAACCGGTCAGTCCCTGTGTATTGAAGATAAAGACCAGTTATGGTCATGTGATTGCATTGTGAAAGAAACATGTGGAATCGATCAAAAAAGGTTGATCATCTAGCATATAAGTATTGGTGTGTACTGCAAGGTTCTGGAATCATCAAAATGATAAGAAATTTGGCCCAGTCTTGGTATAGTTACAAGCACTGTACACAGAAAGATGTATGTGGGAATACGCGACACATGCGTTATATCTATCTGGTCCAAATAGATATAATAATTTACCAAATATATCAATTAGTAGGCGGTTTCTCAGCAAAATTTGTATGATCACGTATTCGTAAAAACATTTTTTTTCACATGATTGGTAATAAGAGCTTCCATTTCATTTTTTGAGAGGGGGGCATTTCCAAAAACTGGTCTTTACCTTTAAGCCTATGGGAAGAAGATATTTCAGTAAGTCAGCGGGTTAAACACACTTTTGTTTTTACTTACATTCTTGTACTTTCAGATACACAATTCTCATCATCTTTTATTTTTCTGAACTGGAAGAACATTACTGGTTCAAAAGGAAGCATAGGCCAATATTCTCATTTAATAAAATACACATACAACTAGAAATAGTTCATGACTTCAAGTAAGTCATATTTATATTTCATGCTCGTTTGGTCCACACACGGACGCACATATCTGTAAACAGTGCTCTTCATTTTTTGATATTCAGTACAGTTTAGATACAATTTGGAGTCTTGAAAATATCATTGAAAGACAAAATATTGACATTTACATAATCATGTTATTTATTTATTATGTAATAACTGAGGAATAAGTAAACTTTAACCTTCAAGTAATTCATACAATGTTTAACTTACAGTAAGTGCAACTCGCTTTTCTTGTCCTGGTTTTATTCTACGTACATAGCCACCTAGAGAGGAAAAATATCAAAGGTCAAAGGTCAAAGGTCAATGGCCAACTTTTATTACTGAGGAATATATTCCGGGGAAAAAGCAGGTTTCTGGAATTATTTGGAGCAAACCCACCCATGTCTTTTAGAAAGAGACAAATTATCATGTATTTAGAGCTGCACTTTACAATTTTGATGAGAAGATGATTAATAATACTCTGAGGAAACTATTTGTCACGTATAATGTACTCTACCTGCCTTTCTTAAAAAAATTATCTATCACTTACATTTATCATGTGCAACAATAAACCTGTAATAATGAGGGTATACACTTCAAAATACA
Source organism: Strongylocentrotus purpuratus (assembly GCF_000002235.5). Taxonomy (NCBI): domain Eukaryota; kingdom Metazoa; phylum Echinodermata; class Echinoidea; order Camarodonta; family Strongylocentrotidae; genus Strongylocentrotus; species Strongylocentrotus purpuratus. The sequence goes on from NW_022145600.1 coordinate 9,333,516, forward strand.
AATGATGTATGCATTGCATACTTAAATATCAGTTGGATAGTACTGGAAATATTGCATGCTTTTTCATGAAAAAATGTTGTATAGTCTCAGTAAAACGTGGTATAGTCTCAGTAAAACGTGGTATAGTCTCAGTAAAGCGTTGGATAGTCTCAGTAAAGTGTTGGATAGGTCTCAGTAAAGCATGGTATAGTCTCAGTAAAGTGTGGTATAGTCTCAGTTAGGCGTTGGATAGTCTCAGTAAAACGTGGTGTAGTCTCAGTAAAACGTGGTATAGTCTCAGTAAAACGTGGAATAGTCTCAGTAAATGAATCATACATAACCGCTTTTGACAATTCATTTGAATAGGATCAAGGAATAAGTTGTATACTATCAATTCTGTCGATCATTCATCAATATTGTTCAGACTATTTCAATATTATTACCTTGCAATGCAGCCATTATAAGCCCCATGAAGACAAACATTTTACCCTGTTGCATACTGTGAATAAAAACACAGACATAACATCAAACAAATGAATAACAATGTGCATTCTACCTAAACAAAGGGTAGCTTAATGTTACCCTTGTATATAATATGAATAAAAAAGACAGAATACATCAAACAAATAAAATACCACAGTGCATGATTGATCAACTGGACCCTTATGTTGAAATGTTTCTTCTTATGGAAAACAAATATTTACTTTAAGAGAAAATACACCCTCAGCACATGAACAGCAAATAACAATATCAAAGGCAAATAATCCTAGATCACTTCCTCTTTCAATTTACATATACATGTACATTCAAACAAAGCACGATATTAACATGATATACATCTATTTACTTCAAGGAGGTCATTTTTTTTTTTACTGTCATTGAACCCTTTTCCCCCAAATATTTCTTCTTTTGTAATTCCTAATTTGAGTGTTATTTGAAACGCATATTTTCTTCATGTATCTGTGTACAGGTACCATTCACAAAAGACATTAGAAACACGTATGCAATTTTACCTCATACAATAGAAACATAAATTTATTTAAATGATATCCTTTAGTGGTTGAGTAAAGCAATACAATTTTTCTTTTATATCCCTTTTAAAGCTCTCACAAACAGAGCAATATAAACTTTCCTGCACTGTACTACTTGCATCTGTCAGTCTTAAAGGTACATGTACTATGTCCCATTTGCAGGTCAAAAAAAAATGAAAAGGTTAAATTCCAATGGCATTTGAAAGATAATACTAATTTAGAACTTCCCCCCAAAAAGGGGGCTTGAAATTGTCTTTAAGTGGGAAAATAAAGACTATCAGTTGTCGAATTGACTTAAGAGCTATAGAACCAGTAAGTAATAGTCTGATATTCAGACCACTGTACCGAATGGTCGTACATTTTATGCTGCGCAAAGATTCAATCAGTTTAATTTTGGCCATTACAAGAAGTGGGTTATTAATGTAGACAAATGCCCATGTACCCATTACACTTGCAGCTCATTTTATATATGTTATTACCAAAGAAGAAAAAAGCCAGTCAGTCACTCAATAGTGTCTGACAGTGAAGTCTAGCAGGTAAACAGGTTTCCTTGCATAATTTGAATATTAGGACACTGCTAACATTTAAATTTCACAGATAGTACATACATGACATATTCATAATTCCTGCAAAGTTCTACAGAATTTGATGTTGGCTGCAAAAGGGCCATACGGTAGTATCTTTAAGAGACCATAGAATATTTCACTTTCTAATAAATCTTTGGTTTAAACTTCACCTCCAAATTTTTTGTTCTTCTTCTGATTCTTCTACTTTTGACTTGATGCAACTTGCCATCACGGTTGATTGCCAGTAAATTGTTACAAGAGAGAGAGAGAGAGAGAGAGAGAGAGAGAGAGAGAGAGACATGAAAGTCCAGTATAAAATAAGGCTCACCTAGTGTACTGGAATCGTATATGAACCAGGAATGTAAGCGTAAACTCCAGTCCAGAGAATAAGAAGAGATAGAGGAAATAACTCAGCCCAAGCTGTTGTAAAATCTGCATCTCTAAAGAGTAAAATAAAAGATATTTATATCACACAGATATTAGTCAATACCACTAATCAAATAGTTGTTTCCGTTATCAGTCTATATACATGTAATGTACTATTTTACTATTTATTAAGCTGTCTATTGTTACATGATGTATTTCAATTGTATTTTGTAGTGCAGGGCTCTCTTGCAAAGCAGTTTTTTTAAAGTCCTGAAGAGACTCTTCTGTATAGAGAACACAGGAAAATAAATAAGTAAACAGATAAATAATGGACATCTGTGCCGTGTTACAGACCACCGACTGTTCTTTACACCGGTGATATGACAGCTATCAATCGGTGACCGAACATTTGCCTCGGTGACATTTTCTCTAAGCTTTATTTCTTCAAAAGATAAAAGGCTAGGGTTAGATTTGCATATGGGTTGGGAAAATAACGGTTGATGGATTTTCAAATTTGCCTACAGATGTTCACGAGTTTTCCTAGCGAAAAAGAAAAAAAAGAGGTCTATCAGTTTTTGAGATCTGCCATCAGTGACACCCTTGTGCGTATTGGGAATTCCTCTTTTCAGTTAACCACACTAGAAAAAAAGTTGGATAGTATGCACAAGAATACTATTAACTGCAACAAACAACACTACAATCCCGGGTTGACCTAACAGTCCCACAATACTTTGCGGTGACATAATTAGCCAGAGTTTGATGAACTTTTTCACTGCCTTTTTTCTGGCTAGATCGGAATACGCGTAGATAGAAAGTGCCCTTACCTGGCATTATACGCTTATTTATTCAACCGGATAAATTCAGTATAACTAATAGAAACACGCTGAATGATTAGATTTTTAGTAAAAACCTTGATCAACTTCCATTATTACTTAACAATGTTCAGTACTAGAACCTTTAAAGGGAGTGTAGCTTGGCAAATACTGGTTAACGCCATCTACATCTTTTTGGACAACTGCACGTAAATTTATATATAATTTGTTGCATACATGATTGTATACTCACCTTTTGTGTTTGTGTTTTTGACAGCTGAAAATCTAAAGAGACTGAATGGGTTGATAAGGTTCTGTCTTTCTTGAAAGCTGTTTCCCATAGATGGGGCCTAAGTAAGAAATCAAACAAAAAAATAGATAATAATAACAACAATTGCATATAAAGATGAAGTTGAGTTCTGGTCATGCAATTGCATTGTGAAAGAAACGATGTGGAATCGACCAGAAAGGTTGATCATCTAGCATATAAGAATTTGTGTGTATTGCAAGGTTCTGGAATCATCAAAATGCCAAGTCTTGGTAAAGTTACAAACACTGTACACAGAAAGATGGGACTACATGAACACGTGGCGTAAAAATCTGTCCCTGGATTTTCACGATGTTACATGACATATTTAGAATACGAAGGCATTTGAAGAGCCATGCTTTTCAGGGAACATGTCTTATCTGATGTTCTTCCACACTTGCATAATAAGAGTGGTAACGCTCACAAATTATTGTTCACCTCTTCCCAGAATTCAACCTTCTCTTTAAATAGCACCTTTTCCACTAGCGCTATGATGTATACATTGTACATGCAATGAAAAATCCCTAACAGTTTTAATTTTTTAATCCCGTCTAATCTAATCCAATCAGGATTTGATATATGGCAGCTCTCCTTAGCAGCAACAAAGCATTATAAATACATGTACACATACATCATCAGTCCACATAAACATTTCTGCATTTCATCAAGTGAAATATAAATGTTATATCAAAATTGTGTTGATCAACTAATGAGGAGAGCCTCCTACAAAAACTCAGTTTCTTTTGGTAATCCTCAGGCATTAATAGTTGATGGTTTTTTTCTTGTTTTTGTATTTATTATTGTGATTTGTTTTCTTGTATTCTTTGGTATTGTTATACTCCTTTATGGTCCTGGAAATGAAATATAAAAAAATAATAATCATAGAGATTGTTCATATATCTTAACACTTTCTAAAATTCCATTAGACGATTGCACCTGCATGTAACAGTAATAATCATTTGATTAAATTACTGGATTCATATCAAGCCTCCATATACATGTATTGGTCTATATCTCATCCCCGCTCCTTAGGGAGTATCTGTTACATATGGTCACCAATAGGACATACGGCAAACTCAATCAAACAGGACTCTTTGTGGTCCTAGCATATCCTCATTTTGCTCCTGCTGGGTACAAATTGGCACTGTAGATTGTACATAAATGTTGTATCTCCTCAAAGGACATAGAGCTATTGCTAGTCTGCAGGAACAGACTCTAACTTGACACTAGATCATAATTAGCTCATATGGTCACTAATAGGCCACATGGCAAACTTAATCAAACAGACTCTTTGTGGTCCTAGCATATATATCCTTATTTTGCCCCTGATGGGTACAAATTGGCAACGTAGACGACATGTAATTGCAGTATCTCATCAAAAAACATAGAGCTAGGGCTGTAGTCTGCAGGAACAGACTCTAACTTGACACTTTACCATAATTAGCTCATACACCTATACATGTATGGTCACCAATATCCCATATGGCAAACTTAATCAAACAGACTCTTTGTGGTCCTAGCATATATATCCTTATTTTGCTCCTACTGGGTACAAATTGACAATGTAGACGACATGTAATTGCAGTATCTCATCAAAAAACCTTGAGCTAGGGCTGTAGTCTGCAGGAAAAGACTCTAACTTGACACTTAACCATAATTAGCTCATATGGTCACTAATATAGGCCACATGGCAAACTCAATACATGTACAGACTCTTTGTGGTCCTATAGCATATCCCTATTTTGCCCCTGCTAGGTACAAATTGGCGATAATTGCAGTATGTCGTCAAAGAACATAGAGCTACAGTATGCCTAGTCTGCAGGATCAGACTCTAGTTAGACACTTTACCATAATTCCAATAAAAGCCTTGAGCAGAGCCTAGTTCTGTCTGTCTCTGTGGCCGTGTCAAATACAGAGCATAGGGAGTATGTCGTCAGCAAGGTACAGTATCACAGTGCAGACACTGTTACGCACAATAACTGACTAGGGTGTGTGCCTATACAAACTAAGCTATAGGTATGGTTTTCACCTGAAATGTTGGCCAACAGGCCAGTGACAAATACACTGACTGCACATACTTTGTACTGCAGGTAGACACAGGACATTAAAGTTTGAATTACAGACTAATAGGTGCATACGTGTACAATGTAAATACATTGAAAATTAAACAAATCTAAAATGGTGGGCATCTCCTTTTACTTCTCTAAACCAGGCCTTCTCAACTGGCGGCGCGCGCGCCACTCGTGGCGCTTGCGGTCAGTCAGAGTGGCGCGCGGCTGTTCCAAAAAATTAATAAAAATTAAAAATTAAAAATTAAAGAAAGAACAACATTAACAAATTATATTTTAAAATAAAAAAAACTCAGAAAAATCAAAAAGTCGCAGTCAAAGTTGAGCCCAAAATGTAAGGAAGCCATTTTGTTTGTTTGATTTTCACTTCAGTTTGACATTTTCCGTGTTTATTTCACCAAAATAACTACATATAAATTAACTTCCAGTGTAGATTTTAGCCAGGAATTGTACTAATTATTTCACATCAATATGAAATTATGATTGATGTTTTATGGAACAAAAAGGTGTTAAAAATGCCACATCTGGGCCTTAAAAAAGCCCCAAAATCCACTAGCTTCCGGGGGCTTCGCCCCCTGGACCCCACCTGGTATCGGCTCGGTCGCTACGCTCCCTCGTAACACAGTCACCAGACATACAGGTTGGCACTTCAACCTCAATTCATTTTTGTTTTGGCGCTTCTAATAAACTAGTTGAGAAGGCCTGCTCTAAACCATTCATTAAATTCTTAAAATATGATATATAAATATAATAAATTATCTACTTTTAAAATGCTCATATCATTTACTACATACATGTACAAGTGGCACATTATATTGAAAAAATATGAGGTGTACTGTTCAGAATCATGAAAGGAAGTGAATGTTGAAAAAAAATAGTATAACATAATTTAGTGTCAAAATGGTCATGTGATTTACTACATGTATAAGTAGCACATTTTATTAGAACATTTTTTGGCATTGAATGACTACTGTTCTGAACCGTAAAAAGGAAGTGAATGTTGAATGTTGAACTGGAAAATGTTGGAGGTGTCATATGAACATTGTTCAGAACAATGAGAGGAAGTGTTTAAAGAGGAGGAAAAACAATAATGGCTTGTGCTTACCCTCTTTTCCTGTGGGAGTGTTTCCTTGAGGAAGGCGAAGACAAAGAGAAGATCGGCGATGGACAGCGTCAGGGCCAGGAGAGCGGGTGTGACCGCCCACGCCCCCTCGGCAAAGAGCCCTCCTTTGGTGGCGAAGTAGGCCCCAATCATGGGACCGACGATGAAACCGACAGAGAACGCAAGACCAATCATAGCCTGTGTTCAATGAAAATGATAGAATTTTTGTTTGAGCCTTCATTATGAGGACGTACAAGAAATGTGAAGAAGTCATAAATGTTTTGAGGGTGCTGAACAGAAGAATTAAAGATGAAGTTGAGTTCTGGTCATGCGATTGCATTGTGAAAGAAATGGTGTGGAATCGACCAGAAAAAGTTGATCATCTAGCATATAAGAATTTGTGTGTATTGCAAGGTTCTGGAATCATCAAAATGATAAGAAATTTGGCCAAGTCTTGGTAAAATTACAAACACTGTACACAGAAAGATGTATATGGGACTACACGAACACGATGTTACATGACATATTTAGAATATGAAGGCATTTGAAGAGCCATGCTTTTCAGGGAACATGTCTTATCTGATGTTCTTCCACACTTGCATAATAAGAATGATAACGTTCACAAATTATTTTTCACCTCTACCCAGAACTCAACCTTCTCTTTAATAATTACTAATAACAGGCTCCAATATACCGGTTTACTATTCAAATATTTTGCACACCTTTTAAACAAAGGTTTTTCTTGACAACTGCAAGCTTGCCTGTGGCTTTCCCGACATAGCAACAAGTCATGTAAGCAGTCTGGGTTCCAAGTACTGTAGTTCATTATTAATAACAGGTTAATTGACTAACTCATCACTACTGTAGGTCCCCAGGAAAGAAGCATCCATAAATTTGAATATGTTAGTAAACCTGTCTATTATGGAACCAATGGTGAAACCTACAAAGAAAGCAATGGGTAAAATCAGTTCAAACCGTCATATAAAAAAACAAAAGAGAGAGAGAGAGATGGAGAGGTCTGAACTGACCTGAGGGTGGTGAAAAGATATTAATTTCTTAATTAAAAAAGGAAAAAAAAATCACAAATAGTTGGTCCCAAACATAGAACCAACAATAAAGCCCACAGCGAATGCAAGGCCAATTTGAGACTGTTTCAAGAGCAATGGGTAAAATAAAGTTTAAACCTCCATATAAAAAACAACGGAGAAAGATGGAGAAGCCTTCTGAGGGTGTTAAAAGAAAAATTACTACTAGATTTTTCACTGTTTTTATACAAAAGAAATGTAAGGTCCAAGATATTGTTGCATTCATTGCTACCAAATGGAATTGATCTCTGTTTATATCATACATGTTTGATGAAACATGGCGTATCCAAAGTTCCTATGAACTTTGGTTGGACCCCTGAATTTGGATAATGTTAAAGTGACTCGGTAGCATTGTTGAAGGTTGATGAAAAAAATTGCTTAATTTTTGTATAAAATGTTACTTACTATATTCCTTCTACTATACTAACCCTCTGACATGCAAAAAATCCTGAACAAATTCTCAAACCACAAAGATATCTATGGTTTTCTTTGAAGGCGTCGATGTGAGACACCCTCTAACAGTGATTAACAGTAAATTCTCCCAACCATTTTTGAATTTTCCCAACCGTTTTTCCATGACAAAAATATATAAAACAGGCTATAAAAATCTGTCAACACTTAATTGTCTGGAATGGAATGTAAAGCCATTTTATTGCTTTGTGACGATTTACATTCACATAAAATGTAATTAAATTGTCCTTGTCTTGATGCTGAACAGGCTTTGACAAGTAGCAGAATAGAAGTAGAATAATATAGTTGGGAGAATTAAGGAATCGATCAGATCAGTTTTTCTCAATTTGTACCATGAATAATGATCCGTTTTCACTCAAATTTTCAGATTATCTTTAATTGTACATCTAGCATTGAAGTCACTACCTTAGCACCACTATCTCTCATCTGAACAATGTTACAAAGTCCCTTTAAACATAAGACAGTTTATATATCAAATCTTCAGTTGAAAATAAGAGATTTGCAATCAACAGATCAAACAGTTAAATGCTTTAATCAGATTAAAAATTGATTGTTTCTCTCTAAAAAGGCCTATACAATGTACATGTAGATGAAAATCTTATTGATTCACCAGATAATCTGGGCATTATACGGGTAAAAGATAATCAGAGCCATAATTCCCAAATCTTTGCTAACAGGAGATTCATAGAATGGAAGTGGTACACAATGTTCATACATTCATATCGAAATTCAAAAGCATTTAAAATTTCTAAATCTGGGTTACTTCCTCCAAAATTCCAAAATAAATCTTGTGATTGTATATTTCATAAAACCTTGTCAAAACGTACCAATAAGTATATGCAGGTGATCATTTCATCCAACTTTCAATAGGATTATAACTATGAAGTATATGTAGATAAGAGTACAGCTTGGATTTAAGACAAAACTTGAAGAAAAATAAAACTTTGGATGACCAATATACAGTAGATGATGACTATTCACACTTCACAGCATGGACATGCATATATGGTACCATACCTCATTTCTGTTCAAAAAAAAACTTTCAATGGTGCAATATTTCTCACTACTTGACAATATACTCTAGGGCATGGTGGCTCAGTGGTTAGAGCGCCTGCCTCATGAACGGGAGGTCGTGGGTTCGAACCCCGGCCGAGTCATACCAAAGACTTATAACAATGGGACCCTCTGCCATCTAGCTAGGCGCTCAGCATATTAGATTGGAGAAGGGTAGTAATAACATTTTATGTTATGCAGGGCCCGCTGGAAGAGCAGTTTCATGACTGAAGTGGCTGCCCTGGGTAAATAAAACGTTATTATTATTATTATTATTAATCAAATATAAAGTTAGATTTGAATTTTGCTTACCATGCCTTTCCCTCTGGTCTTGGTTGTTGAGATATCAGTCACTATGGTCGTACTTAGACTGACGTTACCCTTAAAGATTCCACCTACAATCCTCGCTAAAACAAAGATTCCAAAGTTGTACGACATCGCCCATAGAACGTAGGATAAAGCAATGCCAACCTGTCGAATCAATATTGTAAAGGGACTATTATTAAAACACACATTTAGACAAATGAAGACTGTCAAAGATATTTCTTATGAAGACCAGTTAATAGTAGTGCGTGACTTACACAAGTAACGTAACCCTTTCTGAGTGTACATGTATCTACAATCCTTGCTATTAAACATGAAGCTGCTAATGTTATATGACAACACCCACAGACAGTTACTATTTATTTCATACATTAGAATTGTATTCAACAATGTATCCTTACATGTTTAAAGCAAAAGTAATCCTCAAAATAGTTTTTTCCCATGAAAGATCAAACAATTTCAGTGTCAAAACACCAAAATGTACTTGAAAGACCAATACTGTGTTGCTACAAAAGAAAGAAACATTGGAATCAAATTGTGATGCATGACGAACATGCCATTGTTCCTATCATTAAAACAAAAATTGTACTTGCCATGGCCTTCTACCCATAATAATACATCCATACATATTAATGAATTCTCTAGATCAACATCATGACACATCTACTTCTCCTGGTAAATCTGAATTCTTGCTAATATCTGTCATAAATATAAACACCTAAAAAAAAGTTCTGCTACCGGTATTCAAGTTTTAGGATCGATATCGCTTGTTAGTACAATCTGTATATTATCAAACATATAGTTGACATTCCTTTCATTAAAAACACTATTCCCATGTGTAATGATTATGTAATCATGGAATGTGCAGTAACCTGAATATGGGCCATGTCAAAAGTGAAATGTTGCCAAATGCATTGGAATTATCAATAGTGTATTCTTCATTTTTACAGAGGATGGATTGTGTTTGAAGGAATAACAATGCATTTTGCAACTTTTCATTTTTGACGTGGCCCCATATTCAGGTGTATATATATTCCATGATTACATAATCATTCCAAATGGGGCATTATTGTAAAGGGGAATAAACAGGCTTTTCAATGATACCAGCACCAAATATGATACTATAGTAACAAGAGAAATATCGAAGCACAAATTTAAATTACAGAACATTTTTGAGGAGATTATATTTCCATGATACACAATGAATCGGATTGGATCTTTGCATGTAACTGACATTACGCAACAAACCAAAATGTCAGAAATCGTAATTTTGTTAGGTTTTAGCCAATATCAACTACATTATAGTAAATCATTATAATAGCTTGTCAATGCAGCTGGCAAACTTAGAATGCATTCAATTATGATACAAACAAAAAGCTACCAGTACAATGCATTTTATGGTATATCATCCAAATACAGAATACTATATCGATGTTTGTGTGAAGGTTTTTGTTTTAAACTGTACATGTACATACGATGTAATTTATTGAAGGTAAAAAACATATGTCATTCAAGGGTTTAGAAGTTGCTGTTCATCTTGTGAAAAAAGTATTCCTACCATAATCAAACAATGTGCATCCTTGTATAATGTAGAAAAACAAATTGATTAGAGTGTTATGAATGAATATTAAAGTAAATATTGTTTTAAGTGTGATTGACTGAGAGTGAGAGGAGTATAAAACAAATAACTAGGAGTGAAGATTTTTGTCAAATATTCTTTTATCTTCAATGTACACAATGCAGAGGTCAATCACGCTTTGCCACATGTACTGTATGCTTGAATCTCACACTGTAGATATACCGTACACTGTGTATAATATCATTGCAGCAATCCATTGTCATGGTTTTGGAGAATTAAATCAGAGCAATTGTGACCTTCGGAGCTTCAAACAAATGAATAATAGATCAAAAAGAATCAATGGCCATGGTGCCAAACAGAATAACATGTGTTCAGCTGCATATATACTGGTATTGATAAACTAAGAGATCTTTCTCCATATTTTACACTGTAGTCTGGACGATTCATTCTGCAAAAAATCCATACATAATACGAATGGTTTCATGAATTGAAATACACAAAAAATATAATGCAAAAGAACTGCTCTGTACAAATACATGTAGGTCAGCTCTTGCATTAAGTTTTCAAACAATAAAGTTGTGATCTTTGGGCATAATCTTTGGCCTATAGTTTGTCACAGATGCAACGTTGATAGCTAAGTTATCACAATTGAATGCACAATCCGTTTTTAGATTTTGAAGAAGACTATTTAGTATTTCTTGATTTGTTATAGTTTGGATGTTTGTCGACGTTGGCTTTTCTTATGGGATGTCAACTCAAAGTAAATGTACATTATGTAGCAAGACATTGATTTCATGGCTTTTAACTTGGACGAGTAAGCTAAATGTTCATGTCGGGATACAGACTTTGGCAAAATACCTGGGAAGATGAACGACATGGACACGGATAGATCTTATCTCGGAAAACTCCAGCTGATAAATTATCAATATTTAGTATCAAACTAGAACTAACCAATTTACACTGTACATGCACATGTACATATTAACAGAGCCTGTAAAGTCATTCACTCACCATGGTAACGAGCATGACTGACCGCCTCCCGTAGACATCGGATGCAGCTCCGATCACAGGACTCGTAACAAATTGTAAAAGTGAGAAGAGGGACCCAAGTACTCCTGATGAAAATGAAAAAAAATATAAGACGGTGCATTTAACATTACAGATATTGTGATTCACACATGTGTACCACAGCCTTGACTTTTTAATATCGGGAAAACAAACACTGCAATTTTCAAACATGCAAGACATTGTCAAATTAAAAATCTTTCTTGTCAAAACATTTATATTATCCGGGTATGTACAAGGTTAACAAGGGACCCCCCCCCCCCCCCCAAAAAAAAAAAAAAAAAAAAAAAATTATTGGTTTTGCATTTAACATATTCATGTATGTTTAGAACAAAAGTTACAACTTTCAAGTAAAATTAAAAGTCTCTTCAGCCCTCCAGGCTGAGAGGCTTATTACATGATTGATTTCTTCCTATTAACTGAAATTTCACATTGACAACAAATACGGCTGTAACTTTTCACCACTAACATGTTTCTCATTATTTGTCAAATTAGTAATTTACCATTTGCCAATTTCTTAATCACAGATAAATAAACAACTGTTCTGTTTATAGCTGAAGACAAAAAGTCCCAATACAACTTAATATTTCTTTCTTTACATTTCAAATATGAAAGTATAGTGTATAAGTATTAGATGAGCCTTACCTCCAAAAAGAACTGAATTGTATTTTTTGGTGTCAGGAATTTGTAGAACCTCCCTAAACTGATCTACACTGTGATGCAATGATGCGTACAATCCACTCTGTACAAATAAATCATATGAAAAGATTTGATTAGATAGTTTCTTGGTAAATCAATAAAAATCATAAATATTTGGAATAAATGGAAAATAAAAGATAGTTTATCAATGGTGACTATAAATATAGGAGATAAATGGTATTCAAATCTTTGAATCTGAATTGTTTTCAATTTATTAATCATTGTATTAATCATACAAAAGATAGGACTTTGAACATTTTAAACAAATACTACAGCTGTATAGCACAAGGTATTACACATTTCTAATTTTCTATGACATACCAAAAGCAAACTTTTGGTTTATCACAGACATCCTAGTGATCCCACTTCCTTGTGCCTCTGTGTTATCATCATGTAACACGATGAGATAGCAATCAACTGAGTGCAAAACTGCAAATACAGTCAATTCATATCCTGTTTGACAAATATGTAGAGATTAGCTAGAGAAATAGCTTCTGTGCCTGGCTGCATATGTAATTCAACTTTTTTCCATCTTGTTTTCTTCATCAATCTTTATCTTTATTATTAATTCTTCTCCTCATTCCCCTTGTTTTCTTCTTCCTCTTCTCTGCTTCCTCTTCTCCTTTCTCCTTTTATTTTTTCCCCTTTCTTCAATGACAGATGAGGACACATATCCCCAGTTTAAAAAATCTCCTTATTCTCCTCAGGGAAAAAAACTTTACAAATTTTGGGGCTACTTTTCAAGCTTGCTTGCATGAAAATAACACTCTTTAATTCATTTTGCATTGAACTCTATGCAAATTTTTTGGGGGGCACTTTTATGACTTCGGGGGCTCTTTTTGGCATTTCGGACGGTGGCTACTTTGCCCCGAGTCCCTGTGTACATTGTATTTACTGATTCTCCTCCTTTTTATTGTTTTCCTTTTCTAATTCATCTCCCAATCCTCATCCTCACCCTACTTCTTCTTGTTCTACGTCTTCTTTTATTCTTCATCCTCTTCTTCTCTTTATTCTTCTTCTGCAAGGGTAGGGCAATACAGGATCACAGGTCCTAAGCCGAAAACCACAATATGCCATTTTACAATGCCCCCTCCCCCAACCCCGCCCCAGCAAAGTTTAGAGACCTTCTTTTTTTTTAGTACGTTGGAGGCCCGACTCTGCCCCCCCCCCCCTTTCATTTAATGTGCAAATAAGTAAGTACCTCATCATGTCGTCCATAATAATCAAGCAATGTTGGGAAGAGTGGTAGGATCATTGTGAAAGCCAAAAGATCCAGGACCAACGAGATGAAGATAATGCGAACCATGCCATGAGTTTTCGAGTTCTTGGTCTCTGACCCTCCCTCCGGCTGGTCGCCGACTTCAGCCGGTTCAGGATATGATGTTCTTCTGGTGGACACCATAATGAAGTCTGGGTTACTGTCCTTATGTTCTTGCAAATTATGGGAAATCTGCTGTGGGCTGGATGAAGAAAGAAAGAGAGTGGAAAAAGCATATTATTCTTGACAATATTCTTCTAGGCTACATCTGGATACATCTGGATTCATCAGAGCTTGGTGGACAGCCTTGTACATGATAATAGAAGTCTGGGGTCTACATGTAGCTCGATCAGCTCACAAGTCAAAACATTATTACTTAGTCTTAGACGTCTATACTAGACCTATAGGCCTAGACCTGTTAATTATTACTACGCCTAGACCAAGATAAAATATAATTCCATATAATTTCAAGAAAATGGAGCCGACGTCAAGCTAAAAATTCGATTAAGCTTAAGGTCAGTAACCTCACTGGATTAAAACTAAATAAATCAAGCAGCGCAGCTAACTCAACTGTTGCAATTCAGCGAGAAGCACGAGAGTTGCGGACGGAACCACTCACTTAGCTTTGGGCCGGAACCAGCGGCCTAGAATACAATACACAACCGTCGCAAGATTTCCTCGTCGTAGACTTTTTATTTGAGCAAAATATATTGTATTATACGAAAAAAAGACAAGAATTACATAAAAATGCCAGAAATAAATGTTAAAGAGCAAAAAAAATACCTTTTCCAACTGTCAAGTTTGTGTTTATATCGTAAAGATGCTGTCCAAAAGTTTCTCCTCGCCTCAATCTCGTCTCGCTTGTGACAGGCAGTTCCGTGTTTTTCATGCAGTGCTAGCTAGATAAACCGGTACCAGGTACCGTACGTACGATGAGACTGCAATATGCATGCATGATTTATGAAGATGATTGTTTGTGTATAAATTCCGCTCGCGTTATACAATGCGTCCCAAAAAAAATGAAACCGAGAATTATCAATGTTTTATCCCAAGTTTTATCATAACTTAATCACAATCAGACGTGGCGCTCCCTGGGGGGGGGGGTACCCCAAAAGTGCCCCTTTTTACATAGGAAAAGTGCCCCTTTAACTTTGTAAGAAGCGCCCCTTTTTACAGAGGAAAAGTGCCCCTTTTACTTTGAAAAGTGCCCCTATTAATTTGTAAAAGTGCCCCTTCCCCTTACAAACTCTGATAAATCCCCCTTTTATTTTGACACGTACCCCTTTTACTTCGACAAGTTCCCATTTTCCTTTGCAATAAGTGTCCATTTTTCATTCTCATAAGTGCCTTTTTTAATCTCTAGTAAGTGCCATTTTTCAGGTACGAGAAGCGCCCCTTTTCACTTTTGATAAGCGCCCCCTTCACCTCTGATAACTGCACTATTCACATCTTAGAGGTGCCCCTTTTGCTTTGACAAGTGCCCCTTTTCCTTTCTAGGAGTGCCCCTTCCCCTTTTAATAACTACTCCTTTGTTAACTCGGATAAGCGCATCTTATATTTTTACAAGATTGTGCCCCCTTTCCTTTCTAATGAGTGCCCCTTTTCCTTATGATAATTGCCCCCATTAAAAAAATCCCTTTCCCCTTCTCATAAATGCGCCTTTTCATTCTCATAAGTGCCCCTTTTTTCCCTCTTGTAAATGAACCCTATTCAATTCTGAGAGATACTCGTTTTACTATGACAAGTGCCTCTTCCCCTCCTGATAAGTGCTCTTATATGATCCAATATCTTATGATGTGTAAATAGAATTATAGAAACAAATATTGAAATAATCCCTGATAATGTAATCACAATATAGGGGTTACGGGTATATACCAATGTCTAAAATATTGTATATTTTCGCTTTGAGATTTCCCTTTGAAGGTGCCCTCTCCCCCCAGAAAGTGCCCTTTTTTGTTGGTGCCCCCCCCCCACTTTTAAAGTCACTCCGCCGCCTCTGATCACAATTATAATTAATAAATGACACGTATTTGTAAAGCTTAGATCCTCTTCTTTTATTTAATGCAACTCATATGATGCATATTTTACGCATGAGTGATTAAAATCAATTTCAGTTTCTGCCCTTTCATAAATTATGACACCTCAATCAGGAAAAATGAGCAAGGAATAACAAAGGCTTGCATTTCCATAATTTTATTAAACGATTTAGCGTTTTCACTGGCTGCCTGCCATAGCAACAAACGGAATTGACAAAATGACGATCAGCCATAGGCATATGCGAAAGACTTCATGCATGGCTGAATGTCAACGAAACGGAGTAAATTAAGCTTGTTGCTACGGCGGGCAGCCAGTAAAAACGAATTCGTTTAATAAAATTATGGAAATGCAAGCCTTACTTTAAACAAACAGAACTTTGTAATTCCTGGCTTATTTTTTCTGGTTGAGGTGTCATCATCAGTGAAAGGGCAGAAACTGAACTTTTTAGAAATGTGATTTTCTCTTTGAAATTCAGATACCGTCCGCCAATTGACTTTTTGCAGGCCCGTACAAACTATGGGGTTCGGGGGGGGGGGGGGGGTCCCGCGACCCCCCCCCTTCATTTTTTTTAAACATTAATTATTTGCTGAAGTTTAGGGGTGTGTTGATTTTTTTAAATTGTACTCAATACCCTCCCCCCCCCCCCCCCCCCCCCCCCCGCTTATTCGCCGCTAAATAGGCTCGGGCTCGCTCTCACCTTTGGCTCAAAGTTGCAACCCTAAGAGCCCCCACTTAAATAAAGTTGTACGGGCTAGGTTTGATTCTTCTCTTCAAATTGATTTTAATCACTCATGCGTGAAATATGCATCATAATGAAAGAGGAGGATCTAAGCTTTGAAATATGTATCATTTATGATAAAACATCGATATTTCTCGGTTTCGAATTTTCTGGGACGCAATGTAAAAGCATATGGTAATCAGTTTCGGTGTCACTATTGTTTTCTTCCCTACATGTATTATGAACTTTGATTAAAGAAAATTAATTGACCTCTCTCTCTTTTATCATTATTGTATTTATTAGTATCCCTGTGTTTTTAGTGTATAACAACCGTGCACCAACCATGGGGGCACCTTGACTATACAAAAGAAAGAAAAAAAATAAAAAGATCTGCCTAAATTTGGATAATTATGTGAGCCCCCTCCCGTACAAACTGATTCTCGAGTATTGCTTCAGATATTGTTTTTCTATGGTCTAGTGCCCCCTGAGATAATAATAAAAAACTTTATGCTTGCTTGTCACCTTAATTCGTATGTAGATGATTGCCCCCTTCGAGCTTCCCTTCTTACAGAGGCGTTAGCAAATGCTTCCTACTTTGGGAGGGGGTCAGAACTCCCTCCCAGACCCTTCCTCCGTTTGGTCGCTCCGCTCCCTCGCCGCTAAAGCCTCGCTCTGTCGCTTCATCGTTTTACATATATTTCACCCCATGCCATTTTGTGCCCCCCCCCCCCCTGTAAGAAATTCCTGGATCTGCCACTGATGACCATACCCCTTGAGCTTCGGGGGCTCCGGCCCTTGACCCCCGGAGTTATACATTCAATTAAATATAACCAATGAAAAAGCACAATAAATAGAGTGGTTCTCTGACTGCTAAAAAAAAAGTGGGAGGAGCCTAGAGCCCCGCAAGAAAGTTCGATCCCTGGAAAAACAGTCTAACAAGTTTATCAGAAATAAACACCTGTAAATATAATGGAGAAATTCAAGTCCAGGGGTTGTTTACCCTTACCTGGCATGCTATCAAGGACTTTAGAAAGTCAAATTAATAACCATACAAATGATCAACTTAATTAATCCGACTCCTCTATTGCTATAGCGCCCCCTTTAGGTCAATCAACGTACCACTATACAACGATTTCTGAATTGTAGCGACAATCGTTCGCCTTTGCTGCACTTTCAATTATTTTTTTCAGGACTCATGATAAATTCGTTTGACAGTTGATTCCCCTCTGTTGATTATTTTGGTCGGATTATTTGGCGGGGAGGGATAGAAGTGAACGGTCTCACGCTAAACGACGTTGTATTCTTATTTTATTTGTTCATCGTCTCTACAATATAAAATGCTCTTTGAATAAAACAAAAACAGCTTTTATTGTTAGGCTTCGTGAAAGAAATTTCAGTTGTTGTTAAGAAGTTTTTGGTTGCACCCTGTAGATTATGATGATGTGTTTGATTTTGTTTTCAATAACAAGATCAAACACATGCTTTACTGGGTGCAAGCCAATATTTTTTATTTAAGTTCTTTTAACACAACAATAAACACAAATGAGGTGCTATTCGATGTGGCGTACACATGGCATTCACATGGTAGATAAATGAACATCATGCAATACCGGGTCTAATTAATTAGGGAAAACTGAATTTGAACCCGGGCCATAGGCTACACCCCCCCCCCCCCCTCTCTCTCTCTCTCTCTCTCTTGTCATTAATTGCCCTTCTTTTCTCTCGGTTATTTCCTTCTTGCCATGTAATGTGCATGTGTAGGCTATGCCTCGATCATAGAGAAAATAATTACTGATATCGCTAAAATGATTCTTTTCCTTCCCCCTTGTTCTTCATCTTTTTCTTCCTAGTAGTAGTTTGCTTAAAGATAAACTAGGAGTTCTGGTAAAAAAAAGAAAATGAATTCTCACAGAATCTAACGAAACTTACACTGAATGTTCAAGATTACAAATAAATGTCATGTGCCAAATAATTTTGGAAGAAAATGTATACTGGCTGGGTAATGAGCATACTAGATAAGGAAATCAGGGTAGTACCAGCCCCGACACCATGTGTGTTGTCCCATATACATTTTTCTGTGTATTAAAGTGATTGTTACTTTACAAAGACTCTGCCAAATTTATGATGATTTTGATGACTCCAGAACCTTGCATTACACACCATTACTTACATGCTATATGATCAACTTAAGAGGACACTTTTTTTTTTTTTTTTTGGTATCGAAATTTGAACATTTGACATTTTGCTCCATTGGGGGGGGGGGGGTAAGGTCATCTTTTCGAGGTCGGTCATTTTTTTTTTTTTAAACTAAAAAAAAAAAAAAAAAAAAAAAAAAAAAAAAATCCAAAAGGGGGGGGGGGGTTACACACACAAAATTACCAAAGGGGGGGGGGGGGGGTTAACCCCCCAAACCCCCCCCCCTGCATGTGTACGCGCCTGGTGCCATTATAGAAGCGCTGTGCCGTTATAATGAAAACGAATCAAGAATTATTGGAAGTTTAGGGAATATTATGATTTTTTATGAAACAAACAGTAAGCATTTACCAACTTCAGATGTCTGTTTTATTATGATTAAAATTTGAGTCATTTCAAATAACAAAATATTTCTAAGTATTTTTACATTACCTCAAAAATGCCGTCAAAGGTAACAAAAGATCGACGGTCTTGGCTGGTCTGTTACTGATTGCCACACAGTACTGACGTCATTTTTCAGAACGCCATTCGTGTCCATGCGCGTGCAATGACGCCCGTGATTTCTACGTGTCAAACGAAAGAGCTTCTCTCGGACTATATATCCAGAGCAATTTGTAATAATTATGTTGCTTCTATGAAAGGGGAGAAAGGTAGGGCGACAGAAAGGCCTTTAAAAAACGGCCCGTCACGGACAAAATGGCGCCTGCCACGGTCACGCATAAGTGATTTCGGAGAACGAAGACTAGAGAAGGGACCTAGAAAGGGCTCGCAATTAAGCACTGCGTGCAAAACCAATCGGATATAATTATGTAGTGCATGCTAAACATGAGGTGACGCGTGCTGTGCCACAAACAGCCGTATTTCTTAACATAATCATGCAGAATATATTAAATGGCGTCTGAAATGGCCCCCGTTGACAGTTTCTTAACATCCGATTTCATGTAAAAAAAAACACGAAAAGGATCGAGGCGAAAAATGCGATTTTAAAACTCAAATGTTTCTGCGATAACATATAACGTATTTGGTATTATTCGAAAGGGCACTTCATTTCAATCAGTTTGACACCATTGGCATTTGTGCGCAATGTACTACAAGCATTCAACGGGCTGTTACGTGATGCATAGTGAATTCATCTTTTGGGCAACGAATGTTACCAAACTTTGCAAACAGTTGTCATGTGCTTGGAGTGTCTGCCAAGTTTCATTGACGTAGGTATAAGGATCGTCATTTTAGAGCAACTTGAAAGTTTTTCGCAATTTTCTTGAAATCTGCATATTTGGATGGTAATTTTCTCAAATTTGGTCAGCATTAGGGTATTTTTTTTCTAATTGGCTGGAAAGGGCATACCTTCAAAACTCTTAGACCCTTGTAAGGCATCCCCTAATCAAATTCTCTCTACATAGACAGTAAGTTGTAGGCGTTAATATTCCTCCTGGTGAGAAAAGCTTGTACGTCACAAAAGGGTTTTACTTGTAATGTTTGGTAATTTTCATATTACACGTTTGCCTTGCGGTGTATTCATTGGCTTCGAGAGCCCCTTTGTAAAAGAAAAGGGTCAAGTGCGGTCGGGCAGGAGATAGAAAAGAAGCGCACTATTTCTGGACACTTTTTGAAATACATGAATATTTGATATGTTGAATCAGAGTTAATAGAAACAAAAGCAACCTGTTTAATGACGGTAATATCTGGTGACTGGTGTAATGTTATGATCTTAAGTGCCAATGGTGTTTGATAATGAAGAGTTTCAATCAAACATGTTATGATATAATTTTATTGATTATGTGGCATTGCATTTACTAATGAAGTTTTGGCCATTTTTAAATTTATTATTTTTTCTTATTAGCTTGTATACAGGTAAACAAAGTGATGTACACCGTGCAATTGCATATTGTAGTAGTCAGTGGCGAAGCTACATGGAGAAAGGGGCATGTACCACCCCTCCCCCCCCCACACACACACACCATCGAGTGTGGAAGAAACATAAAAAGAACGAAAATGCGATAAGTAAAAAGAGAGAGAGAGAGAGAGAGTAAGGGAATATGAGAAGAGTAAAAGGACGAAAAAGAAAAATTCCCGAACCATTGCGACACCCGATGTTTCCCCCCCCCCGAACCCAATCATTCGAGTGCACCCCCAAGGGGCGTCGCTAAAGGGGGGTGTGGGGTGCGACACCACCCACCCCCCCCCCCCCCCACACCTATCAGGATTTTGTCTGTAAAATTGCGCTGCGGTCGGGAAAATGAGAAAAGGGGGAGGGGAAATGCGAGGGAAAGAAAAGAACAAAAGGAAAGGAAAAGAAAGACAAGAAAGGAACATAAAGGAAAGGAAAGAGACGAAAGAAAGAGAGAAAAGGAGAAAGGAGAGAGAAAAAAAGGAAAAGAAAAGAAAGGGAAGGAAAAGAAAGAAAAGAAAGAGAAGAAAGAAAAGGAGAATTGGAAAAAAAGGAGAAAAAAAGGGGGAATGAAACAGAAGAAACGGGGAATGAACAAGAGGAGAGAGAGGGGCAAGAGCATGAGAGGGAGTCGATTTTGGTGGAGTCGTCTCCCGTCGAGGGAGCAAGAGAGATACACATAGATATGTCGCTGTATCGGGTCAGCTGTGTCGGTTTTTTTGGGGGGGGGGGGGCTCCCGGAAATTTGAAAATTTGGCTGACCGATATTTCGTTCAGTTACGGGGAGGGGGTAAGGTTTTATTTTTTTTTTTAATATTACAAACAATTTGAGGGTTTTTTCCCCCTCCAAATCATACACATACAAAACTTAAGGGGGGATTCGACCCCGACCCCGACCCCCCCCCCCCCCCTGCGTACGCGCCTGATCCACAGTCTCCTTCTGACTTGGGGGGGGGGTGGGATGGGGTAATCAGATTTGGTTTGGACGGGGGAGCCTCGAAACCCCTACCCATTTTAAAGGGCCATTTGGGAGGATTTTTCTCGAAGTAAAGCACATTTTTCGTAATTCCCCCCCCCCCCTCCCCCCCCCCCCAAAAAAAAAAAAAAAATGAAAACAAAATGAAAACATTAAAAAACGGGCCCATGTTTAGGGATATTTTTGTTAAAAATGGGACCCAAGTCAAGGGATTTTGTGTGAAAAAGTGACCCATTAGTCCCATTATGTCTTAATATGTGAGTGCCACATTCAACCATTTTTGACATCACAGAATTTAAAGATAATCTTATTTATAATGATGGTAGATGGTTGAGTGAATATGCCAAAAAAAAGAACCGCTATGCAACAAAGAAGGAGGCAAATTATAAAATATGGCAAACAAGTTGATGATTTAAAAGATTACAAACGTAAATAAATAATATATTCTAATTTGAATATTCTAAATTGAACTACTTTTGAATTATCAATACACTATATTACTGTAAAACAAATATATACGGAACTCTTAAAATGAATTCAAAAACCATCTAGGGCGGTAGATTTCTGGAACAAAACTTTACCGACAAATTTTTCTATTGATTGGGATTCTCTGTGGTTACTTAAATTGAAATAAGCTTGTGATAATTACTAGTTCTTGATACAATTCAACTTTAAATTAATGTATAATATTTTACCAACACCTGTTAATATTTTAATGGAAAATCAAAGAAAACGATTTGTGTTATTACTGTAACAAACCTAATGCCATGATACATGTATTTTTTTAATGCGAAAAGATTTATCCATTTTGGAACTTTATTGAAATATTATTATACAACTCCTTCTGTACAAATTTTCAATTTTCAACCATTTGTGTTGTATATGGGTTTTCATGACGCGAAGGAAAATGTTACAGATATTAATTTACTACTTCATTATGATTTATTTGAAATTTATAAAGAGAGTGTTGTAAATGAATTTAGTAAAAATGTAGCAACAACAATAATAAGCAAATATTTGTTGTTTATGTTAAAAAAACAGACTAGAAGTTGAAGGAAATAAAACTAAGACAACAGATGTGAACATACACTAAGTGGATGAAGATAATTAATGATTTACTCTTCAAGTAAATGCAGATAATTATGTAATTTGATCTCATGTAAACATGTGACGAAGTGCCTGTTATAAATATTTAAGTATGATGTTATCCGTGATTTTGTATCTGAATAAAGATTTATTTCAACAACAAAAACAAAAAAAAATCAAGTTAATTAAATTCGAATAACTTTATTTCCATGCCTCAATCAAAACATATCACTTTCGTGAAGACCCGTGCAGAAATAATATAATCTTGATGTGTTCATGGGGCTGCCTTCGTAAATAACGATCCCCTTCGCCTTCATGGAAGGATTCCGCCCCTCTTTGTCAATTTTCGGATACGCCACTGCATAAACTTTTAATATTCATTGAACGTCTCTGTAACATAATATGATGAAGTTGCACTCTTTTTGAAGGGTGATACATGACTCCTCCTTAAACACTGATAAAGATAACTGAATAAACAAGCAAACTAGTGCAATATTGAGATAAATGTATACGTATACTATTCTACTTTGAATGGTTGATAAACATAAAAGGAGATAACGATGAAAATTAGGCAGAGAAAATAAAAGTCTGCAATTCAACTCAAAAGGAAGACGGTGAATAGATTACCAGGGGGCTTCGAGGGCACCACTCTCCACCCGCCGGAAGAAGGGGAGAAGAGGGGGGGGGGGATACATGTGTAAAAAATCATCATGAGCTAATCACTTTCTGTCTTTCACTCCCCAAAACAAAAGATTTTTTCTGTTTGCTTGTCAAAGAAATTAAGGAGTTGAGCCCCCCACACCCCCCCCCCCCCCCGCCCCTGGCAGAGAGTCCTTGATCCGCCACTGGCATGAGAGGATGGCATCACCGGCGTGTAAAGCTGTGTTTATTCTTGAAAGGTACCGAGAGGTGTCACTTCCAACCTTCTCTTCTTCTCCTCCTCCTTCTCCCCTTCATACGCCTTAAAATCAGCTGTTGGAAGCTCTCGAGAGGGATTCCGTCCAATTTATATCACGAATGATAATTAGCAACCGACTCTCATAATATAAGCTTGAAGAAAGTCCACGCCCACTTTCCATCCAAAGTGGCTGGTGTGGTCGCAATCTCTCTCTCTCTCTCTCTCTCTGTCTCTCTCTCTCTCTCTCTCTCTCTCTCTCTCTCTCTCTCTCCCTCTCTCTTTCTCTTTCTCTTCGTAATATGCCTTGGAGCATTCACATTGGTCTAGTTTTTGGTCGTGATTTTGGTTTGTCTTTTTCTTTCCAAAGCACTCATCGCATATTAGAAATATAATTATCCCGATTCGCGCTTTTCATTAATAATGAGTAAACCCGGTGGACATTGTAGTCCTCTTCAGAGAAAAATATATCGGTTAGTCTTCCCTTTTTCCTTTGAATTACGTTTCCTCAGAACTGATTCTCGACCTATTTCGAAAGGAGCTTCGTTTGCTTTTAGCTCAGGAAACTGTTTCAGGATGAGCATGTCTTATTTACTCAGGGGCAAAATATAGATCACCGAACATTTCTAGAACGATGCGAATGTTTTCCCAATCCCTTGGCACGACAAATTTATCCGATTTTCTTTACCTCTTTAAACTCGTAAACACGCGCGCCCACTTTGCCCGTGCGCCTGATTCTTTGCGATGTCGTCTGCTCCAAATGCTTTCGTCCCTTCCTTGTTGATTCGCTGCTCCATCGCGTCACAATGCACTTTAGCTTACTGGCAGGACGGGTTCGTTGCTACAACCTCTTCGGCTCGGGGGCGTCGCGAAAAAACAAGCCCTTGGAATAGAAAGCTACTTCGTAACATGCAAATCAGTTTAACCGCCGGTCATGATCCATTGTTTTTTGCTGTTCGGGCTTACCGTCTGATGTTTCACGGGACAAAAATAGTTGCTGTATTGCCGCCACTTGCAAACGGGATTCACTTTAGTTTTTCCCTCAGTGCCGCAAGTTTCTTCGATCTCCGCCTGGAGATGATGGTGTATAATACCAGAAAGGAGAACAACTGCTCTGATAAAGGGGATCTATTTACACCTTCGAGATTGTTTTGGTCTGCCTGAACCATTTTATATCGGTGAGTGACAGTTTGATATACAAAGAACAAATTGATTATTGAGACACTGAAATAGAAAATGTTTAAGAAATCATTCACTTGCCACTCTGTGTGTTTAGTTTCGTATTTCGTATTTCATAACTTTTTTGAAATATTGAAGATTCGCAACCAACATGTTCGCAATAAAAATCAACCTGTCCGTCACCTATTGACAATATGTGCGAACATTACAATGACGTATTCTTAAAGTGACATTTGGATGAGCTTCAACCGAATTTAATTCTGATGCTGAGAAACGCAGCGAGGAGGTTCAACGCATTCTGAACTCCGGTTTAATGGAAATGTCATTTTACTGTTCAAAATATTGACCCATATTTGGACTTGATAATCACTGAGTAAGAAAGAAAAACAACAGAGGAATCCGATACGACATAGTCATTGGCATAATCTAGTTTCTTTATATACCCTGTCTCATCCTGGCGATTCGGTCTAAATCCGCGATAGACGAATTTCCTTTCGCCCGATTTATGGGCAGATTCGAGTTAATCGTTGACTTTGATTCAATACCATAAAAAATATAACCCAAGTTAACATGTCTCTCACCAACTCACCATTGCGTAATCAGACACTCTTGGTAATTAAAAGAGGTTAATTTGAAAACGCTTCTGTAATAAAAGTAAATCAGGGTCGCCCTAAAATAAACAAGTACGTGTGTATAGGGTTGGAAGATATAGGTGAATGATATAACAAAACAAATCAAAAATATCACATGGAATTAGCGGAAATAGAATAAAACTTATTTATTATGAACCACGCAACGTTTGTGTATTGCAGTCAATGAAAAACTTAAATGTTAGATGTTTAAAGTTTTGATACATAAAACGGTTTTCATCTTTCGAGCGTCATGAACCATTTTAATATCGAAGATTGAGGGTGGAAACTGCAATGGATTTACATCCATTTGTGCTTTACAAACGAAAGAGTGGGAGACGACGGGACAAAGAGGAGAAGGAAGGGAGGCAAGGGGGTAAAGAGAGACACCAAGAGAGAGAGGGGGGTGATATAGATCGTTACGAGAATGAGGAGACAGTGACAGAGAGCGCGTTTATCTAGGCTTGCCACTAGATATGTACATATCGTACCCCACTATTGAACCCCACTATCATACCCCACTATACGATCGTGATTTGCGGGATGTCGCGTTTATCGACCCTTCACGATTCAAAATAAAGGCCTTGTGTCTGCCCAGCTGTTTTGACCAGGGAAGCAGACAGTTTCTCGGAGGTCAACTTCACACACATGCTTGTACACAACACCTGGGTGGTCCTATTTGTATGTGAGGTACAAAACAGCTTTGCGTTTATCGATCTCTCAGAAACGTGATTCTGGCTGTATGTCACATACAAAACGCACCTTTTTGCGTCTTTAGATATGCCCATATCTAAAGCCCTTTAAAAAAGGCTTTGCGTTTATCTACTTCTAAATTTGCCTGAAAGACGTTTGAGAAACCTGATTCTAGCCAAAAAATTGCTAGATAAACGCAACCATAGAGAGACAGAGAGACAGGTAGAGAGAAAATAAACTGATGCTACTTTGAAAGGGAAGTTCTGCGTGAGTGTGTGTGTGTGATTGGAAGTACGTATGAGTATGGGTGAGTACATAGACTGTGTGTATTTGTGTGTGAGGGGGAGAGGGGGGGGGGGGCAAGAATCACTTTTCATAAATTATATAGATGAAAAGGGAAAAGGGGCTGTGTTGTCGTTGATGAAAAAATAGCAGACAACTTTAACTCATACCAGGGACGTTCCATGTTCATAGAATCCATTCCATTTGATAACACAAGCAAATAAAGTAAGAATTCGAACTAAGAAGTCAAATGATAGATACGAGTCAGACCAATCATAGGTTATAACCAAATTATTCATTCATAACGCCATCATATTTCTTCGGTCTTACAGAATGTGTCTAAAATGGTATTTGTTCCAAACTTAGTCCAAAAAAATCAAACTTAACCAAAATCCGGTCATCCGGTATTTCCGACCTTCATCATTATAGCCAAATAACTATGGTCGCCATGGAAACCCATTTAGGTAACTGCCAGATTAGAATATGAGGGATGTCATGCAAGGAATCAACCCTCGTTATGAAAGAAATATCATGCGGGCATTGTCGTGGTTAGAACGTATGTTACAGATGGTTTACTCGTAACCCGGGTCATTGCGCCTATTAAAAAAAAAAGAGTGAAAAATCTTGGCGCGGAAAAAAAAGGATGGAAATCGTCAGAGACCGTCACAGGAATATAGTAATCATCCGCCGTGGGCGCCAATACGTGAATACTCGTTATTAATGTGGTCTTCATACCGGAGGTAATAGCTGTTCCATTTTTAGATGTTATGAATATTATGTCTTTCAATACAGGATGTTTATCTTGTACATAATAAATTGGAAGGGGCGGGGTGATTTTTGAAGCTGCAAACTGCGAAGACGGGGAGGGGAGGCGGAGGGAATAAGTGATTCTTTTGGGGAGTTCATAAGCAACAATGATCATCTTGAGAATTTAATGGGCCTATATACGGACCCTTTGGGTTTTGGGGGGGGGGGGGTTCTCCAGCAGTGGGGATGAAGGTGGAAGGTGTTATTTCTTGCCCAAATCCTACCTTTTTTATGCCTGCGTTTAATTAGTGACAGTATTCAATTCTCAGTCAAATGCTGCGTTTTATGAATCATACCTGTACTTGACATTTTGTCTTTGTTGTTTTGATTGTGTTTCAGCCAAAATTAGTTATTGCCTAGTTGTATTATACCAACCCTAATTAAAAGAAGCTTAATAAACACAATTCTCTTAGACTTTAAACTCATATGTTAAGACCAAACTATTTATTGGGTAACTTTGTCTCCGATCCTGAAACAAAATCCTGGATTTGTTATTATTATTATTATTATTATTTAGCTCATGCTGCAATGATAATTATAACCCTTTAGGTCAGTCAGGAACCACATGACTTTTACAAGCCGATCACCTGTCTGATTATCAAGATATTTATGATTGGAAATCGAAATTCAAAAATTCGTTTTCTAAACGGTTTTAACAACACTACAGTCTATTGGGGGAATTGAGTATGGTAAAACCGGTCACTCAATGATTTTTCCTTCATGGTCATTTTGAAGCGCATTTTTTTTTCTTAGGGCTTCAATATATTACACCATTTCACAGACACTGATAACACGTAAGGCCATGCATCTCAGATTTAACATTGTTAAACGATGCCTTTAAAGGTTCAACGGCAAAGACAAACAAGCCCGTGCCTTCCTATCGATCAAGGCGTTTGGTTTCTTATAAATCGTCTGGTTCAAGCCCGTGGGACCGGACTTGAACCGTATGCTAATCATGATAATTTGAATGTACGATTTCCATGCAATGGTTGAAGAAATCGATGCAATATCATACGTGTTTCATGTAAAATTTCGACCTAGTGGAACTTTGCGTTAGCATTTGCGATCGAACCTTGTCGCATTATAAAAGGGGTGGGATGGATGCGGGGGGAGGGGAAGGGGGAGGGGGCATTCGAAGGTGCAATCTCCTTAGGTATTAGCAGCCCCAAACCATAAACATGCATGTTAAGGGGCTTGACCAGAACAGAGGACCACCGCGCAAACCCTTTGATGGACTATGAAAAGTAGTGAGCCTTCGACCATCGGGCGGTGTTGATTTATTTATATGATTTTGGTATTTCTCAGAAGAATACATTGATCTTTGTTTAATAATAATAATAATATAATAATAACGTTTTATTTACACAGGGTAGCCACTTCAGTTATGAAACTGCTCTTCCAGCGGGCCCTGTATAACATAATATAATATAAAATGTTATTACTACCCTTCCTTAATCTAATATGCTGAGCGCCTAGCTAGAAGGCAGAAGGTCTAATTGTTATAATAAGTCTCTGGTATGACTCGGCCGGGGTTCGAACCCACGACCACCCGATCATGAGGCGGGTGCTCTAACCACTGAGCCACCATGCCCGGTATTAATCCCCGATGGAAATCATTGAGATAAAATACCGGATTGTATCTTTCTTAATCTCCTTTATTCCTTTCTTTAAAACGACTTTCGTTTTTGTTTTGTTTTTGCCATTCGATTGACCACATGTTGCCTTTTAGCTACGTCACAGTGCATCGGCAAACTCGTTAGTGTACAGGCAAATGGACAGCTAGAGAAGAAACATTGAGGGGGTGTCACCCCCTTCACCTGCCCCTTGCCCCTGGATACACCGTTGTCCCCATTGAAGTGAGAATAATGTAGGCCGTTAGAAAGGGGCAGGTGAGGGGGTGTTCGCGTAATAAACAAACCTCCGTAATTATTCGTTTTGTCATTGGGCGCACTCGCTCACTCACTTCAATACCATTCGGTCGGTGACGGAGCGAGTGAGAGAGGGGAAGAGTGAAAGGAGTCGTTCAAGAGGGCTTGGGGTGGAGGAAAGAGCGTATAAATACATCACCTTTTCATACTCGTATGGCGGTTTTAGGGTGGGGTCAGGGAGGGACACAGGCCACCACCGTGGCCAAATCAAGTCTGGTATGTTATTACATATTGAGAAAAGGTTGAATAGAATGACACAAGGCTTCTTTGTTATTTTTTTATATTCATGTATGTGACGGATGGTAGAAGGACGGGGGGGGGGGATTCGGGGGGTTCGCCCTGGCCAAACCAAATCTGGCATGTCTTGAGTATACATTGAGTATGTAGAAAATGTGCCTTTTCCATTATTTTTGGCCCCACCGGAGGCTTTCTCTTGGTCGCAGACTTGTCTTGTCAGAGTTGTGAAAGGTTCAGAACTCTTGAGTTACCATGAGAATGGTTATTGTATTAAAATTGGCACACTTCCACCCTCCCAATTGACAACCCTAACTTTCACCCCGTCTCTTCTGTACGGTTATCATGGTTATATTTGAACTGTACTTTATTGATAGCAACAACGGAGTGAAAATTAATTGATGTCAACTCTTGACCTACGGTTAGAGGTTATACAAAATTTTGGTATGGGGTCATGAATTATTGGAAGCATATGATCCTACAATATTCAGTAATCGTTGTCGCTGTTGAAATCGAGTCTGAAGTAATGAAATTGTAAATAATAAGCTATTCATGTTGTATAGCTCCCTCTCAAGGTCAAGATATCAATTTAGCTATAATATAATGTTTCTTGACTAAAATCGACCGATTGACTATTCCCGTTTGGAAATTATATATCACAACTACATCTTCTGAGATTTTCATGGTCGCAGCTACCATTGTACGGCGATAGGCGCTATTTGAAATTTATCAAAATTTACCGGGAGCACCGGTAAATCTTTATATTCAATTTTTCTCGAAAGCAGAAGTGTTTTAGGGGCTAAATTTTCTAGTGCTTCTAATACATCCACAGGGGCATCCAAATATATCAAAAATGTAAAGAATCACTATCCACCCATTTTTCAATATTTCCCAAAACTTTGCATTACCTTTAAATAATTTCTTATAACACGGAACGGAAATTTAATCAAACTCCGTGTCTGCTTAGTAATCCGAATGTAAATGTATGAATGGAAAACGGAAATCGCAATTCGAAATATGTGAATGAAATGTACTCATGATGATGTGGGGTACTTCCTGAAAAGCTACTTTACAAATGTTCTCGTTCTTGTGTTTCTGCCGTTACCCTTGTTCACATTCTTGTATAGTTTTGCGATGCCATGTGTGTCAGAATAATATAGAAAATGATGATTAAAACAGGCATGTTGCCCACCCAATCTTATAAACATTATTTTTAGAAATGGCAGGTTAACTGCCAGAATGGGTACAGTTAATTCGGCCTTGGGATATTTTGACTTCTAATGCTTTTATTGCTTTTATTATTTGGAATGCATTCGGACGTACTCGATACAATGGCCTTGCTTAAAATGTTGTTTTAATGTCTTCTTCAATTCCATGGATTATATTTCAATCAAAACCAACTCATGTTTGTTATCAATAACAAGTTACAATAAATGATCTAAGCTACTGAAATCATTGCATTTGACTGCCCGAGAGCAGAGTTGTCATAAATCTGTTGCAACTGCTATTGTTAACAAGTTTTGTGAAAACAGGTTCCATGTTTTTTTAAATCATGAAATGATGGTATATGTTCATATTAAATTTAGTAAATCAGTATATATTAGAAAACGAGTAGAGGGAAATTAATTTTACTTTAATTGAACACTCGAACATGATGATTATGTTTAGTGCTCTTCGTACACTAGGGACTTTTAGATTTGCGTGGACTGATACGTGTGACGTCCAATCAAGGCAGTGCATTAAAAGGACGTCGATCGTAGCAATCCACGTTGTCTTCGTGCAAATCTAAAAGTCCCTATTGTACAATACATGTAGCCATCCGAGATGTTGGCAAATACTAATGTTCATTATTCTCCAGATAAGAGACAGGTTGGAATTCCATTGACAAAGAAAAAAGAAAACTATTGATATTTCGGGAATCAGGGATTCGATAGGCATCTCCATAGTGTCAAGTCACGCTTAAACGTACAACATCATGGGACAGAAAGAAAGAGAGAGAGAGGGCTAGAGAGAGAGAGAGAGAGAGAGAGAGAGAGAGAGAGAGAGAGAGAGAGAGAGAGAGAGAGGAGAGAGAGAGGGGGAGAGAGGGAGAGATAGAGAGAGTAAAAGAGAAAGAGAGAGACAGAGACAGAGAGAAGGGGGTGTTTGAAATTGAGGGAGAAGGACAGAGAGCGGGGAAGAGGTGCATATAGAGGTATCAAAGAAGGTGCGGGAATGAAAGGGCGAGGGAGGGGAAGATAGAAAAGATGAGAAGAGTGGAAGGGGATGGAGTAGAAGGGAGAGAGACAGTAAGGTAGTGGAACTGAGGATGAGGGGGAGAAGGTGGAGATGGAGGAAAGGTTGATAGAGGAATGCGTACTCTCTTCAATTCCTTCTCAGAAGGAGGAGTTAAGGAAACAGGAAAGGGAATACGAGAAAGGGATAGGCAGGGCGACGGAGATAGAAAGAGAGAGAGAGAGAGAGAGAGAGAGAGAGGGGGAGGGAGAGGGGGGGGGGGGGGGATAAAGAGAGATGAAAGAAGAGACAGGGGTGAAGACACGGAGGAAGGAAATCTTTCTGAGTAATGATGTAATTATGGAATTTTGAGAACATACAATCTCTATCAGCGACGAGGCTTTGGGCGGATAATGTTGCTCGCTTTTGGCGAGTAATCGCATCGCGGAGCACAACGGAAAGCTCTATCTTCGAAATTCGATATTGACAATTTTGTGATTTTAATTCTAATTATACCTCCGCCGAGTAACATCTGAATGTGTTCAGACGCGATGATTTCTAAAATCAAATTTGATAAATAAGTCACTGGCCTATCTTCCCATAAGCAATATCCTTCTGCCCCATTGATGAATAGACGTTTGGTGCTTAAAGGTAAAGACCAGTATTGGAAACGCCCCAATTTAAAAAAATGAAATGGAAGCTCTCATTACCAATCATGTGAAAGAATATGTTTTGACTAATACATGATGACAAAAAATTTGCCGGGAAACCGCCTGCTAATTCATATATTTGGTAAATTTGTTTCTCTCATGGTCTGTGAGAGATATAGGGTAGTCCCATATACATCTTTCTGTGTATAGTGCTTGTAACTTTACGAAGAATGGGCCAAATTTCTTATCATTTTGATGATTCCAGAACCTTGCAGATGCTAGATGCTAGATGATCAACCTTTTCTGATCCGATTCCACAACGTTTCTTTCACAATGCAATCGCATGACCATAACTGGTCTTTACCTTTAATATTGTACTTTCCCGAATATTGTTGCAAATATCAGATTCTACGTTCTCCTCTCCCCCCCCCCCCCCCTCTCTCTCTCTCTCTCTCTCTCTCTCTCTCTCTCTCTCTCTCTCTCTCTCTCTAAGTCCATATACATATATGACACACGATAAACAAAACAATTAAGGTACAGTCTGTGGCACAAGATAACCATTTTTCACGTTCTAAATGAACTATTCATATATTATACACACACAAATATGAAGTGGAAACCCGTTGCATGAATAAAGTTTTTAATTTAATTGTACATTGCCACCTCTTTCTTGTATTCATCTCTCTTTATTATTGAAATTCAATTTGTTTCAACAAATTCTGTATAGAGCCATTTTTTGTATATTAATGATATAAGGTTAGTACACCCATCTAGCTCCAAGCAAACGGAAAATACAAAATCTGTAAATAAAATGACGAGTACGGGACATTATTGAAAAGGATAGTTGAGTTTTGTTGCAGAGGGCGCTACACAAATAATTTTGTGTGTGAGATAATTTTAAACTGAGTGTCAAATTTGAAAGAATATACAATTTCAATGACAAAATCATCCTTATTCGATCAAAACCGGTTCAGAGACGGCTAAAAGATCCATAAATATAACAATTTCTAATATTTGTGGTGCCCCACAAATATTCTTAAATTTTGAACCAGCCGTTGAAAAACGAGATAGCGCCTTATAATTATGCTTTATTCCAGCCAATGCCAATATTGGCTTTTTGTTGGCATTTTGTGTTGGTTATAATACGCACAACCAGCCGGCCCGTGGATTGTTATTAGTAATTAATTAATTAATTAACGGTCACCGTATTTTTTTTAAAGTGGAGCTAAACTTGTATTATCGTAGCAATTCATAGCAATTTTAGGTACTAAGAGGGCACTAGAAATGTCATGAATAAGAATAAGAGCAATAACCGTGCACTTTGAAGGCATTTGCGGTCTCAAACAAGAACTCAGCTATCCCTTTAAATCCAAATGCGTAATTCGAAATGGAAATAACTGTGGAATGTGTGTAGGTACCAAGCTTTGACATATATTCTGAAATAATTGTTGATGATCATCTGATGATGGTATGAATCAATTTCCCGATATTTCAACAACATTTAAATTCGTGCAGGTTCCAAGCTTTAACATACATTTGACTTCAAAATGAAACATTTCTTTTCAGTGAGGATGCCTTTCTTTCACGGTATTAATTAAAGACACGATGACGCATATAATGTTTGAAATGCAAATTTCCCTATCTCGACAGGACTTGACCGATATTTTAGTATTCGTGTTCCCATCAACGTGATCGAAAATAGTCATACAGTGACACAATCGCCGATATCTAGGGTAAAAATGAAAATTGTGTGCGAATTACATCCATACATAGGCATTAGATATGGCATTAGATTCGACTAATATCATTCCAATGAACCACTTGATACGAATCTATAATATTATATATATCTCGAACACTTAAAAAAAAATTGTTCAAGATCCCGCATTCCACGTTCTAGATTAATAAAATTGTATATTGTCTATAAATAACATTATACATACATTTGCTTCCCATCGGTGCGACTGACGTATATCAATGTTCTGGTACAAAAATGTTTTAAAATATTAATTCAAGATTCATAAAATTGTATATTGTCTATAATTAACATTATAAATAAATTTGCTTTCCCATAGGTGCGAATGACGTATATCAACGTTCTGGTACAAAAATTGTTTTCATATCCCTTATTTCTTTTGACAGATGTTAATTGGATTGCAACAAAATTGCAGAACGTATCTGTTGCTAAATTCAAAGAAATGTGAAATGTCAAATTTACACGGGTTATTTTTGTCTTGGAATTTCACTTAATACATTGGTTAGTTGTAAAGAAACAGTGCTTTACTTTCCTTCTTCATGACTTTTTGAAAACGTGAGATTTCCTGTGGGGCGATTTTCGTATCCTATTCATTTTCCAATTTTTCCAATGTTTTTTTAATTTCTTTCTTTCTTTCTTTTTCCTTTAACAAAATAATGGTTAAATTCTATACGTGCTTTCCGCGTGTATTTTGTCACTTGGCGGCGTATGGTTACACAAGCTAAGTTCAATTCATTTTCTATGATTCACCCTTGAGGAAAATTCGTTATTGAATATCGTTCTACCGTTATATACTTTACATGCTCTTAAACTTGAACGGTTAGATTTATATTAAATCCTTACACGGGTTATTTTTGTCTAGGAATTCCACTCAACACATTTAATTTGGTTCCTTTACATGATTCACCCTTGAGGTGAATTCGTTGTTGAATATCATTCTATACATACATGACTGTACTTGACACGCTTTCCAACACTGAGTGGGGGGGGGGTGGGGGCGGGGGGTGGGGGCGGGTGTGAATCACCCTTGAGGAGAATTCGTTATTGAATATAATTCTACATACTTTACATGCTCTTAAACGTGTTCGGTTAGATCTATATATAATTCAGAAGCACTCTAAAATTCATTTATACTTTCCAAAGTATTTATATAATTTGTGATGATTTTTTTTCTTCAGTTGTTATCAAATTGGCAATATAGTAATGTTATTGGGGCACTTTCCTCGATTGATTTTAATTCAGACAACGAAAGGAAAAAGTTATAGGGTCACATGAGAGAAACCAACTAGAGGATATAGTTTGTGTGAACCCCTTTGATATATGAAGCCAGAACCCTTTCTATGAAGCATGAGTGTTGGTGGTTGGGGGATGGGGGGGGGGGGGTCATTAATTTTCTCCGGGGAGAGGGAAGGGTACTAGAAAATGCGAATCGGCTTAGAATTAAACGTTCAGCTAAATACAGATAGTAATTCTTCGATGAAAAGTATAAGACATCCAATAATCTCACTAGACCGGCAACCGAAAGGTGAAAAAAGAAACGTGGATGTCTGTTGAAAACATGGAAGAGGACGGTTTTGGGGGTTCTAGATGCAGTGGGCCTAAACTGGGAAGATGCCAAATCTCTTGCAAAAGACCGCCGACGATGGAGGACTTTTATGCTGCCCAATGTTCTACAGGTCTTAGTCCAAGTATGAGGGAAACTAGTGAAAGAGATTTTACAGTAATACTCGATATTACATCATCGTGTTTATTTTTGCACTTGTTCATAATTTTCGAGCGATACTTTGGGGCACTGGAAATTTGTGAGTGCACATGCCCCCAGACCCCACATGCCCCCAGACCCCAGCCACCAGCCATGCTGCTTAATTTTCCCAAACTTACACGTTATTGTAGATGTTATCTGTCATCACGTGACCCTGCACCGATATGTGTTTGTGTGTTCAGACGGCGAGTTTCCTTTCTTTCTACAAAGGGAGCGGCAAGAACATATTAAGATGGGGAAAGTGTCTGACCAAAAGTGTCAACAGATTATGTCAACAAGAACCTCCCCGGAATTTTAAAATTAGCGGACCAAAGATAAAAAGAGTAAAGAGTATAATTCACTTTTTCTATGGCCGACGATTTTCACCCTTTCTTACTTCTTAATTCCGTGCTATTTTAATTCTAATGTTTGTGTGTCTTTAACTTTAGTCACGTGGTTTGCTTGCAAAGACGATGATCACAACTCTAAGAACCAGATTTCTTGGATAAAGCAAGCGGAAAGTGGGAGGGTAGTTTAAAGGGGGATGACCATTATTGCAGAGGCAAATGATTTCAGTCGCATGCTTACCCTTTCAGCTTTTTTTATCCTGTCAGTCATTTAATTTTGTCACAATTTTTTTCGCGCCAAAATGATGATAGCTTCTTACTCGTCAAGTTAAAAGAACCAGATTGTTTGTATTGAGCAAACGGAATTATGAGAGGGTAGCATGTATTGAGTCGCATGCTTAGCCTTTCCGCTCTTTTTATCTTGTCAGTCATTTAATTTCGCCACAATTTTTTTTCGCGCCAAAATGATGATGAAAGCTTCTTACGGAATCATGTGAGGGTAGCATGTTTTGAGTCGCATGCTTACCCTTTTCGCTCTTTTCATCCTGTCAGTCATTTAATTTCGTCACAATTTTTTTCGCGCCAAAATGATGATGATAGCTTCTTACTCGTCAAGTTAAAATAACCAGATTGTTTGGATTGAGCAAACAGAATTATGTGAGGGTAGCAATGTATTGAGGAAAAACATATTTCGAGGGCATTCTTACCTCATCCGCTCTTTAATGTTGTCAGTCACTTATTTTTGTCACGTGTTCTTTTTTCGCGCCAAAATGGTGATAACCCCGTACTCGGCAGGTTAAACGAACGACGTTGTTTGGGTAAAGTAAACGGAATATGGGGAAAAAACTAATGGAATATGAGAGAATAGTTTGGGGGAAAAGGTGAACACTTTTCCGCACTGGTTGACGAGTGATAAGGCAAGTGTTATCAGGGAGACGGCCAGGTCCCCCATCTCGAGATGACTGGAGCTGTTGTGTATCTCGTAGCGAGGCAACAAGGGTCGTTCTAATTACCATATCCGGTGTTAGGTATGATGAGTCGTTATGTGAGGACAGAAGGCTGTGTAACATGATATCTGGGAAGTGAAGTCGTGACGTCCAATTTTTTAAACATTCCATTTTCCCATTTTCTTTTTTTTGCATACATTTTCTTTGGCGGGTTCGCATGGTAACGACTTTTTTTTCTCGAGAAACATATTATTGATCATCAAGATATGAATTTGAGAGTAGTTGACTACTCATCCAAAATCCTTTTTTTCTCGAGAAACATACTATTGCTCATCAAGATATGACTTTGAGAGTAGTTGACTACTCATCCAAAATCCTTTTTTTTCTCGAGAAACATACTATTGCTCATCAAGATAAGCTTTAAATGAAGACATTTTGAAGACTTTATGAAACGCATCTTCTTGGGCTCCATTTATTATTCAAGATTTCTCGTATTTATTAGAGAGAGAGAGAGGGGGGGGGGGAGAGGTAGGGGAGGTATAGGAGGCATAACTAAATAGAGAGAGAAAAACAATAGTTGGAGAGATAGAGGCAGACGGAGATGGTAAAATAAATAAATGCATAGATAGATTGAGAATGAAAAATTGAGGGCAATGAGAATAAGAGGTAGGAGATAGAGAGGGAGAGGCGCAGACAGACAGAGACAGACGAACCGAGTTGAGCGAACAGAAGGAAGAATTAATTACTAAGAGATCATGCAGGGGGTCGCTGACATTCAAATTGGTATCCTACCGCGTTCCGCTATCGGTTTAATGAATATATCATCGCGGTAATGAGCGTGAATTACCGCGTGAAAACACTTTAATAATTACTGAACAATCCAAAGAAATTCAATTTTGAAGACTCGCCCCAAGCAAAATAGTCCCCTGACGGCATGTGATATAAAATGCAGCGCTAAAGGCAATTGGTAATTTCAACTTGAATGAATACGTCATCTGATATCTTGATTCAATCAGTGAATTATAAAATTATTGTTCTCCTTTCGTGGAAAAGGGAATTATCTGCTTCACGAGTTGTTTATGTTTAACAAATGCATTATTCCCTTATCTAAAATAACAAATATGTCATTAAATAGATTTCTATGCTTTGCCTTTAAACTATTCTATATTCTTATAAATAAATTATTCGATAGCAGTCGTTTAAAGGTATAGCCATCAATTTAACGTCTATAGTTTTACAAATGGATATAAATACAAATGATTTAGGCCTTTCAATCATTTATTCGATTGATACATCTGGATAAGTAATCCGGTATACAATAAACTGGTCTCTTTATGCGTCTTTATACCATTTGACCTTAACTACCCCCCCCCCTCCCCCGAGGGCCAAATCATTTGAAATACTTAAAGATAAAGTTGAGTTCTGGTCATGTGATTGCATTGTGAAAGGAACGGTGTAGAATCTATCAGAAAAGGTTTATCATCTAGTATATAAGTATTCGTGTGTATTGCAAGGGTCTGGAATCATCAAAATGATAAGAAATCTGGCCAAATCTTGGCAAAGTTACAAGCACTGTACACAAAATGATGTATATGGGACTACACGAACACATGACGAAAAAATCCTACCCGGATTTTTACGATGTTTCATGTCATATTTAGAATACGAAGGCATTTGAAGAGCCATGCTTTTCAGGGAACATGTTTAATCTGATGTTCTTCCACCCTTGCATATTAACAATGATAACGCACACAAATTATTTTTTACCTCAGTCTTCCCAGAACTCAACCTTCTCTTTAAGCGTTGTGTATTTTATTCATCAATTAGGAGGTGCGCAGTAGAGACAACTCTGAAATAACGGATTATTTAGTACCTGACAACTTCTTACGCAAATGCAACTATACAATTAATTGTACTGTAAATGCCAAACTTCAGAAATTTCTCTTTGATGCATTTTCGGGAGAGAAAGAGTGGGGAGGATCGAGGGAAGGAGAACAAGAGAGAGAGAGAGAGAGAGAGAGAGTGAGAGAGAGGGAGAGATAGAGAGAGAGCGAGATAGAGGGAGAGCGAGATAGAGAGAGAGAGAGAAATCAGTAAAAGTGTAGGAAAGCATTATTTAGCAATGTCAGTGACATTGAGGAAATTAACGCTTCATCGGCCCCCGCCTTTTTTTCGATTATCCATTCTTATAATTGTTTAATCTTCGATTTGTTGTCTACCTGTTCAATTCGTCATTTTCGGATAATCGAAATTAATTTAGAAATTAAGAAGGAGGAGGCATCCCCTTCTGAATCATTATAACGGTTTTATCGAGCCGCTTCAGCAGACTGCTTGACGTTATTTCAATTCCAGAATACAGTCAAACCTGCTTTAGTGACCATCTGTCTACAAAGACCACCTCTCTACAAAGACCATCTGTCTACAAAGGCCACATTCGTTGGTTCCCTTGAAAATGGTTTCTCATTGAACCATGTACTAAAGGAACCTGTGTACAAAGACCACCTGTCTGCAAAGGCCACTTTTTTGTTTCCCCTGGGTGGTCGTTATATAGACAGTTTTTACTGTATATGACAAACTATGGACAAAGTTATGCCCCAAATAGTGTATGTTTTGCCCTCTATTTTTTAAATAGAATGATCAGGAAATAGAAGTTCCTGGATATAGCTTGTCGTTTGTTGTTATTAGTCATTACTTGAAAAACATTCTCTCATTTTCAATGAATACATTTTCAATCGACGTCGTAAAATATGAAACATATTTTGTGTGTGTGTGTGTGTGTGTGTTGGATATTAAAGTCATTCCCCTCTTTATTAGCATGATTGGCAAGTAGGCTGGGAGTGATGACTGTACCGTCGTCTGCTTGGTGATCATTGGAGTTCAATGCCCTGAAAACGGCTTGTACACATGATCGTTGTCGCTGGCAGTGGGGGAGGGGGTCTATGAGCAGGGGTAGGGGCGCGCAGGGGCACTTTCCTATTTAATACCATTAGGTGATATCAATTAGGATTTTCGAATATTAAAGACCGTCAATACTACTGAGCTAGAAGGGATTAGACCACCCAGCCAGGTCACTGACAGGTGGCTATCTCATTAACTCAGCTCTCAACTTACATAAGAAAAAGAGGATCATGGGGGACCAACAGACACCGATTAGGGGAGTTTTCTATATAGAGGGAGCAAGTAGCTACAAGTAGGATAGTGGGGCTTTAAGTTATGTAGATTTGGTGCCGGACACCACACTCAATTTAACGAGCATTTGGATTTGATAGTGCATCTGGGTACAAATTTGTCTTGATCTTCCCGCAAGATGATTAAGTTTAGAAGGGCTGGTAAAAAATGACTTATTTTCGGGTTCCGGAACAGGAAAATGTTGTTGCCATTAGCCCCCTCCCCAAACATTGAGTGAGCGTCGGAAAATGGAGATTTTTTTAAAGGAACTTCGTGCCCTGCCTCCACTCCTGGATAAATAATGCTGGATCCGCCGTCGGTAGGGTTCATGATGTATATTCCAGGCAATAAAGTAATGAATAAATAAATATACATGTATATATGAATAAAGAATTAGAGAAAAGAAGTTTATAAATATATTAATATAGAAATGAATGTAGAAATAAAAGCAAAGTAATCAACGATACTACTACTACTACTACTACTACTACTACTACTACTACTACTACAACTACTACTACTACTGCTACTACTACTACTACTACTACTACTACTACTACTACTACTACTACTACTACTACCACTACTACTAATACTACTACAACTACTACTACTACTACTACTACAACTACAACTACTACTACTACTACTACTACTACTACTACTTATAATAATAATAATAATAATAATAATAATATTAATAAAACTCATAATAATCATAATAACTGATAAAACTTAATGGCAATTGGAAATGTGAACGAGACTTTCTTGTAGAGATACAACTGTTTCAATATCCATCAACTACGTTCGATCCCATCACTGTATAATTTGAACTTCTATATTTGGACCTCCTGTGCGTTAAAGAAACGTCAATATTACGATTAAATTTGTTTAAATTCCTTGAAAACGAAACAGAATATACCCTTTTGTGAACAACCGATATTAAGACATTCAGATCAGTCGCATTGATACATTGTATCGCTTTGTATTACAAAACAAGGTATACTAAAAACCTAAAACAGCTCGAGATTGCCAAATAGCCCGCTATTCTTGATTTGGGAAATAAGCCCGAAGTTACAAATAGCGGGATATTTTGCAAACTAGCCCAAGATATCTTGGGAAGATTAATTTCTCGACCAAATTTTCCGCTATTTGCAACTGCGGGCTGATGAAGACGCAAATTAGCTGGATAATTTACGATCGGGATAGTTAAAATAGCGGGTTATTTGGCAATCTCGAGCTGATGAGGACAGGCCTTATTCATGTCCGTATCTCTCTATCTCTCTCTCTCTCTCTCTCACCCCCTCCCCCTCTCTCTCTCTATATATTTATATATCCATCAACCCACCTATTTATATATATATAAATTGGATAAGGCAGACTAATGGAACATAAGCATTGAGCACTGTACGGAGGAATAGACCAAATCTAAGTATATATATATATATATCTATTCATCTATCTTTTTTTTTTATTCCCCCCCCCCCCCCCACCCCCACTCTCTCTGTTTGTATGTCTTCCACTTTTAGGCCAAATAAAAAAAAAATGTTTGTTTTTCTTTCATAATGGCCGCTCAAAATGGCCGCTCGGTACATTTTCCCTGACAGACGGACTATTTCTAAGATGGCCGCCGACATTTTTTTTTTTTTTTTAAATCAGAAAAAAACCCATTTTAGCAGTGTTTATCATGTTTTTTTTCTTTAAAAAAAAAAAAATCAAAAAAAAAAAATTCAAAAAAAAAAAAAAAATAGGAGGCGGCCCCCAAAAAGGAAGCGGGCGGGGACGCTAAACATGTATATTTTGTTAAATGGCCTTAGTCATAACTTTTTTTTTGTCTCAGTCTAGAGTATTTTGTTTTCTGTTTTTTTCCGTAAATTTGGTGAACCCACACGCACCAAAGTGAAAATAAATTACCATTGTCATCAATCAATGTTACATGACATAATGATTTTAGTCTTTTTTCTTAGTAATTACTTAATAAGTCACTTTATTTTGTGGTCATATGAAATTATGGATATCATTATCTAAATATCGTTGGGTAAGACGTACTGATGTAACGCGTGATTTGCACAAATCGTCATTTAATGGTATGATCTTTGTAGTAGATGGAAAACTTCATTTTCATCAGGAAAAAAAAAACGATTTCGTTTTCAAAGAATTATGTTTCTTTTAAATTCGATCATCATGATTGTAAAAATAGTTAGATTTCCTGATGATTAAATAAAAATGGATATTTTTATTTTTTTATTCATATTTTTTTTTATTTAGTTTATATATGATACACCAGACTAACAACAACAACGACAAGAAAAGGGATAAGCTTTCAAGAAAAAGAGGCTTTGAAAATTTAACGATTGGTATAATAACATTATTTTGTTTCCTTCTAATATTTCAGACTCCTGTCAACTCTATAAAGAGATGAAATATATTGTCGTGTATTTCCCTATTTTTGTAACACTTTATTCCCTCAAAAATAATATTATTCTCTTTTCCTCTTCATGTATGTTTATCAAACTCCTGTTAACAATTCTGTACACAGATGAAATTTACAACACTGCATTTCCTTGTTCATGTAACACTTAATTGATGTGAATGATCTGAAAGATATTGAATAGGGCAACTGGATGTATATCATTTTCTTTGTAGAGGTGGGTAGGCGCATGAGCTAACATTAGTTTCCTGTAATTTGAATACTGTGAACTATTTACAAAGTGCAAGGATTCTAAGTAGGTTTGTTAAGAGT
The DNA here is from genome assembly GCF_000002235.5 of Strongylocentrotus purpuratus. Lineage (NCBI taxonomy): Eukaryota > Metazoa > Echinodermata > Echinoidea > Camarodonta > Strongylocentrotidae > Strongylocentrotus > Strongylocentrotus purpuratus. The sequence continues at coordinate 9,376,396 of NW_022145600.1, forward strand.
TGTCTGTATATTTAAAGGTTGAAAAGGATGCTCTGATACTCTATTTCATTTTTAAAAATATATATTTTATGCCAATGAAAATAAGCACTTGTTTGCACAGGTATTGATATAATAGCATTTTAAATAAAATATTTAGTTACGAATTACAATGAATAAGTTACCGATATCATAAAAACTATTTAGAGCCGCTGGCAGAAGATCAAGAATTCTGTCCAAATATTATGGCAGCTTCAAAACTATAGGGGGAGTGGCTTAAGTCTAACACGCCTCGTATACGTATGTAGTTGTTTGTAAAGATTAGTGAAGTTAAGATAACAAGAAAGTGAATGAAAATTAATGCTGCTTTTTTTCTTCTTTTTTATTTCTCTCTCTCTCTCTCTCTCTCTCTCTCTCTGTCCCCCTCTTTCTCTCTCACACACATGATCTCTCTTTCCCCCTCTCTCTCTATGTATATATATATATCTTTTTTTCTTCGCCTTTTTCTTTTTTCTGAAGGGGGGGGGGTGTAAAAAATAGGCCTGTGTTTACAAACTTGTTTTGCTTTTGTATTAGCCGTGCGTCATATTTCTCTTTGTAAATGTCACTGAATTTTTTAATCGGTTTATAGGAGTACAACATTTCGGTCAAAAATGTCGTTAAACCCATGGCATTCTCATGTTTCATGAAAAATACATGCAAAGGGATCTAGGTGCACGACAGCATTTCCCGATAGCTTTAGAAAGCAAATAAATAAATAATTACCATACACCTGTATGCAACCCCGGACTTGTGTTCAGACGTATAGACCTAAAACTTATACGTGATTCGAATACACGAAACGTTTGCTGCATTAAAATTTTAAAAAATAACACTAATAATGTCGGTTAGTTGTTGGGAGAGTTTTGTGTTAGGTTTCGGGTTAGATTTACAAGTGCGTTTTATGTTAGGTTTAGGGTTAGGATTACAAGTGTGTTTTATGTTACGTTTAGGATCAGGATTACAAGCGTGTTTTATCATAGGTTTAGGATCAGGATTACAAGCGTGTTTTATCATAGGTTTAGGATCAGGATTACAAGTGTTTTTTATGTTAGGTTTAGGATCAGGATTACAAGCGTGTTTTATGTTCATATTTATATTCATATTCATATTTATTTCATTTCCAACAGAAAGGTAAACAAAGATATTACATTTGACTTCATACATAATTCATTTTTTCAAGAAACTATACAAATAAACTTTGCACGTAATAAAATTATTACAAGAATTTCTTAATTTCTGAGGAAATGGGGGGATCCACTAAAAAGCAGTGCTTGTAGTTTGTGGATCCCCCAGAAAAAAATAAGAATATAAATTTTGCCTACGAAGACTTAGAAAACACTTAGAAAAGACTTAGAAAAGACTTAGAAGATGTTAGGTTTAGGATCAGGATTACATATTACATGTACTATAATGTTTAATGTTTTGTCAATGGCTGGGGTTATAAATTCGTTTCGTCCAGGTAATTATCCGATGGGCCGTTGTCGTTGAAACGTATGTGGTAGAGCCGCCATCGAAGCTGTCGAAATCGGAGGTGTTGTGGTGAAGCGGTACATTCACGTGACTCTCAATCCAAAGGTTGAGGGTTCGAATCTCACTCAGCCCGGCACTAACGTCTTTTGGCAAGACAATAATCCACATTTGTCACTCTCCACCCAGGGGGGGGGGGGGGGGCATTTCACAAAACTTGTCATCAGTGACAAATGACAGTTTTTGTTACCAGCTACTGAAATCCTTGCTTCTGATTGGCTATCAGCAGATTTGTCACTGATTGTTGTCATTTGTCATTGAAAAAAAAGGCTTTGTGAAACGCCCTCCAGGTGTACATGGGCATCTAGTAATTGCTGGGGCAATCATGTTACAGGGCCCTCAAGTTAATCAGTTGATGCCGATGGGGCTTCCCTGCTGGGAAAAATATTATTATACAGTAGGAATACGGTTGCACCATGTGAGAGAGAGAAGGAGGATTGGGGAGTCCTGAACCGGACTGTCGGTAATCTTTCTTTCATGATTATGTGTAGTCCTGGAAAGGACTGTTGGTAGTCTTCAAAAAGACTGTTGGTAACCGACAGTCCTTTTCATTAACGACAGTCTTTTTCAGGACTCCCCAATCCTCCCCCTCTATCTAACATGGTGCAACCGTAATCCTACTGTATATCTACATCACCATGCTGAAAATATTGTCCACCGCATAATGCTACTTTAGGAAACGATTTCGCCTCGATAAAAATCGCAAGTGGGGACTCGTTATCTGGTCACTTAGAATCTATCAAAGTATCTCGCTTGTGGTAGCGGTTGAATTCATTATTCATGAGAATGGAGTGTGAAAGAGTAAAGCAGCATCATATTTATTATTTTGATTATTATCAACATGCAGGGGAAAGCGCTCAAAATATAGTATGGACGTTGCCCCCGAAACACAGGTGCCTCTTTTTCACGCGTACTAAGAGAGTTATAGCACCTTTTGAATGCCCCCCCCACGCACACACACGCACACACACAATCCATCCCAAAAGAGTGCTATTCTATGCTTCTTGAAAGTGTCCTCTAATAACCAAGAGAAAGTACATGTGCGACCCACTTGCATTATAAACATTATTAGAATCGTCTTGCTTAATGTCAATACTAATACATAATTATCGGTGCTTTTGTTGTATAAATTACACGATTTGTCCATATTGAAAATTCATATTACAAAGTGAATATTCCTAACAGTCTTCGAATTATATAAACGCATCTTTTCACCGTTTAATCTTAGGCTGGTTTAATACGTCGAGAGGGCTTTCTATATGACAGTCGTCGGATCCGTTGTCAAAAAGAAAAATACAATATTTCTTTGGAAGCTTCCCCGTTTTAAATTGGATTACCTGTCCATTTCGACTACATGTGTTTTTACAACTTTCAATAAAGTTTTAATGAAGAGTTTATATTCGATAAACAATACTTTCCAGCTAGTTTTTTTTTCCTCCCGGACTTCCAACTAGTTTTCCTGCGATTAAGCATTTCATTTTCCATAAATCTCACCTTAGCGCCCTTATTGGCATACTTATAGCGCTCTCTTTGTTCACTGGTTTAGAATTAAATAAAAACAAAACAAAACAATATTACTTTAAATAAATGTACTTCATCGATTCAGGCAAATCATACATCACTCTGTTTGTCGGCGACTTCTTAAACTGATTTGTCCAAGTAACAAGTTGATAATAACGATGATAAATACACATAATTCTTCACTATCATATTCAGCAGGTGTATTGTTCGTATTGCTCGAGACTATCCTATTATGTTTTCCCGTTCTTTCGTAGATCATGATACAAAAAAATTCGAATCATATTTAATAAAAAAACATATTATCTCGATGCGCTATGAAAACAGGAGGGTGTTTCACAAAGAATAAGATCGACTTTAAGTTGGACTTAACTATGGCAGGCCATTCATGCCACTGGTTGCTCTCACTATTGGTCTCTCAATCATGATCTTTAGATAATGTTTTATCCTTCAATAATGAACATATCAATAAAATAATGTAAATTCCGTAGATTTGTGACCATGATTCGAATGTCCCTTGAGAGACCAATGCAAGTAAATGGTGAGAGCAAACAGTGGCATGAACAGTCTGCCATAGTTAAGTCCAAATTGAAGTCGATCTTAGTCTTTGTGAAACACCCCCCAGATGTGGCATCCGACTATTCATACACGGTGCGAGGGGACCATTATGCTGTCCATACGGCATGTACGATTTCACGCCGCGTTTACTGACACCTCAAGGAGATGTGGGGTGGCGATCATCATTCAGATCAAGATTAATTGTAATTGCGTAAAAACTCTTCATAAAACACGGTGGAATACTCCAACAATGTACTGCTTCCGGCTATGCCAAGTTGCCAGCACTTGTGAAGCATCAATTTCAATGCATACATTTTTGTTAAGTGCCACGTTACAAACCATTTTATCGCCTATTTCGAATAATTGTATTTCAATAGTCAGAATGCGAATTGCATACATTACGTGTTGTTAGGTAGGGCAGGGAGTTTATTACAACTCCCTGGGAGTAGGGCTATCCTTAAAGGAAGCCTCGCCCTAAGAAATAACTTTACGTATTCTGAGAGATTTATTATATTCTTTCCCATTAATCTCTAACATTACATAGTATTTTTGAATGAATTAGTTATAAGTCTTCCCCTGTTATATATTTTTCACCAAATATAATTTCTAACTTCTCAGCTATGATTTTTCTTCATTGAAATGCAAAGGTTTTATTATTTATTTAAATGATCTTTCCTACTAACCTTGGTGCATGATACAAGTACAACTGCAACTGGTACATATAATATGATTGCAGGGCCCTCAGAAGGAAACAGTATGAATACTGATGAGGCTACCCTTGGGTAAACAAGACAATTATTATTATTATTATACATCACATTTTCAAGAAAATAGCTGCGCCAATGTCATGCTAAATGGCATCACATCATGCCAAGAATATCTTTATTTATATATCTCTTGCGGTGCGAGGAGACCATTATGCTGTCCATACGGTAAGTAAGATTTCACGCCGCGTTTACTGACACCTCAAGGAGATGTGGTGATCATCATTCAGCTCAAGATTAATTCTTGCGTAAAAAATCTTCATAAAACACGGTGGAATACTCCAACAATGTACTGCTTCCGGTTATGCCAAGTTGCCAGCACCTGTGAAGCAGGCCATTAAATAACGGTGTGTATTCATCAACGTTCACGTCAACGTTGACATTAGGCCATTGTCGTAATGTAATCAATTTCAATGCATACATTTTTGTTAAGTGCCTCGTTACAAATCATTTTATCACCTGTTATGAATAATTGTATTTCAATAGTCAGAATGCGAATTGCATACATTATGTGTTGTTAGGTAGGGCAGGGAGTTTATTACAACTCCCTGGGAGTAGGGCTAGCCTTAAAGGAAGCCACGCCTTAAGAAATAACTTTACGTATTCTGAGAGATTTATTATATTCTTTCCCCTTACTCTACAAGATTACCCACCAAAGTGTATGAAAGAGCATAAAGCAAGACTACTGTACAGTTTCACATGGACATCGCCATTTTCTTGAAAACGTGATGTACTATGTGAATTCGTTTATTATAGGTGAAATTCAAAGAAAATCACAAATATGTCAACTTATGTATCACTAGAAACTGGTAAGCTAACAGATGGCCATCGTATAAGTTTTAGGTCAAGTACATATCGGGTGATTTATAAAAATACAAATACAACTACCTCCATAGCAGCTGGGATATACGAGAGATTCGCTGGAAAAATAACGATGTTTTAATGACGTCACTATATGGACCAATACTGCCCAAGCAGACGACATCCCATAAAGAATGAACATTATTGCAAAGCTATCATTTATCAAATTATAATGAGTTTAGTGTATATAAATGTAATGGCATGTCAAACCATTCAAAATGGGATATGACCCGATTCTGATAACAACAATCCTTTGCTTGTAAATACACAGGATAGTGGTTAATTAACAATCAAAGAAACTAGACTTTCAAATTGAAAACCCCCCGGAATGATATTAAGGACGGCATTTGTTCCCTCTTGAAACGCCAAACATACCGCGGTGTACGCAGCTGAATATACAGTGGCGTCTTATTTTGTTTACAAGAGACAGATTCCTTTATTTTTGTATCGCTGCATTTTTCATCAAAATAAAACCATGCGCGGGGTTTAGAGAAAGGCAATAGATTATACATTTAGCCTGACGGTAGTGAAGTAAGAGAAAGAACTCAAGAGAAGATGAAAACACAGGCACTGAAAATGTGTGAGAAGTCATGGGGCATCGTCTTGTGCAAATTGTGTCCATACTGTGATCTCACACATCTCAGCAGCGTTCGGAGAGCTCTTCAGGTGCTATGCCGGGGCTGTATTTAAGCGTTTTGTAATTTATAATAATCATTACTTCGAATATTTCCAAGCATTAAATTTTGATAACCTTGTCGTATCAAAGTTTCAATTTTGCAATAATGAACATAAAGTTAGTTTTTAAAATCAATGAATATCTACTTTAAGTAAATGTATTCGATGTATAGATGCTTCCCAGGTGTGTGTAGTGATGAGATGAAGCATTTCATGCGCCTGCTATTGTCATTTGTACTACAATTGTCAGAACGCAAATTGCATGAATAACTTTGTGCTCTTCTGGGGTGAAGGTTTTTCATATATAAATAAAATAGATTTGTCAACTGCTAAATTCTAGTATTTTTAAATGAATTAGTTATAAGTCTTCCCCTTTTATATATTTTTCACCAAATATAATTTCTAACTTCTCAGCTATGATTTTTCTTCATTGAAATGCAAAAGTTTTATTATTTATTTAACTGGTCTTTCCTACTAACCTTGGTGCATGATACAAGTACAACTTCAACTGGTACATATAATATGATTGCAGGGCCCTCAGAAGGGAACAGTATGAATACTGATAAGGCTACCCTGGGTAAACAAGACATATTATTATTATTATTGTTATTATTATTATTATTATTATTATTATACATCACATTTTCAAGAAAATAGCTGCGCCCATGTCATGCTAAATGGCATCACATCATGCCAAGAATATCTTTATTTATATATCTCTTGTATATTTTCGTAAGGAATAGTACAACAAAATGCAGGAATACATCTCATGTTTTAGAATACCTGCACTTATTCTGAGGTTTCCTTTAAAGGAACTTTGTAACATTGTTCAGATGAGAGAAAGTTGTGCTAATGCTACGGTCACAAAGGTTCGTAGGAACGATAATTTCGTACGAATCTCCCTGTTTTTCCATTGTCTTCCCGAATTTCCATTGTTTAAAAAAAACCACGCATAATATCTATGGTTTTCTAGGTGTCCCTGTGCAACACCCTGTAGCAGTGATTAACATTAAATTATCCCAACCATTTTTGAATTTTTCCAACCGTTTTCCATGAAAAAAAAGACATCAAACAGGCTATTAAATCTTTGAACACTTATTATGTCTGGAATGGTATAAAGAGCCAATTCATTGCTTTGTGACGGTTTACATGCACCTAAAATGTAATCAAATTGTAATAATATAGTTGGGGGAATTAAGGAATCGATCAGATCAGTTTTTTTCAATTTATATCATTAATAATGGTCCATTTTTACGCAAACCTCAGATTATCTTTATTTGTACATCTAGCATTGAAGTCACTACCTAAAGCCTCGATCAAAAATGCCATGACGAACTGCTACGGCGTCCGGAGTAGTTGCTACAACCGGCCGTGTCAGACACGTTGCCCCGGGGTGCGAGATAGGACTCTTGTAGCGTGCCCCCATTTAAAACAATGCAGTTACAGTATACAAATATTGACTGCTCATGAGGATGATGGTGGGAACCATCACTCCCAAGGCGGTGCTCACACCGGCCCCTCCATCACCCCGAGGCGAAAGCCGAGGGGGTAATAGAAGGGCCGGTGCGAACACCACCGAGGTAGTGGTAGTTCTCTCCACTGCTACAGGGTGTTGCACAGGGACACCTAGAAAACCATAGATATTATGCGTGGTTTTAAAGTTTTCCTGGATTGTTTGCATGTTAGGGTTAGTACAGTAGAAGGAAAATAAAAACTTTCAACGATGTTACCGAGTCACTTTAATATTTGTCCTAACTACATTGTGGGAACCACTAATGTATGCAATTTGCATTCTGACTACTGAAATATAATCTGTAACGAGGAACTTAACAAAGGCTTATGTATTTAATGTGATTGCATTACGAAAATGGCCTACTTAATTGATTGATTTTTACGTTCAATTGATAAAACGATAAAATGAATTGGCGACAATTGGCATGTCTGACATGTACGGTAAATCACATGGGGAAAATATGCACGTGTTTAAATAAATGGTTTAACACATACGAATCAATATTCTTACGACACCGTTTCTATTACTGCATTGACATTAGTGTTAGAATTTTCGAACATTCTTTTTTTCTTCTTCAACAGTTTGGAACATAAGAACCACAATCTCTGAGCTGAGAAATTTCGGGAATTACCGACATTCTTTTGATGTTTAATCCTTCTATGGACAAGAAATTGTCAATCGCAAACTGGGTTCATACTGAGAGTATTATATCCTGCTTTAATATACACCATATGTATGTATTAACCAATCATATCAATCGGATAATGTCTAATAAAAGATAAGCACAAAGACCATGTAATTTTGTTACCGCACATTGGAAATTGCTTTTCGACATAAAGCAATTCATAAGTGGGGATAACTTTATGTATCAGAATATTGTCCTAGAAAGTTATTACAAAAAGAACCCTTATATTATTTTTCAATGTTATCGTAGTGGGCTATAGATATTCTACAGCTCTCAAAGCCTACCAAATCATCCCATGTTTCTACTCGTTAATGAGATTTGCTCGAGGTATTCCAGAGAATTTTCATTGAGTACACCATTCTGTAGATCGAGCATGCCATCAATATGTGATTGGTTATCGGAAAGGAGCATAGAGATGAAGCCGGGGCAAAATGGTATGTAATTGCCAAGTCACATTGATTTTTTGGTTAGGCTGCGTAAATACGAGGTAATGGCGGTGAGTGGAGCGGGGCGTTTTGATTAATGACAAATTGCCACCAAGGCTCATGGTACACTGTATGATAATGATTTCCTCAATAAACGATATTCAAAAAAATCAAACCATTGCTCTCTCTCCCTCTCTCTCTCTGTCTGACTCTCTCTCTCTCTCTGCACCTCCATACCTCCCTCCCTACCTCCTCTTTCCCCCTCTCTATCTCTCTCTGTCTTTACCCTTCCCCCTCCCTTCCCTTAATAATAATGATAGAGAATATTTATGAAACGCATAATAAATTGAAAATTTCTCCATGCGCTTTACAATCATGACAGATTTGAATATATAAACAACATTAAGACAACAATAAATAACAAAGTAGATGAGCAAATGACAAAAATATGCATGGGAAAGTTAACCAATGCACTTACAATTACACCTAAATAAAATTATTTGACATTACATATTACAAATTCAACAAACAGACACCCATCACGTCGAACCAACCTCCTCCTTACTTCTCTTTCTTTCTCTTTCCAGCTGCAGTTTGATTATACGGTGTGTCCCCAATCCTCACCCCCTAAAAAAATGCAATAAGATTTCTATTGTCAATATCTTAATAAGTGCTCAATCATTCTTAATTCAATTGTATAGGTATGTTTTGAGTATCTACCTGTGAATATTTAAAAAAGCGAGAATTACAAATTTATGAACATTTTTGTGAAACGTTATGTTAGGGAAGCGCTTAGCATGCACAAATTGCGCAGCCCGGGGGCCTGGACATTTCGTGATAAGCTCAGGTTTTTAACTTTAATTATTAATATAAAAGTTTTAGGAACTAAAAATTAACTTGTATTAACTTGTATTGACTTGTATTAAAATGAACTTGTATTGGAATGAGGACGATGTCATACATTGGTATGGCATTTATAATCACCACAATAGAAGATAGAATACGCTTTACCGATCAGAAAGAAAATATAATCAGTATGTCACAAAACTGACCCTCATTAATCGAATTTCATACCCACACGAGGAGCCAAAATTAATTATGATATTTAAATATCTGTAAAACACATGGGGCACAATTTCATGACCTCGCCCTTTCTTAATCGAGTAATTAGAAGCATCAAATGATCTGTAGCCAACACGGGTCACCTCCTTTTCGAATCGGGACTTCACATTTTACAATTTTTGTTCTGATAATGAATCAAACTAATTTAGTCTTTTTTTATACTTGTCTATAACTAGAATTCCATATTCATCAACTTTCAAACAATCTTGTAATAAATGATACAGTATATATTTGTTAGAGCTAAGTCAGTTGTTAATTGGAAATAGGCAGGGTTACTAATTTTCATTCGAAAAATGAAATGCTTCTCTCAGGTAAGAATAAGTTATTGTTCAAGGGATGTTATATATTTTTGTTTATTTATCCATCATACCGTATGTTGTATATACCTGTTTGATTATACACCATTTTGTTAAAATCAACCTCTTGTAAATAACTTTCTATTTTTAGCAAATGCAAGTCTTCCTTCCTGCTGACTCTAAGAATTCAAACAGTTTGATTTATTTCACATTAGTAAAGGGCACAGTGCACTGTTTCTATCCTCGGATAACATTGATGTACTTCTGGACAACATTATTAATTAAAGGGTAATCCGACCTTCATATTAAAATTGCTGTGAAAAGGAACAGTGGTGTATTCTTGGGAGAAGCCGTTGCACCACCCCCCCCCCCCCACACACACACACACACACACACTTTAAAGTCACGGAGAAAAATTCTACCTCTGATGCGTTTGTACAGGAAGTTATGGTGCTCAGATAAATAACATCCCCGCCCAGGAACATTTCCGTCATCTTTACTGACCCCCCCCCCCCCCAATTTGGATACGCCATTGTGAAACAGGATAACAAAAACAGATGGGTAAACGTGAATTCATAGGGAGACACTGTTATGTGTTATGAACTGTAACGGAATGTCTTGGTGGGAAAGATGTTTATAGGCCTACATGATTGTCTTAACCAGCGTGCTACTATTGACATGAAAATGTCATTACTCTGTTTTCAGTGGCGGATCCGGGATTCTGTCGCCGCGGGGGGGGGGGGGGGGGGGGGGGGCACAGGTTCTAGAAAATAACGGGGCATATCATACTTGTGTTATGTTCTCTCAAGGGATGACATGTCATATTGCAGGTGTCTTTTGATTTAAAATTGCTGCTGGTGGACAATTTGGAAGCATGTTTAGTGCACTGGATGTACATTTAAGGTGTGTCTCATCATATTTTGCGGGGGGGGGGGGGCGTGTGCCCCCTGGATCCGCAAAATATTTTGTGGTATGATAAATGGCGGAGCTCAAAAATTCAAATTCGAATTCAAATTTACTCTTTTGGCCACTCATATATGGTTGACTGGACTGTTGATTTGAACAGGAGGGATGGGTATGGAATCTTTGAAAACTTCGAGTGCACACTTATATTGACGCTTGTGAATGCTGTCGTACCCCTTTAACTATCAATCGCTTTGGGATTGGAATGTTTCCAGGCAGGCCACCCTCATACTCCTGCCTGGGGATTCGTGGCAAAGCATTTTTATCTACATTACTTCCCTCCACCCGGGTGTAAAATAGGTACTGGATAGGATGCGAAAGTCAATGCGGTTTCTCCAGCGTCATGCGCGTCTATGGCGAATGGCGACTTGCTGAATTGCTTACCAGGGAGTGGAGAATGTACACTCCATGTGTGGCAAAGCCTGAATCAGACGGCCGGGGTAATAATGTAGCTGTAAAGCAGTTAGAGACATGGTGGATGTATTAAGCGCAATGTAGATCCAAACTGTGAGTGTTACCTGATTCGGGAGGTGGGAAGACACCTCCCTGCCTGATCACTACCATATTGAGCACACCACAACACTGACACTGTCTTGTGGATGTTGTTCAACCCCTTTAACTGTCAATCGCTTTGGGATTGGAATGAAGTGGGCGCTTCTAGGCTGGCATCCCTCATGCTCCTGCATAATTTCTATAGCCTGAGGTAAGATGGGCGCCAGGTGTGCCCGGTGTTACATGCCGAGGATGCGGGCTTGGTATCGCTCCTGACTGGTAGAGGTACATGGATCGGATCGCATCATGTGGATGTAGTAAAGAAACTGAGATGGAGGGAGTAGGGAAGAGATGGAGATGGAGATGGTCGGATGAGAGTGAAATATAGAGAAAGAGATATGAGGAGATAGAGAAAGAGAGATATATGAGGAAGTGTGTGTGGGAATGGAGGGTGAAAGAGAGATAGAGAAAGAGAGAGAGAGAGAGAGAGAGAGAGAGAGATGAGGAAGTGAGTGTGTGGGGAGGAGGGTGAAAGAGAGATAGAGAAAGAGAGAGAGAGAGAGAGAGATGAGGAAGTGAGTGTGTGGGGAGGAGGGTGAAAGAGAGATAGAGAAAGAGAGAGAGAGAGAGAGATGAGGAAGTGTGTGTGGGAATGGAGGGTGAAAGAGAGATAGAGAAAGAGAGAGATATGAGGAAGTGTGTGTGGGAATGGAGGGTGAAAGAGAGATAGAGAAAGAGAGAGATATGAGGAAGTGAGTGTGTGGGAATGGAGGGTGAAAGAGAGATAGAGAAAGAGAGAGATATGAGGAAGTGTGTGTGGGAATGGAGGGTGAAAGAGAGATAGAGAAAGAGAGAGAGAGAGAGATGAGGAAGTGAGTGTGTGGGAATGGAGGGTGCAAGAGAGATAGAGAAAGAGAGAGATATGAGGAAGTGAGTGTGTGGGAATGGAGTGTGAAAGAGAGATAGAGAAAGAGAGAGATATGAGGAAGTGTGTGTGTGGGAATAGAGTGTGAAAGAGAGATAGATAAAGAGAGAGATATGAGGAAGTGTGTGTGGGAATGGAGTGTGAAAGAGAGATAGAGAAAGAGAGAGAGAGAGAGATGAGGAAGTGAGTGTGTGGGAATGGAGGGTGAAAGAGAGATAGAGAAAGAGAGAGATATGAGGAAGTGAGTGTGTGGGAATGGAGTGTGAAAGAGAGATAGAGAAAGAGAGAGATATGAGGAAGTGTGTGTGGGAATGGAGGGTGAAAGAGAGATAGAGAAAGAGAGAGATATGAGGAAGTGTGTGTGGGAATGGAGTGTGAAAGAGAGATAGAGAAAGAGAGAGAGAGAGAGAGAGATGAGGAAGTGAGTGTGTGGGAATGGAGGGTGAAAGAGAGATAGAGAAAGAGAGAGATATGAGGAAGTGAGTGTGTGGGAATGGAGTGTGAAAGAGGGATAGAAAGAGAGAGAGAGGTGAGGAAGTGAGTGTGTGGGAATGGAGGGTGCAAGAGAGATAGAGAAAGAGAGAGAGATATGAGGTAGTGAGTGTGTGGGGAGGAGGGTGAAAGAGAGATAGAGAAAGAGAGAGAGAGAGAGATGAGGAAGTGAGTGTGTTGGGGAGGAGGGTGAATGAGAATGAGAGAGAAAAGGGGGAAGGGAAATGGAATTGCCAATCAGGAGAGAATGACAAAGTAGAGAATAAGATACAGGATCGGGTAACCATAACTAAACCGTTGACAATTGAATACTCATTTTCCCCATAGGTTTAACACATGAACCACCTGGTTCCAGTAGAGAGGATATAGGTTAAAGGGAAATTTACCGAAAGATGAGAAAGAATAACACGCAGCATGTGATAGTCATTTTGCCTCATTATTTTGTAAAAAGATAGTTGTTTAAAAGTGTACTTTACAGAAAATAGATTAGGGACCGTGGGGGAAACAAAAAAGGAAATCCGAGAATCGGAAAGGAGATAGGTTATTACATTAGTCAACATGGCCCTATTATTCTGTAATGGATAGGTCTAGTAAACACCGGTTTGTGGAACAAATATGTAAATGGAACTAGAGGATCAGATGGTACGATTTATGAAAAGGAAAAGATTATGATAACAGAGCCAACAAAACACGTGCCTCTCAATTCTAGAACGCACATTTATCATTCACATATTCTATATCTTGGATGTTTTACAGTCTCGCTACGCTATTTGATGCCATTTTGATCAACGTTACTTTCAATCAATGTCACTACTCGACAATTTGGTTGTGATTTACAGCAATGTAAAAACATCAATTCAGTTTTAAATTGCGCTGTAATCTAACTTTCTGTACCATTGCATGTATACATTAGATCTATTTAAAACGATGTTTATCACGAAGTATACGCTTTCCATAAATATCATTAATAATGATAAAAACATGCCATTCTTCTTAGCCGCATATCAATCACATACAAAATGCTATTTGTTAGAGAGTATCCTATTGGCTGAGAAGTTATCACGTCAGACTCAACACTCACCACATTATGCGGGATGGATACAGCGAATTAAACGGCATTTCGCTGTCCAAACGATGTCACTTGTCACACTGCATTCCTTAATTAATGCGGCAGTTGCACACAAGGCGTCATTTGTAGCATGGCGTAAGACTGCATGCGTCAGTGAGGTCTCTCTGACACACCATGAGAGAGTGACACCGTAGACTACACACAGTCGCAAATCCGAAAAGACTAATGTAAACATGGGGTTAATTAGTGCTGGCATTTGTACTAATCCTAACTGCCTTCTTAATCATGTCTGATTAGCGCAGGTATTGACGCAAACAAAATGACGACTCGTGTGTGCGGCAGCTAGGCATTGGGTGTCGGGATATCCCATATGGACGGCAAAAATATTAAATCTAGGGGGATCAGAATTACGAAAAAGAAGTCTTTTTCGTAAAAGAAGTCTTTTTCGTTAGGATATATGATTTAGAATATTCAGGTGAAGTTCAGAGAAATCTGACTGAGTGGATATCGATCGTTCTCATTTTCCCGCCATTTTCTTATGCCCGTTATGCGCTTTGTAGAGAATTATGATACATAATATCGATCGGGTGTAATTGAAACTGCTATGGAAGGTTGAAGATTATACCGTTTTCGGCGATTTGATATGCCGCCCCTGCTGCCTTCTCCGGTGCCTAATTTGGACACGAAACGGACCGGGCTTTCTGCCAGGTCGTCTTTTAACTGAATTAAAGATAAAACCCACTTTTTTGAAATACCCAGTACCCAATTATGTAGTGAGAAACCGCTGCTCTTCTTCTTTATGCAAGCAGGATTGTGAAAGGGCGTACTATTTGAATACAGTTTGCAGATAATTGATTAAATGAAATCGAGAAAAATTAATGCATTGTTGTAAATGAGAATCTATTAGGACAACAAATACATTGTCGAAAATATAAATTGTGTCAGAAATAATGCATTTTGCAGACGATAGGACATGCCTTATTTTATGAAATCGAATCATTGGCCAGGCATTCCAATCACGTGACAATCATTGCTATGTTTACCGAGCTGAAAGGCATAAAGACGTAGACAATATTGCTTAAAAGATTGTTTGCCCGAGTTGTTTTCGAATGTTCTTTTCTGCTTTTCGTCTGTAATGCTCTGATCTGTGCATCCTTTCGATGGTTGCTTTCTAAATCTAGGTATAAATCAGTTTCCCAGCCATGTCTCTTCGATGTATCTCTTATTCCGATTACCAGCAATACTGTCAAACCACTTTGAGCAGATTGGAAATGCTCATCCGATAGATAGGTGATCGTTTTTTCGACGTCTGGCGTGGAATACGATAACAAGAGCACGTTACTCGTTTAGTCTCAAATTTCAGACCCTTTTAGAGATCAAAGTTCAAGTCCATGATTTTGTCGCTCCCTCTTTCTAAGATGCCGTGCACTGATTTCAACCTCTGTTGAGACAGTGTCATTAGTTTAAAGGGATTGGGTAACTTTGCCTCAGATTCTGAACAAAATTCTGGATTTAGCCCATGCTGCAATCATAATTATAAACCTTTAGGTCAGTCAGGAACTCCATGAATTTTACAAGCCGATCGCCTGTCTGTTTATCAAGTTATTTATGATTGAAAATCGAAATTAAAAAAATTGTTTTCCTAACGGTTTTATAACACTACAGTCTATTGGGTAAAAATGAGTATTGTAAAACCGGTCACTCAAAGATTTTTACTTTTTTGAGGCACTTCATGATCATTTTGAAGCGCAATTTGTTTAGGGCTTCAATATTATAGCTGATAACACGTAGGGTCATGCCTCTCAGATTTAACATTATTAAACGATGCCTTTACCTACACCCTTCTCCCATTCTTCGAAATCAAAGAAACAAGGACCGGGCAATTGTCTCCTCCTCCTAGAAAAAAAAGTTTTACCAATTCCAATGTCTTTGGATCTCAAATCTCAAGATTTGATGGTAGTATTAAAATAGGGACGTGTATCCAACTAAGTGATAAGGGTGGGAGGGGCAAACACATTCACAGAAACAATTTGCTCATTGTAGGTTACATAATTAAAAGTTTTCTTTTTCTGTACTGCTATCCCCTTTTCCCATAACGCTAACTAAATTCTGTGTAGGCTTTTACTGAACTTCTTACGAAGTGATAAGTTCATATAATTTTTTTTTCTTCAGAAATGCGTTTGGGATGCTTGAGGTAGCAGTTTTGAATTGAGTTTATATCAAAGTGGAATATACCTCACACTGAAAAATTTGGGCAATATTATTTCAACACTTTGCCCAACGTTGTGCCAATAGTCAACCCAACCATCTATTGGGCAATATTGTTCCCAGTGGTATTGGTAAACGTAAGTACCCTACGTCACACGTGCATAATTCTTTCGTATTTTGACCAAAATGTGAGCAAATATATGACCCTTCAACCGCCCGACTACTGTAGCCCACTTGTTGGGAAAATCTTGACCAGCTGTTGGGCAAAATACGAAAATATTGTCCAATAGATGGTTGGGTTGACTATTGGCACAACGTTGGGCAAAGTGTTGAAAAATATTGCTCAAAATTTTCACAGTGCAGGGAACACAATACATTCTTGGGATGTATGTAACAGTCCTCTTACCATTTTAATGTCCTCAGGACGTTTTGTAAACGTCTTGAAAATGTTGTGTGTTTCCTGGGAAAACCTGTTACATTTATCTCTATCTCTTGTCTATCGTACCAAAACCTCCGATTCATCTAAAACTCGAAAAAAATTGGTCATGCGGTATCTGAAAATCTAGGCAACCTCTCAAGCGGTTAAACACTACGCTTATTTAGACATCAGCCGTCCCAGAAGTGCCCCCGGCTACTCGACCTAGAAAACCCTTCCGTGAAGACATATTTGGGCCTTGAGTAAGCTTTAAAGAGAAAGTTCAGTTCTGGGAAGAGGTGAAAAATAATTTGTGAGCGTTATCATTCTTATTATGCAAGTGTGGAAGAACATCAGATGAGACATGTTCCCTGAAAAGCATGGCTCTTCAAATGCCTTCATATTCTAAATATGTCATGTAACATCGTAAAAATCCAGGGTAGGATTTTTACGCCACGTGTTCGTGTAGTCCCATATACATCTTTCTGTGTACAGTGTTTGTAACTTTCCCAAGACTTGGCCAAATTTCTTATCATTTTGATGATTCCAGAACCTTGCAATACACACAAATACTTATATGCTAGATGATCAACCGTTTCTGAGCGATTCCACACCGTTTCCTTCACAATGCAATCGCATGACCAGAACTCAACTTTATCTTTAACAAGTATGTTATGTTGCGTTGAAGTAGAGCGATGGAAAGGAAATGTTACCCGGTTCCCATGATAATACAGTCATGGAAATCGGATTTGGCTGGAAATGTGAAACTCAAGTGCTCTCCGCAGTGGCTTTGAACGAGGGGCGTTTCTAGAGGGTGGCACCCCCATTCAAATTTTTTTTAGGCAGATCCGTCAGTGCTCAACAGGCTCAGTGGCTTTCGCTTTTTATTTCGTGGCGTGAGAACATTGTTAGTAGGTCTTATTGCTATACACATGTACTAAATGTATTTGTTTTGTTTGTAGGCCTATTGCTCAACAACAAAATCTTCTTTATTTCAATTTGTTCGTGTTTTTTTTTTCTTTTATAAATTCTTCCTGGAGGGAACATGATGGCAAATTTGGTCTTTCACCAAACTTATAGTGTTCTAGTAGCGCCTTGTTTTACATGATATCATTGCAAATGGGGAGGGGGCGACCCCTTCGGCCCCTTCGATCTGCATATGAGTATAAACAAAACTATACTACGCGGGTCGTATAATTATGATGTATATCGCTGAACATGTCAAATGTCGCATTAAAGCTTGCATTCTCAGAGATCGTATGGCTGTCGAGACGTGACAACAATTTTCGGTGTTGTACACTCTCGCATGTAATTAATTGTTAGTTCATTAGGCTAAATAGATCAATCGCAGCTATCAGGTGGAAGAAAATCAATACATCACTTAAACCAGCCCGTGAATGATTAACCCACCCATCCTGATTAGGTAATCTGTTGATGTTGCCGACAGCTGATCAATATAACTCGTTTCCCTATTGGTTATTTCACAATATTTCCCAACTCTATCAACTGTTCGGATCCATTTTGACAAATATAAATGTTTCTGTTCACTTAAACCTCGTTATACATTTTGCGAATGTTTGTGTCTACTTAATCTAAATGCAGAGTTGAATCTTTACCTATAAGTATAAATGGTTATTAATTTTGTAAAAACTAATAATGCTCAAAGTATTGGCGAATCGTCCCAACCAATATTAATTTTGATATATTATTTATGAGCTCAAAATATCTATTTACGTCCCTGATATGAAAAGATTTACGAGTTTGGGGCTGGTTGGATGGACGATCAGACGTCAGTCAGAGGGAATTGGTTTATTTGATTTGTAGCTATTGTTTTACTGTCAGATTCAAAATCCTACCTACTTTGGTGTAACTAGAAATATGTTATATTCATTTTTAATATAGATACCAACCCATCTTTAAGTTTTACCGTGCGTTTGCCAGGGAATTTATTTCTTCATAGATTTAGGTATCCTGGCTAGGGTTGCTATTGGATATTAGCGGTTTTGGATATGGTTGTAAGTATCGTATTCGGTCCACAGCAGAAGTTATGAATTCAATTAGTGTGAGGATATTGACCGCGTAGCAGTTGTCTCTGGGGCATATGTGTCGCAAACCGTATCACTCCATCATAATTATAAAGATAGATGAATATTGAATCCATTCTTACTCAATTGTGTTTTTACGGAACGATGATCGGTTGAAAGCAAGAATGGGTTTGCCTGTGCAAACTAAGATGGTTTGCCTGGGAAAGTAACACACGATGCCTGGATTATTCGCTTCATGTTAGTGACGCCACAGAGATCGCCGCTTCCTGTACGACGAGATACATCTGTATCGATATCCTCCACCTCATGTCGTGTCGTCTGCGCGATGGAGGTGCGACGGTGTGTGTGTGTGTGTGTGTGTGTGTGTGTGTGTGTGATAGAGAGAGGAGGGGTTGGGGATGCTAACCCAAACTTGACAGATCATAGTATTCCAGGGGGTGTAAACAGTTTAACTGCATGTTCACACAAGTCAAAATAAACCGCTTCTAGAAAGCACTGTGGCAAAATAAAGTGACGTCAGCGTTGTGCGTTTCACATTTTATGAAGTGAATACAATTTAGATTCTTCATTAACTGTAGCTCTCTGATATTTGCTGCGTTTCCGACTCTCTGTGGCATAGGTGTGGTTCGGGTGTGTTTACATTCTTTGTCACAATGTGTCTCCAGTGTCTTCATAGTGTGACCATTATGTTGACAGCAGTTTGAGAGTTTTCACAGTGTGTTTAGGAATGTGTTCACAGTGCTTCCACAATCCCAGTGTTGTCACTCTGTGTTAAGTGTTTCAACAGAACGCCAAAATGTTAATCGTAGTTGTACAGCGCTTTTGCAACGTGTCTACAGTGTGTTCATAATGTTTATTATTATAACAACATAGTGCGTTCACATTGTCTTCATAGTATATTAATATTTTGTCGACAGTATGTCCACAGTATTTTCAAAGTGTTTTCACAGTATGTAAACACTATATCAACAGTATGTCTTTATTATGTCCACAGTCTGTTAACATTATGGACTTTTAGATTTGCACGTCGACATAGTGGACTGCTACGTGTGACGTCAGTGCCTTGAAATGACGTCACACGTAGCAGTCCACTATGTCGACGTGCCAATCTAAAAGTCCCTATTATAATCACAGCGTGTCCTTCACTGTGATCACAATGTATTCACACATGCCCACACTATTTTCATAGTATATTCTCAATCAACTCAGTGGTAACACAATGATGCGTACACAACGTAATTCCCCTTTGACTACAATGTGGCAATACTAGGTTTACATTAAACTGAAAGTATCTCTCATTATCATTAGAATAAAGACGTGTCGAAAAAGACGAAATATGCCAAATGTGTTCTGACGTATCAAACGGACGTCCCTCCATCCAACTTTTAGTTTTAGTCAACGCTTCTAGGTAAACAGACTTGTGGATGATAGGAACTTATCAAGATTGAGTGAATTTCCTTTCATTTGGATCATTCCCAAATTCTCATAGTATTCACCAAACCTCTTGTACTTCATAATCAACCTATTAGATTGTAAATACAACACCAGGGGGGGGGGGGTGTTTCACAAAACTTGTCATCAGTGACGAATGACAGTTTTTGTTATAAGCTACTGAAATCCTTGCTTCTGATTGGTTATCAGCAGATTCGTCACTGATTTTTGTCATTTGTCATTGAAAAAAAGCGTTGCGAAACACCTCCCAGACATAAACTCCCTGTTTAAGGTCTATTGTGGATATTTGTTTACCATTGCACTTGATTACTGAAAGATCACCAGACCAAACATCAAGCTTCAGGGTTTTCCCCCCTTGTCACCGATAGCCCGCAATCGTGCTCTTTTTGTTCATTCCTTTCCCGTCTGACACGAAATGAGAGGCCCAGAGAACAGAATGCTAGGCTGAAGTTTTTTTGGTTTTTTTTATCTAGGAAATTGTTGAAGGTACTTTGAATACTCAGTGTTGGTAAAACACACAGATGGGTAAGAATGTGCTTTTCTGAGCGCATTATGGTTTTCTATTAAAGACCTAACAGCAACTTTTCCTGTTAGATCAAGAAGGGCAGTTAAAGTCGAGCCTCAAAAAGGAGTAAATCTGCATCTCGACTCCGAAAAGTATGACTTAATAAGCACTAGCGTATCTGCAGGAGCACGGGGTACACGAGTGGTGAATAAAATAAAAGAAAAAGAAAATCCAAAAAAAAAAGAGAGAAAGGAAAATATAGAAAGGGGAAAACAGAACAAGAAGACGCCTGTACCGCGTCCTGCATTCTCCCCTAGTCGGTAGCCTTGTAAATTCGTATTTTATTTCCTGATCAGTGAACCGATGCCCCCTCGATTTTTCTAGTGCCCCCTTAAATGGGTGAACCCACGCTATTAAAGTCTCTGCGAATAAGGGTCAACCGCAAGAGGTACAAATGCATAGCTTCAGGGGTGCATGATGTAAATTGCAATATTATTATGCACACTTGGATTGGTTCTATTTTTAATTTCGTGTAGAGAACACATTCCATTATAGTCTGTATGAGCACAGAATGCTTGTAGGAAGATGAAGTACCACTATCTCTGGCATTGTTAGAGGTTCTGATTTTCTCTCATGTGTGTGGAGAGGCAAAATTATATATTTGTGTCTTGCTAAAGAAGACTTTCCCAACACCATAACCTACTAATGCCTTCGCAGTAACAAATATTTGGTTAAATAGCCGAACAGGAGGGTATATTTGTGTGTCTGACCGGCTCTAGACAATTTTGTTTACCCAATTCGTTAAAAGTTTGCCCAAATCATGATCACCTTTTACCTCAAACTTTAATAGCACAAATTCGCCCAATATAGATATGATATTGGCTAAAATCGTGGAGGTGTCGTGGTATAGTGGTTCATTCACTTCACTCTCAATTAAAAAAATAAGGGTTGAAACTCCAGCCCGGCATGAACGTCATTTTGCAAGACATTAATCCAAAGTTGCCACTCTCCACCCAGGTGCCAAATGTGTACCCGGTAGAGTGCGAAAGTCATCGTAGTTGGCACAACATTTGGCGCCTGTCTGGAATGGTCCACAAGGAGTACAGAATGAGCATACATTGTGTGTGGGCGAACCTGAATCCGATAAACGGGGTAATAATATATCTCTAAAGCGGTTAAAGATTTCGTAGATGTATTTAGCGCTTCATAAAACCAGAATATTATTGTTAATATCATCATCATTATTATTATTATTGTTATCATTAATTTGAAAAAAAATTGTCTATTAAATCAGGAGCCCACCCTCGTGTTGTGCATTTTTTTACCAAACATTTTTAGTGTAGAAAATCCACATGTCCTTGCTGAAGAGGGAACCATCCGCTTTTATTTGCTTGTGGTCATGCAATCTAATTCGGAAACCACCTCATCCCGTCTCATCCACAAATTTGGTGTGAAGTACACCTTAACTCATTCTCAGGTTTCGCTAGTTCATCTTTGTGACGTCACAGTTAACCCTGACAGACCGATCAAGTGCATGAAAAACCCCAGGCGGAATATCCCCCTCCCCCCCCCCCCCCCTCAAATTGGCATTTGCAACGGGGCTTTTGTGTAACTGAAGACTTTCATTGGAAACGTTTGGTCTTCATTTGTCTTCACTCGTCTTCTTACTCATTTCTTTTGTTGTCTCAAATTTCTCATTAGGAGGAGTTATGTTACTATGGTTACCTAAAATTAGGGCCTCCGCGAAAGAAGCCAATTTCTTTGAGCAAGTTTATTCCATTACGTTTTCAAGTATTGTTTAAGAGTGTTATGATATTTTGATACTGGAACATAGATTTACATTAAAATATAATTTAACTTGATGTCGTGTCTACTTTCAAGCTCTAGAAGGGATATCAGCTTGATACAGTCGTCACATATAGTGACATCTTAGATGTGGTCGGTAACATATGGGACAAAGAGCTTGGACTTGCCCATATACACACCCACACACGCACACGCACATGCAGACGCATACACGCACATACATTCGTTTTTTAGAGGGACTTGATAACATGGTTCGGATGAGAGAAAATGGTGCTAAGGTAGTGACTTCATTGCTATATGTAAACAATTAAAGATAATCTGAAAGTTTGAGTGCAAACAGACCATTATTAATGATAACAAATTGGGAAAAACTGATCTGATCGATTCCTTAATTCTCCCAACTTAATTATTACAATTTAACTACGTTTCAGGAGAATGTAAATCGTCACAAATAGCAATGAATTGGCTCTATATAACATTCCAGACATTGAAGTGTTGACAGATTTTTAAAAGCCTTTCTTATTTTCATGGAGAAACGTTTGGAAAAATTCAAAAATGGTTGGGAGAATTTACTGTTAGAGGGTGTTGCACAGTGACGACTTCAAAGAAAACCATAAATATCTTTGTGGTTTGATAATTTTTCAGGATTTGTTGCATGTTAGAGGGTTAGTACAGTAAAAGGAATATAATAAGTAACATTTCATACAAAAATTATGCAGTTTTTTCATCAACCTTCATCATTGTTACCGAGTCACCTTAACATTCAAGTTGTAAAAGTGTGTACTTGGCTATTTATACATCGTGCATATAGTGTTATGTCTATAATTGTTTTATTTATTTTACAAAATAAAGAATGGTGCACATTGTCAATTCAGTTTGATTATAAAATACGAGTTGCAATAGGTTTCCTCCCATTACTTATATATTTCTAATACGGCTGGAAAATATTGTTTATACAAATTTAGCTAAAATTACTGAAAGAATTGGAGTAAAAACAAATATACAATAAGCTTTCTCTCTTGCACTCATCTGAGTAAATTTAGACTCTATTGAGTACACGAAGAAAGGCTTTAATATGTTTTAATATGATGAATGCAAGACAAAAGGTTTCAATACGTCTCTATGTAATGCTTTTCTTTGATATTGTAGTACCAATCATCTCTTAAGATATTTCAGTCGATAAGAATACTAAATTACAAAGTTCAAGGGTAATCGCATCATCTTAACAGGCTTTCTCCATTCAGTTTTATTTTCCATAATCCTTGGGATCCCCTGCCTTTCCATACAAAAGAAATTAACTGTTTGCTTCTTTGTGATGGAATGGCCTGCATTATAATAATAATTAAAACAATTGAAATAAAAATCAGTGTATACAGGTTGATCAAGTGTTGAATGCTACAGAATGCAACGACGGCAAGGGTATGGCTGCTTGCAAGTTTCAGGAACGTATGGTTTGTATCCCTATCCGAGGAATAATGTACTTGAGGCTGAATGCCAAACCCAAAAGATTAACGCGCTAAACGGATCTTGAACCCGCGATGCATGTTTTTATCGAGCTTAAACTACTGATTTAAGGAATGTGGTGTTAACGTGTCCATTTAAAGAGAAGGTTGAGTTCTGGGAAGAGGTGAAAAATAATTTGTGAGCGTTAACATTATATTATGCAAGTGTGGAAGAACATCTAGAAAAAAAAATGTTCCCTGAAAAGCATGGCTTTTTAAATGCCTTAATATTCTGAAACGGCATGTTACATTATCAAAATCGGGACGGATATTTAATGCCACATGCATGTTCGTGTAGTCCCATATACATCGTTCTGTGTACAGTGCTTGTAACTTTACCAAGAATGGGCTAAATTTCTTAAAACTTGGTTAATTCAAGAACCTTACACATAATTTCTTATTTGCTAGATGATCAACCTTTTCTGATCGGATTCCACAACGTTTCTTTCAGAATGCAGTCGTATGACCAGAACTCAACTTTATCTTTAAGTCATATGAAATTTAAAGTTAACCAATTGCCTACTGGAACCGGGTTGTCCCTGTATTAAGCCTATGGGCTAGACAATCCAGTTGTCAACGGGTTAAATTAAGAAGTTGTAGACTTGAAACAAGGGGATGAACTCCAACAAGACCTACCCGGTTTCCCAAAATGTATGGAGTCTTCTGACATACCGTATTATCCCCTTATAGAAATGACATTCAATTATTATAGCATAATGGGGGCAGGAGATTTCCGTATGATCCCAATTTGAGAAGCTCGTTATGATCTAATTATCCTCCTAGTGCCCCCAGATTCTTCAGGTTGGCTTCTTTTATGGGAGGGTACCAACTTGTACGGTGATTTGTGTGGCTTTCCTCTCCTAATTCCGGATCTAATTTAAATGACATTTCAGTTTTGCCCTTTAAGTAATAGAGTACATCAGCTACACAAAACGCATGGTCTAAATGTAGGAGAGACGCTCGATCCTAGCTTGATGCTTTAAGGTCAAGCCCAGGCTGTTTGGTTGTAAAAAAACCTTTTAATGAATATGGAATTGCTTAAAACGTTGTAAATCTACAGCAATTAAAATTGCCAAAAGTTGGGTTTCTAATGTAACTTGAATTCGATAAGATACGGATAAACTAAAGAACTTTAATTAATATGCCTCAAGATATTTCCATTTCAACTGCAAATTACGTCTTCAGCGGAAATAAAATTAAACTTCATGTACAACATCAACAAACATGATTTGATCTTCAGCCCTTTCCTCGTTCTACAAAGCTTTTTGTTAAAGACGAAAAGAAAGAAAAGAATCCCTAGCCAACTAATATTCGAACAATGACAAATATGACACCATTCGTACAAAGTCACTCCCTATCATAAACACACCCCAACCTCTTTGTTTTCTGTTACCCAGTTAACCTTTAACTAATTTATGTTGAATTTTCTTTTACTGTTACTTTTACTGTATATAATCTGTTGCTTGATATAATATTGCTTATCGCAATTACGTTGTTCTTTTTCCTTATTCCTTTTAATTTTCTTATTCTTTTTAATACTTTCTTTGATTTCCATGTATACTCATTCGTATTCTTGTGTTATGTTCACAACATTGCTGAAAGGAAGTTACTCGGTAAGTCTAGAGCAGGATTTCTCGTGATTACATTATTGCAATACAGTACAATATATTACAGAATTGAGGTTTAGAAAACATTGTTACAATCAAAAAAGCAATCATTGAGACACAACTACAGTTTCTATATTTGGAGTACCACAGTAACATCTTCACATTCGCCATTCCCCCACATCATTCCTGAAATGTTGAGAAAGGCGAAGTGGAACGTATATCATTTCAACTTAAAGAGAAGGTTGAGTTCTGGGAAAGAGGTAACAAATAATTTGTGAGCGTTATCATTGTTATTATGCAAGTGTGAAAGAACATCAGATTAAACATGTTCCCTGAAAAGCATGGCTCTTTAAATGCCTTCATATTCTAAATATGTCATGTAACATCGTAAAATCAGGACGGATTTTTACGCCACGTGTTCGTGTAGTCCCATGTACATCTTTCTGTGTACAGTGTTTGTAACTTTACCAAGACTTGGCAACATTTCTTATCATTTTGATGAATCCAGAACCTTGCAATACACACGAATACTTATATGCCAAATGATCAACCTTTTCTGGTTGATTCCACACCGTTTCTTTCACAATGCAATCGCATGACCAGAACTCAACTTCATCTTTAAAAACACCTCTATGCTCTTCCCGTT
Source organism: Strongylocentrotus purpuratus (assembly GCF_000002235.5). Taxonomy (NCBI): domain Eukaryota; kingdom Metazoa; phylum Echinodermata; class Echinoidea; order Camarodonta; family Strongylocentrotidae; genus Strongylocentrotus; species Strongylocentrotus purpuratus. The sequence goes on from NW_022145600.1 coordinate 9,402,485, forward strand.
CTTCCTATTCTTGGAAAACGCCTCAATACATTTATGTCGTATTTTTATTTTGACATCCAAGAACCTCCTCAGAATATCATATTGGCGGTCGGTAACATGGACATAATTATCTTTATGCATATGTGAAAAAGCCCGGGGCCTGGTGTGAATGAAGACAAGACCGATGTCTTTGAGACTGATCCGCCCCCTGTAGGTTTTTAGCAGTGGCATCGTTTCATCATGGAGTTACTAACTCCATGGTTTCATTCACCAACTGTTTATAACTGAAGTAATGGACAATGAGCCGAGGGGGTACAAGGACCATCATCTCGTTATGGATCCACACTTCTTGACATTTTCCTATCGTATCATCTAACACAACATCCTTCACAGCGCCCCCTTCCCATCTCTTTGTATCTCTCTCTTTCTCTCTCTATCCCTCTCTCTCTCTCTCTCTCTCTCTTTCTCTTTAATTTTGATTTCGCTTCCCGATCTGTTCTCTATCGCCCTTGCTCTCCCTATTCATCCCCTTCTCTCTATCTCTCTCTCTCTCTGTCTGTCTCTCTCTCTCTGTCTGTCTCTGTCTCTCTCTCTCTCTCTCTCTCTCTCTCTCTCTTAATCCCCCGCTCTACCTCTTCACTTCTTCCCTTCCCCCTCCCACTCTCTCTCTCTCTTTCTCTCTCTCTCTCTCTCTCTCTCTCTCACCCTGTTGATCCCGAACATAACCGCCCATTATTTTAACATGAGCGAATATAAGCTTTAAAAGCACTCAAGTCGTGGCCACCAGTGGTCAATCTACTACATCTTCCTTTCTTCCACGAAGATTGAAATCCTTTCTTCCCCATGTCATCACCATGAAAATCTAATTTTCCTCAGCACGCACTCATCCCCATGGATCACCAGAGACCCAAACAAAGGATAATCTTACCGAGATATTAAATGCTTTTAATACGCCAAGCGGGTCCTATTGGGCAATACATGAAGTAGATGGATTACGCTATTTTAGAAGGAAGGGCGGTTGCCTGCTCTATTGACAGGAATTCGTTATAGGCATTAAACAACATAGGTGTGACTTCTAAGTAAATTAGATCGTAATTTCAGATTTTCTCTGTTATACACGAGAACTTCATCTCCGGTAGCATCAGTGCTCGGCTTCGGAGAAAGCGGATTGTCCGTTTTTAAAGAAAACCTGATTTCTGCCTAGAAAATAAACTGAGTGGAACGTAGATCAAATCAGAAACATATATAATATAGATATTAGAAATACATATTACTATAGATACTATAAATATGATAGATCAATTAATAGATCTCATGTGTGTTTTAAAGCATATACATGTACCCCATTGGCGCCGAATCAGGCCACGGGAAAGACATGCTACACTCTGTATTTCCAGTTTCCATTTCGTTCATTCGGAAATTAAAATAATTTCATAACCATATGACGATTGAATAACGGTTACTTCTGGTATAACTCATGTAGTCATCTCAAGAGATTTCCCCCTTATTTCAGTGTTTTGGATGAGGAATGAACAGAATCATCCATTGCAATACCCCCCCCCCCCCGTTCCCCATTTTCTACGGAAACGAACTAACCTACTCCTCAATAATGAACAGAAGAGAGAACAGGGGAATAGAGGTATCGTTGTCGAGTAGATACATGTACGTCACCGAACTGGGGATCTCAAGGTCGGCGGTTCGAGTCCAGCCACGGCGCTAATGTAATTTGGCAAGACATTGATCTACATTCCCCAGGTGATGTAAATGGGTACCTGGCCGGAATTCATTCCTTGAAATGCTAAAGGGCCGTAGTTGCAGCCATGCTAAAGCCAGGGTAATAATTTTGAGCGCCAGGAGTGTCAAGTCTGACATATATGAACGCTAAACAAGAACCCATTATTAGGCCTAACAAAAATAGATGTTGTATTGCGCTTTGCGACCGACCCCAAAATCTTGAAGTCTACGGTCGGCTCTAAAAAAAAAAAACATTCAAAACCGAAAAAAAATCGGCCCAAAGAGGGAGTAAAAAAGGGATTTCAAACCGACCAACCCATATTTTGGCACCTAAAGGGTAATACAACATCTTATTTTTTAGGCCTTATTATTATACATGATTTTGCAAAGAGGGGGAGGCACAATTACCAAAATTAGACAATAAATGGAACATTTACATATACCAATAGGGTTTCAAAAAGGGGGAGGGGGTAAGGGCCAGTTGTGCCCTTAAAGTCCGACACTTTTTTCGTAAAATGATGAGCAAGGCTGATGGTATCTCTTCCCTTGTTTTTGTTTTTAACTCGGTTTAGAATGTGCTCGCCCTCATGCACACGAAGAATCTAGGACATGGACCTCATGAAATCTATCTAGGTGACCTATAGCATTCGATATCTTCTCTGGAAAAGCGAGTTGTTTCAGACTATGTAAACCGATGAAGAGGATTACTTGATCTGTCTTACTGCCCCCATCGTTTGTATAACTCCATATGCTAATGTTCCTTTCCTCGCAATTGTGTTTATTCCCAACCGAAGTGGCTTAAAGAGGATAGTTGAGTTCTGTTGCAGAGGGCGCTACTCAAAATATTTTTTGTGAGATAATGAAAAACTGAGTGTCAAATTTGAAAGAACATACAATTTAAATGACAAAATCATCTTTGTTTGATCAAAATCGGTTCAGAGACGGCTGAAATATCCATATAACAATTTCTAATATTTGTGTACCACCACAAATATTCGATAATTTGAAAAAGCTGTTAAAAAAAACGAAATAGCGCATTTTACGTTGCATTTAAGCCAATGCCTATGTTAATTATTTTTTTTGGTTGGCCTTGTCGTGTAGGTTATATTACTCACAACCAGCCGGTCCATGTATTGTTATTATTAATTAAACATTAATTAACGGTCGCCGTATTTTTTTTTAAAGTGGGGCTGAATTAGTATGATCGTATTGGCTAAATGTTATACATTTTGGGGTCTAAAATTACCTTCATAGCAGTGTTAGGTCCCAAAAGGCCACTAGAAATGTCATAGATAAGAATAAGAGCAATAAGCATGCACTTTGAAGGCTTTTGCGTTCTGAAAACAGAACTCAATTATCCCTTTAAGACTCATAAACCGATTGAATGTGATCAGCATTGAAAGTACAACCGCACGCCTCCGTTCTAAGAAGATTGAGGACAGGCTAGGCGATCGCAAAACAAAACAAAAATAAAAGAAGAAGAAGAAGATAAAAGAAGAAGAAGAAGAAGAAGAAGAAGAAGAAGAAGAAGAAGAAGAAGAAGAAGAAGAAGAAGTAAATGACGATGACGAAGAGGAAGAGAAGAAAAAGCTGCTTGAAATCTCGCTGAGTATCTTATTAGGGACAGCGATCCCCTTTACATAATAACTGTGATTACAATATTGTGATATTTGCGATTGCATAAATATTTGCTGGAGAAAGAACTGTTAAGTGTTATAACCCCCCCCCCTCCCAATCCCCTCCTCCTCCTCCTCCTCCTCCCCTCCCCATCGAATGGCAAAACAAAGTGTGAGGGAAAAGAAAAGATAAACAAACATGGGGAAATTTAAGAAGAAAATGAAATTCACAACCTGAAAAGGGGACACCTTCCAGCCCGTCCTCGGATCAGTCACTCCGCTTCTTTCACATTTCGCTCAGAAAACCCCTCCCCCCCCCCCCCCAACAACCCTCTGCCCGGACCTACATGTACGCTATCCACTGGACGGAGCGTGCAAATCCATGTTACGCTACAAACTTATCGCGGCGGTAACTGTTTGGTAACCGTGCGGTTGAAATCCATCTTTACAATTATTAACAAACCAACAGTTACCTTAGCTTGCCCGATTAATTAACGCGAAGGAGTGTGGGTGGACATTCACAAATAAGATGTCTTTTCCATCATGCTGATTAATGTTTGTGCCAGGGCTAATCTTTAGGATAACAGATTAAGAGGTACTAATTGTTCGAATACACGTATATCGCTTTCTGTCATATTTTTGATTAATGAAAGGGCGAGGAGAAGATAGGAAAGGGGATTGTAAAATTCGGATGCAAAGGACTGGAAATAGAATGTACGCAGAGTTAGAGAGATCGAGAAAGCTGTACGGTTAGCTAGGAAGATGGGAGAATGAGGGGGGAGACAATTGAAGATGGATAGTGGAAAAGAGAGAAGGGGTAAAGAAAGAGAGGAGGATAGAGAGAGAGAGAGAGAGAGAGAGTGAGAGTGAGAGAGATAGAGAGAGAGAGAGAGAGAGAGAAAGAGAGAGAGAGAGAGAGCGTGAGTTTGAGTTTGAGAAAGAGGAGGAAAAGAATCAAATCTAAAACTATAAAGCTAATACAAAGTTTTGGGAAATTTTGAAAATTGGCTGGATAGTGATTCTTTACAACTTTTATATATTTGTAGACTCTATACTCTGTAGATGTATTATAAGCACTTGAAAACTTTCGAGTAAAATTGAATATAAAAACATACCGCTATGTCCATACAATTGCAGTTGCGACCATTAAAATATCAGAATATGTAGTTGTGATATATTATTTCCAAACGGAAATAGCCAATCGGTCGATTTTAGTCAAGGAACATTGTTTCATGGATTAATATCTTGACAATGAGAGGGAGCTATACAACATAAAGAGTTTGTTATTTACAATTTCATAACTTAAGACTCAATTTCGACCGCGACAACGATCACTGAATATTGTAGGATCGCGTATGCTTCCAAAATGTTCATTTGAATTAAATTCACGACCCCGTACCAAAACTTTGTATTTACCTTTAATAGATATCATCTTTATTAACCCTATTTTGTTCTTCGCGCTCTATATCCTTGAGATTTCACTTGTCTAGCAGCGCGAAGCCCTGCTTAATCCGCCTCCCTCTCCTTCCCGAAAACTAATCGCGAAGCCAAGCTTTCAGGCTAGGCAAAGTAAGCCAAGAAGGCAGTTACCAAGAAGTCTCTGACACGTTGTTGTTTCAAATGTTCATAGTACCGAAAGGGAGTCCCTTTTTTCATTATCGGAGTTTAATACGAACTTGCTGAATAATGAACTTAATTTTGTGTTCGGAACAATGAATATCATTTCATTTTCGGAAGTATTATCGTCGTTCTGATGAAATACCTCCACCCCCCCCCCTCCCCCCCCCCCCCCCCCCCCTCCGCTTCCCCCCTGGCAAAGGATATGCTTGTGTGTTCGGAATTATGAACTTTCGGATTTAATACGAAGCTTCTGACAAAACAAACCTCAGGAAATACGAATGCCCCGACCCTGTTAAAAACATGTTAACCTGAATATGCAGACATATACCTGAGTTATACCATGGAGGTACTAACGCTTTAGTAACTCCATGGTTATACCCTGTAAAGGAGAATTCCGGATCATTCCTATATTGTGTATTGTTTTAAATACTGTAGATGCGCTGCTCAGTGGCTGACGGGTTCACGATCAATTGGGCAAAAAGAATTTCCATTGTTGGTTTACCTTAATACAATTTGGAGTGGACTTTAAAAGATTATTATTATTATTTTGTTTTTCTTTCTTACGTTGCAGATGCAACAGGTACACGTTATATATGGAATAAACTATTTAGAAGCAGTTTGTCTATTCAACCATGCAGTGTACGTGCATGTGTCCCAGTCGACTATAATCAAAACCTGCACAAACATAAGTCATCATGCACAATGCACCTGCTTGGCTTCAAGCTCTTCCTGTAGATTTTTTGCCTGAAATTTTCCAGGCAAAATTCGGGACCCTGTTGTATATCCCTACCTAGAAATCAAAATTAATTCACGTGTGTATGACGTCATTGTTCGCCGATTTCAAAAGATGCTACTGTAACACTGTTGTAACAAATGTTGAGCAAGAAATTGCCCATTTTTTACCCTATTGACGAGAGCAATTATGTGTCCGACCAACTGTTGCGTAAATCAATGATTTTGCATGATTTACCCAGTGTTGGATAAAAACCAACAACAATTTACCGAGTCAGAAATTTACCCAATTCTCACCATAATGTGTAGCATATTAGACACTAGTTGGGCGAATTATTTCATTGGTAACTACATGGTTGGTAGAAAGTAACCCAATTGTCGGACAACATTTGCCCAAAATCGATTTGCCATATAACACCTACCTACCCAACCTATTTTTTACCTTTCATTAGGTAATTTCATATAGTAAATGGTTGGGAGAAAATAACCCAATTATTGGACAAAATCTGCACAACTTTGATTTGTGCAGTAACATCTGCCCAACTTTAGTTACAGTGTAGACACGGGCAAGGCTATTCAAATTGCCTAGGTCGATTATCTGAAAATCTTTACGAAAGTAGTTTTACTTTAGAAAAAAATTGAAAGTGATCACAGTTACGTTATTCGCATGAAAAATTCACAAATTAGCCGGACTGATAGCATCTCTGAAGAACGAATTTCCCATGCTATATATAATACTTATGCTTTGTAATACGTATGCTTTGTAAACATTGGTCATATTGGTGAAGAACAATCCATTATGAATGGAGACACGAGAGGCTCCATGTCAATATTTGAACATGAAATTGGGTTTTTATTAAATGGTTTAATTCAATGACAAACACGAATAACATGGCTGATTTCCTTTGAGTATATGCCAATGGGGACATTATTTTAAGACTTCCCGGCATATGTATCATGTTTTGTTTTAAGAGAAAGACAGGTGGAAGATTCACGTCTTCATCCCCTGCGGTTTAGAAGCAATTTGTAAGATGGGTATTATGTTTACCTCTCTTCATGCATGTATTTTTTGTAGACTTCCTATTTTAAAAGGCCTTGCATGCTGCACTGCATGGTCAGCGTGCGAGCATGGAGTTACTAACTCCATGGTGCGAGCATTGAACATTCTTCGACGCATGCTTCGGTGAGCGTAGCTCCTCATTCAATAATCATTAAACTCTGGGTAAAATAGTATACCCTTAACTCGTATCCTACCCCAAAACCTTACCTAAAACCTGATCGCAACCCTAACCCTAACCCTATCCTTTTTTCCACGAAATAAAGCGATTGCCGTCTAAGCAGATGTTGGATCATCCCAGCTGCTCCGCCCATCTACGATAACTAAATTCGTACCTTCAAACCAAACCGAACATGTCCCATACACATATACCCAATGTCTTCCTAGCCCTAGACCTAGCCTAAAACCCAATCGCATCACTTAAAGGCACACTGCCATACTTGTAGCTACTTGCTCCCTCTATATAGAAAACTTCCCCAATCGGTGCCTGTTGGTCCCCCATGATCCTCTTTTTCTTATGTTAAATGAGAGCTGAGTTAATGAGATAGCCACCTGTCACAGTGACCTCGATGGCTCTCTGTGTGGTCTAATCCCTTCTGGCCCAGTAGTGGTGACGGTCTTTAATCTATAATCTTATATTTGTGTCGAAATAAAACCCGGAGCAATTGCCAGTCGGATCACCGTTTACTTCATGTGACTTGTAGACTTTCTACTGTTGAGGACATTGTAACGTCATGGGTCTACGATGCATGCGCCAGCGACAATCACTCCGCAGTCATTAACCGAAATCTTAAAGCCCCACTGTCCTACTTGTAGCTACTTGCTCCCTCTATATAGAAAACTTCCCCAATCGGTGCCTGTTGGTCCCTCATGATCCTCTTTTTCTTATGTTAGTTAAGAGCTGAGTTAATGAGATAGCCACCTGTCAGTGACCTCGCTGTGTGGTCTAATCCCTTCTGGCCCAGTAGTATTGACGGTCTTTAAATTCCACCCTGGCTAGGACCAAACACTTTACCCAACCCTGGCCGTACCCTAGGCTAAACCTGATATGAGCCCTTACCCTAATCCTAATCATAATTGTATCTAGACAGAATAAAGCTCAGAGCAATAATGTCGCCGTAACAAATGTCGGATCACTGCTCAATTCATGTGACTTGTAGACTTTCTACTTTTTTAAGACAATGCCGTACACGAGCAAGGTGAGGACAGAGGATGCGCGATAGCTCAGTCGGTAGAGCAGTGGTCTCGGAATCAGGTGACGGTGACCCGGGTTCGAAACCAAGGCGATGCGTTAGTGCCCTTTGGTAAGGCTTTAATTCTCATTACCAGGGGAGTGTTTCACAAAGATCCTAAGTAGAACTTAACACTAAGTTGGACTTAAAAAGTATGGACAGCCATTGGAGCCTTAAAATGAAATATATTCAAAAGCAAAAATTGGAGTATTTTAGACTTTTCATCAATTCCACATCAAGAACATGAAATCTCCCATGATAATAGAAAATATGAATGATTTGAATCAACATTTTATGCCTTCTAAAAAAAAAATTACAAAATGTTTTCAAGGATTCTAATGGCTTCCCATAAATTTTAAGTCCAACTTAGAGATAAGTTCAACTTAGGATCTTTGTGAAACACCCCCTGGTCCCTCGGAGAGAACCTCAAGCCGTCGGCCGTCTGGTTGCTTACTTACAAGCATTTGTGATTCCTTAGCAGTCAGGTAAAATTACCACCACCACATTGTAAAGTAATGTTTCTACAACATAATGCTGCGACGACAATCTCTTGCCGTTCAAAATCCTCCATTTACCATGCTATTAACAGAGTTCCTAGAGTAGAACATCAACCGAGTAGAACATCAACCAAATCTAACCCTTACCCTAACCGGAAAGTTAACCTGAAACGCGATGGAAACCCTAACATCAAAACCTATATCTCTTGCCAATAATAATTAAACTTGTAGCGATTGTCGCCGGAGGAAATGTCGGGTGACCCGGTTCTAGACACATGTTAGGGGGTTGGGTGGACGGGGTAGAATCCTCCACAGAGATGGGATAGAATGTACGTAGTCAGCAAACAGGTCAAACAGGAATGTATTATAAGTAGGCATCCAGGGGACTGACGGCTTTTAGTCCTCGAGGGTCTTGGTAATGAAGATTATTGCTTTACCAAAGGGCACTATAGCACATCGACTTGGTTTCGAACCCGGGATCTCCCCGCTAAGACACCACTGCTCTACCACTGAGCCCCACTTAGATATACCACCGCACCTTAGGAGGTGGAATTCTTGGAATGTGTTCAAAAATGTGAGTATTCAAACTAAAGCCTAAATATTAAAACCTAGAAATAGACCATTACTCTTTGTGACTTACCAAAATTGAATAGTATGCTGTAATAACATTCATTTTTTCCAGAAATATACGCGGTAATTACAAAATTAAAGCTTAGACGAGTGGCACGATTGACTTTCTGATCGGTAAATGAGATTTTCATCCGTATTTGAAGTGGTCATGCTCTGTCATGTACTGGGTTCCGTCATGATGACGAAGAACATGAAGTAATTAAAATCATGGATCATTAGTCAAGGCACGGACCTATTTAGAAATTAGGTAACCGTTACCCGCCCACTTATCATCTCAAAATATGACAAGTGAGATTAAGAACAGACCTCTATCTTAATCAAAGATGATCTATCAAGGGGATAAGCGACTCTCGATGTCGTTGATGGCTAATTGATTCGGCAAGGTATGATTGATCTCGTTGTCGATCTCCTAATCGTGTCGGATGGCTGGGGCCAGGATCAAAGCTCTTAATTAAGACATCGGCGAAGACCGCGGTCCGCCATGTCATGCAGTCATTAATTGTTGAGCATGCGGAGAGCGAAAACATGAATTATGAAGACGCATTGGTCCGTCTAGAGGAAGCGATTTGTGAGTGATGTTGCAATAACAATTTGGTATTGACCTTTTCGGGAAGACATGAGGGGGTAATGATACAACATCCTTAGAGGCTATCAGTTTGCAATGCTGGTAGTCGGATCCGCTTATTGTACTTCATAATTAAATGCGATACATTATTCACGACGTTTATAAAATAGTTAACGTAGGAAGAAGCTAAGTTGTTTACAATGACGGGAGAATCGTTTCCGTGTGAGAAACGTAAAAATCGAAATTAAAGGAATATGAATTTATAATATTCTGATTATAATATTTATAAATATTTACGTTTATATCTTTATCATTGATACATACAAATTATACATTCTACCCTGCAGTAATTCATTAAAGTGGGAATGTATAATCGATCTTGCTGTTTATTTTATCTGACTGCTAGGAAGGAAGAAGTAAACTTGTTTGTCGATTAGCCTTATGTAGATAAAAGGGACACATAATCAACAAATAAGTACATGGCGAAGCCATTTCCAAACGGCAACCCGTAAAGATAAAGGTGAGTTCTGGTCATCCGATTGCATTGTGAAAAAAAAGATGTGGAATGGATCAGAAAAAGTTGATCATGTACATGTAGCTTGTAAGTATTGGTGTGTACTGCAAAGTTATGGAGTCATAAAATCATAATAAATTGTGCCAAGTCTTGGTAAAGTAACAAGCACTGTACACAGAAAGATGTATATGAGACTACAGAAATGGTTTCGTACCTACCTTGGTTTCCTAATCTTTCTATGCTCATTACTCATCCAGTATACATTTTTACCAAAATTGTTTGACAAATGACATTTATTTGTAAACTTAAACATTCAGTGTAATTTTCGTTTGATTCTGTGAGAGTTTTTTTTAAACCAGAACTCACCTTTATCTTTAATTTTCAATTCAACAAGCTTTAAGCTATTCATATTTGAGAAGAGATCGTATGCTAATGATGAAGACGGATTAATAATGTGTAGTCAATAAAATACACAACCTTCCAATTATGAACGATCTGTCAATCAATTTCCTCTTCTTTTGGGAATCTTTCTATACACTGACGGCCACCGAAGAATCACCAGTAACGTCCTCTTTCTCCTTCTAATTTTTTTTTTTTTTTTTTTTTTTTTTTTACTTGGGGAATGAAAGAGAACCTTCGGAATGAAAATCGTTATGCAATGAGATTTCGGAATACAGAGCCTGAATAATGAATATTTTGGAATAAGGAACCTACGAAAAAATGAACCATCGGACTAATAAACCTTCGGAAAAATCCATCTTAGAAATAACGACTCTTGAAAGAAGCTAGATGTAATGTGCGGCTTCGGAAGAACTGACCCCGGATCAACAAACCTTTAGAATTATAGCGAACCTGAATTATACTGACCATTCGCAATACCGAATTGTTGTGACAACAAGCAGGTCTTCAGAATAATGAACATTCAAAATAACAAACACTCAGACTAATACGAATCTTCAAAGTAACGATCCTGATGGGGGGGGGGGGGGGCTTCTAAATAACGAATCTTCGGAATAACATTATTTGGAAAATCGAACCTTCGGAATAACGATCCTTCGGAAGGAAAACAATTCAGAATTATGAATCTTTGGAATCCTGAATTCTGAGTTCGGAGTTCGGAAAAGGGAACCTCCGGAAGAACAAATCTTTTTATTTTAAATGAACACGACGAACTTCGGAATAACAACTCTCTGGCATCCTGAACTTTCGGGGAAAAAAAACCAAAAACACGGGAACCTTTGGAATAATGAGGTGAAATCCTAGAATCAAAGATCAGTCTGTCGTTCCTCGGTGAAACAAAAGTCGTGAGATCTACGAGAAACAACACACGATGCGCCTTTGGTAAAACCTCTTAATATGTTCAGAAGTGAATGAATAGGGCTGTGCTAAATTTTGGACGATCTCCAGGCGTGAAAAACAAAACTGTGTATTTGGCGATGAAAACGAATCCTTCGTTTTCTTCCTTCGTTTTCAAGATGGGGACTCGTGCATGGGGTGAGGAGGGGTGGTTCTAGAGTATTTTGAACGGGGAGACTGAGGGTCTTAATTCAAATAATCGATAAAGCAGCAATATACAAATTAAAGTATCATAAATTGAAGTTGGCAAGTGTGGTAAAAATTCTATCTCTTCATGTTGCTCATCTTCTTTTTCTTCATCATCATTTTTCAGTCTTCTTCTTCTCCTCCTTCTTCGTCCCTCTTCTTCTTCTCCTCCTCATTCTTCTTCTTCCTCTTCCTCTTCTTCTTCTTCCTCTCTTTCTTCCTCTTCTTCTTCCTCCTCTTCCTCCTCTTTTTCTTCCTCTTCTTCTTCCTCTTCCACTTTTTTTCTTCTTCATCTTCTTCCCTCCCTCTTCTCTCCTTCTTCCCTCCTTCTTGTTCTTGTTCTTCTTCTCTTTCTTATTCTCTTCCTCCTCCTTCTCTCCTTCTTCCCTCCTTCTTGTTCTTGTTCTTGTTCTTCTCTTTCTTCTTCTCTTCCTCCTCCTTCTCACCTCCTCCTTCTTTCTCCTTCATATATTTCTTTACATCTGTATTTACGAATTTAGCCTAAAATCGCAATACATTTTTGAATGATTGGACTTTTTTTCCTTGTAAGGTTAGTCTTGTCCCTTCTAAGGGTAGTCTTGTCCTTGATGTGTCTTCAAGGGGAGGAGGAGGGGCTTGCTCCGGCTCCACCCCCTGCTGGATACGCCCCCTCCCTCTCCTGGATACGCCTCTTCGCCTTCAAGATGATCATCGCAGGCATGGATTTTAGTTGAACCTCCGTCACTGAAACAAATTACATCTCTTAAAACTGACAGGCTTCACCGATAAGCCAAGCAAAGATTACTTGTATTACCTTTCCTAAATACAAAGCATTCTAGCGGGTCTTATAGAGAAACCGATGGTTTACGAAATGGGATATGAGTGCTTCACGGGCTAAGATGGTGCTAAAAGACGTGAGGAGGGAATCAGAAATTCTTCTTTATAATTTTATAGTAGTATGGAGCTAACTGGTTTGGAAGCTCAGTTTCTTCTTATACTTTACTAGGAATGAAAATGAGTTCCAGTCTTGCGCGTGCAATGAGAGAGAAACTATCCAAAAGTTGTTGGGAATGAATGATTGTACGTAGTACGGAAGAACGATACTGCGAGAGAATACACAATAACATTAAAAAGTTAAATAAATAATAGGGTATTATTAATCGAGGGTAACCACATTAGTATTACTACTGCTCTTCCTGAGGGGCCCGCAATTATCATAACCCCAGCAATTGCCTGGTGCCCATTTACACCCAGTACAGGTGGAGAGTGGCAAATATGGATAAATTTCTTGGTAAAGGATTGTAGAGTCTGGGCTGGGATTCGAACCACTAAACCTACGATTTAGAGTCAAGTGAATAAATCACTATACCACAAAATGTGGTACAAAGTTTCAAGCCCCTTTTTGTTTTTTCTGTGTTCGGATGTTATCCTCCTCTTTTCTTCTTTAAAAAAAACAACTAAATCTCAACTTTCTCTTAAATTCAAAGTGTGGAATATCGCTCAGGTATGATGGCTATACTTTGCTGTAGTTGGGGCTTTTTCAGGTGTAAACTGTTACAGTAATCATCTTTACAAATATGTTCAAGTCTTACGGAAAAATGACTTCCGATGAGATAAACATCAGGACCTGACACGAATAAAATGTGATTATATGCATTGGTAAAAATAAATGTTTCTTTCTAAAGTGAAAACCACAATTTATTAATCGGATCGCATTTCTCAGAAAATGCATTGTGATCAAAAGCTCTATTTCGGATAGACTGATAAATGGAATGTACATATTTTCTTTATTAATAACAATCCACCGTTTCGTTTTCCCCCACATTACAATGGGCATGATAACTTTTGCAGCCCTTGTATCTTTTTTATTTTCATCAGATCCTCAGGTTAGCATTAATTCGATTATGTCATTATAGGAGATTTTAGCTACTAGTTGCGCCGGTTGAATTGCCCTTTCTTAAATGTATAATCTGATAATGAGGTTGTGACGCTAGAAGTGAGCGTAAAGCCAGAAGCAACGTGACATGATCTTTACCGTCCTTTCATACATACTGATAGGGAGGATGAGACGTGATCCGATCAGTCTCTATACATGATATTAAATGTCACCGCATGTAAAAGCGATGTAGTTTATGACGAAAATAACCGGTTGTTTGATCACGTAGGGATGTGTGTGTAGTAAGTTTAGTGAGTGTGTGTAGTAAGCACCTAGCGTGAATTAACTCAATGCTAATGAGATTTCATCGCTTAATGAAGGGGAACATTACGAAAAGAACGACGTGAAAGTGCATACATGAGGTAGAGAGGTGAAGGCGTAAGGGGAGAAAAGGGAAGAATGAGGACAGGGAAAAAAGAGGGGGGGGAGGGGAAAGGCGGGTAGGAACAGGAAAGTACAGCGAGAGAGAGGGAGAGATTAAAAGAGAAAGAGAGAAAAAATGAAAAAGGGGAGATAAGATATATATATATATATATATATACGGAGAGTATTAGAGAGAAAGGAAGAGGAGGGCGAGAATGAGGATATTCTTTCGACAAAATTGGAATAATGCATGCCTGTGACTATGAAGTGTAATTAAACCCTGGGGTAATGATGACAGAAGCTTCAATTGATAGGTGCTAACAAAATGGACAATCTAATTTCATGTTGTGTCTGTATATATATATATATATATATATATATACATATACAATATATACATACGGATAAAAAGGGGGGAAAGGGCGAATGGGAAAAGACAAAACTGTAGGATACAGTTGACATCACTTTAAAGGCATCGTTTAACAATGTTCAATCTGATATGCATGGTCCTACGTGTGATCAGTGTCTGTGATATGGTTTTATATTGAAGCCCCTTAAAAATGCGCTTCAAAATGATCATGAAGTGACCCCCCCCCCCCACTTTGGGGGCGAAGGGACCGCATTCGTGTTCCCAAAATCTCCGATAAAGGGGTACTTTTCGCGCTGCGAAGTCCGGCCCGAGAATAAGGGGTTTATTTGACTTTTCACCCGGAGCTTTCTTTAAAAAGGAGGTGTTCTCTCTCTCGCTCTCTCTCTTTGGATTCCTGAGGAATTTAAAAAGGGAGTTATAAAATATCAAAAAGGGGGTGTTTTTCTGTCTCTCCCTCTTTGGACTCCTGAGAAACTTAAAAAGGGGGTTATAAACAATCTTCAATATCATAGATAGTGGGTTACATTGAGCAGTGTTCTGGATTAAGGGGCGTCTCCAAGGCAGGAAAAGCCCGCGAAAAGTGGGTTCAGAAATGTTGGCAGCCCTGAGATAGGGGGTGCCAAAGGGAGGGAACATGCAAACGTGTACCCTAAACAACACTGAGTGGGGGCCCGGGGAAGTGCCTCAAAAAAGTTTTAAAAAATCTTTGAGTGACCGGTTTTACAATAATCCTTTTCCCCCATTATAGACTGTTGTGTTATTAAAACCGTTAGGAAAACGAATTTTTAAATTTCGATTTCCAATCATAAATATCTTGATAATCAGACAGGCGATCGGCTTATAAAAGTCATGATATTCCTGACTGACCTAAAGATTTATTGCAGCATGAGCTAAATCTAGGATTTTTTTCCTTCAGAATCTGAGGCAAATATACTCAATCCCTTTAACGACATTGATAGCAAAAGTTTAAAATAGCGCCGACCTTTCCGGATCAACATAACAGTGTTGAATTATTCTCGACGATTCGGTTTATGTATTTACATCAAGATCATAAAACTTTTGAGAACTCTTGCGCAATTTCTAAAATTGAACGGTTTCTAGAGCCCACCATGCAGTCCGTTCTCTCAAAATGCTTCATTTAGCCCATCCAATATTGGAATATGGGCCCCTATATTGACGCAATGATACAGATGGATGCTGTTTCTTGACGCATCAGTGCATGCCACCGTTCCTGACGATCCCCCGTGCATCATTTTCCCCCCATTTCTATTGAAATTGATGAGGGCCGAACTCAAATAGTGCGTTTTATAGCATCCCTTTCAGACACTAATGTCATCGGCTGCAATCTCATGAATTTTCAGAATGTTTCTCGGGTCATTAAGACGTCTAGCCCGGCTACAGAAGCGATTCAAAGTGGTCATGAAATACAGTGAGAAATGACATTATAAAGTGCTCTTTTTGTTACCCGGTAATCGTTCATGTCTTTTCCGTTCACTTAACTATATTAAACAGATGCCCTAAAGCCATAAATATCTGACATTTAGCATTGCTCTTCTTCTTTTTCTCGTTCTATTTGAACTATCTCTCTATTCTTTACCAGTCGGAGAATTCTTCTTGGCAGAAAAGCCTGTATGTCAACTATTTCAGATAGTTTATGCCTTATCAGCAATATGTAAATGTACTTTTTCTTTAGAGAAGTCTGTGTTTCTGTTACAATACTTTATTAGGTATTCGATTCTAATTTTTTTTAAGAGACCTTAATTTTTGAAGTATTTCTATACTTTCTCGGTTATAGAATTCTACCTTTAATTCTGAATTCTGAATCTAATCTGTCCTTTCATGCCCCTCATCTGATCAATAGATACCAAGATCAAATCGTACCAGAAATGTCAGATTATCATTCAGTATCATTGCGAGCTTTTTTCGTAAATAAAATTCGATATTATAAGACCGCAAATAATATTTCCTCCCGTGGCGTATGTATGATGAATTCTCTTGTTGTTTCTCTTCTTGAGTAGAATACGAAAACAAAACTTTTCAGTCGAAGAAATAAATGAGCGAAACGCTAATTTCTTTTGATTGCTGCAATCTGTTAATGGGTAAATCCATAACAGCATAATGACAAAACGGTTTTTGTTCTCCTACTTTGTAATTGCCGTGGCGCATAAAAATTTTGTTTAAAATAGACTCGATCGATTGATTGGTATACCACTAAAAGATCGCAAATGGTGCAAAAGTATGGCATTTAATGTAATTGTGAATGTCAGTATTGGTTACCTCTGACGAAGTCAAAACAGTGTCGTATAATCTTATAAGAAATAATTCAATTTATTTTGTCAAAAACTGTTTTGACAGATATCTCATGTGTGTCTTAAGTAATTTCTATTCAGCGAGTAATAGCTTCAAGGTGTTCTTTTATTCCCAATTTCTGCGAACTCCGAACTTTTAGGGGCAAAGTGTTTCTGAAAATGCGCTGTCATAGAAATTGAGGGAAATATAGCATATCACATTAATCCTCCAAACGCCTTTCGAGATTTTCATAAAGACACAAATAATTTTTGATAAATGTAGCAATTTATCAAGAGATTGTTTTTCTGGGAGCTGGCATCTTGGATTATTTCAACACTTTTGTTACCTTTTGTCGCCTGACGCCTGAATCCGCAAACCTTGTATACCGTCACAGAAAAAAGAAGAAGACGAAAAATAAAAACATTTATCTTCGTAAAGAGATTGCGGTGAGCATGACTGAATGTGCAAGCGGTCAGCCTCGAGAAGAAAAACTATTTTGAGGAAGGAAAACCACGGGATCATTTTATTCGGCGGCAAGAGTCGGAAATTGAAGATGCTTATGTACGAGGTTTGAGAATGAAATGCCCTTCAGCGTGTTATTCTTTGAAAAAATAGGTCGTACTCTCTTCTTGAGAGACATGCCCTTGTATTGATACTTTTTAATCTTATGATGCTGTAACTTGTTCTTATGTTCATGATGGTGCTTCTGATTTAAATTGAATGAAATTTGACGTGCCTTATTCTGACGGGATATATTTTACGATGATGTATGCATACGTTTATTGAATATACCGATAATTACTCTCTGTATTTGATCATTATATTTTTTAAACAAGATTGGAGACAGAAGTGCGTTAACTTAAAATACTTTAACACAGATTCATTCAAGATTCAAGATTCAAGATAATTTAATGTCACGTAAAAAATACATACAATTTGACTTCGGACATTTAAAGGTGATATACATGCACATAATTAAATATATAAATACAGAAAAAATAATTACATTTCAACATAACATTTAACAATCATCACAATTTTCAGAAGGTTGCATTAAAAGAATAAGATAATACTGAGGAAAAGGCAGTGCAGTTAAAAAGCTTGTTTTGTTTTGTTATTGAGCTCGTCCATCCACAGAGTGAATGTCTTTCTGATTGTGAGCAGAACTATTAAAATGTCTCTTTGGCGTTTAAATGAAACAGGTAAGAGCAAGAATACATGGTTTGTTGTCCTGACGTATTTTAACTGTCAAGTTTGAATGTTTGATGATGATCAAATGGACGTACTTCATTTTATATTGACACACTTGACGCTGCATTAATGCACTCTGCGAAACAAGTTACGATCGGTTGCGGATTGTGTGCAGTGCAGTCACAGCTCGCAACAGTTATCAACCAATCAGAGGACGTTTTCATTTGTGACGCTTTAAGAGGTGAATGTTGATTGGCTGACGACGGAGACCTGTATGTTATCGTCATTTTCTATCTGAAACGGGAAACCATATTTTGTGTCATCTGAAATGTCTCCGCTTCACCGATGAAGATGTAATTGAGAGATTGATTTCTTCATAAACCCGATTTGGTTTCGACCTATTTCCTTCACAAATAGGCCATAAAAGGACAAAATATGAGGAGCTTCCTCCTGTCGGGGACTAATCCAGTTTTCATCAGTTATACGACTTTATTTTCTCGGGGGAGGGGAGGGGAGGGGGGGGGCATGAATCATATATATGTTTTCATGGAAATCGCACAGAACATATTGCACTTGGAATGGTATTTAGATAAATGTCAATAGAGTGTATTCAGTTAATAGTACCACTTTCAAGGTAGACAATGTGTATTAATACTATCATCCCAAAATTTGGAATTAGAAACAATATCGAAGAACTCTATAATGGTATTAATAGTGGGTTCTTGAATAGCGCTCATGTTTTTCAGACTTGACAGTCCTGTCTCTCCACAATAATCACCCGGCTTCAGCACGGGTTGCGATAATGGTGCCCTAGCATTTCAAGGAATTAATTCCTAAAAAGGTACCCATTTACATTACCTAGGTACAGTGTGGCAAATGTAGATTAGTGTCTCGCCAAGGTAATTCAGTGGCAAGGCAGGACTCGAACCGCGAACCATTTTATATACACAGTCCGGTGACGTATACACATGACCACGACGCCCCGTGGTATGGAGTGTATTCTGGATTCTTTGAGGGAGAAGGCGGCATAATTTCTGACAAGAAAGAGAAGGGGAAAATCACATTTTCTAAGTAGACCTACCTTTTGGCGTTTAAAAATTTGAAAAGAGGACAAAAGAACTCAATGAGGGGGGGGGGTATTAACGTGTGCTTACCACAGGTATGCTAGTTTTGTGAAAAGTTTATCCTGTCAATGTGTATTATTTATTTTTTCTCTCTGTCCTGGATATTCCACAATAAAAATTGTACTTACACTTGACGTATACAAATCAATCAATCAATCAATCAGTCAATCAATCAATCAATCAATCAACCTCCCCCACCCCTCTTTATCAATCTCGAGATCCACTACTGGCATAGAATGGAGGCATCGTTTAACAATGTTAAATCTGAGATGCATGGCCCTACGTGTTGTCAGTGTCTGTGATATGGTGTAATATTGAAGCCCTATACAAAATTGCGCTACAAAATTATCATGAAGTTCCTCAAAAAAGTAAAAAGATCTTTGAGTGACCGGTTTTACCATGATACTCATTTGCCCCATTAGACCGTAGTGTTATAAAAATTGTAAGGCAAACGAAAAAAAGACATTTCGATTTCCAATCATAAATATCTTGATAATCAGACAGGCGATCGGCTTGTGAAAGTCATGGGATTCCTGACTGACCTATAGGTTAATGATTATCATTGCAGCATGAGCTAAATCCAGGATTTTGTTTCAGGATCTGAGGCAATGTTACCGAGTCACTTTAATAGGAAGACGAAGTAGGTAAAATGATATGCAATCTCTGTTGTGTGCAATATCGGATGATGGATTATGGATATATAACTACCACAAATACGACAAATGCCGTTCATTTAATCCATTAAAAGTTTCATCAATCATCCTGGTAGCTTAGCATGTTCATATTTAATTTTTTCAAGGTAATATATTTTGATGGTCAATTGTTCTTTGTTTCTTTGTTCAGTGCATAGAAGTTAACATTCAGACAGGGGCAACAAGCCACTTTATTTCCATGACAACCATTTTTCATTTTATTTTGGTGCTTGACACTTGTATGATATGTTTATGGAATTAATCAAGGGGATTCCACTTTATAGTGATGGGTACGTGTGCGGGTGTTTATATGGGTGCGTGAGTGGGCTGAGTTCTATCTCAAATACGTAAGAAACACAGTGGGACACAGTATATCACAGTGTCATACATCTCACACGGTTTTCACATAACGCTAACAATGTGTCTGCACACTTTGCCCACATTGTGTTTTCACACTATTTTCACAATCTGTTCTCAATATGCTGACACTGTGTTCAAATTGTCTGCACACTTTGCCCACACGGTGTTCCCACTATTTTCACAATTTGTCTCAGTATGCTGACACTGTGTTCAAAATGGCTGCACACTTTGCCCACATGGTGTTTCCACTATTTCACAGTGCCTTTACACTTTTTCCACAGTGTCTTCTCATTGTTTTCACATTGTTTTCTCACTGTGCTCACACTGTTTTCACACTGTTTACACAGTATATTCACACTGTGTTCAAACTTTCTCTACACTACATTCACACTAGGCTCATATTTTATTAACATTACTTTCACATGGTGTTCCCACTATTTCACAGTGTCTTCACACTCTTTCCACCGTGTCTTCACATCGTTTCCACACTGTGCTCACACTGTTTTCACAATGTTTTCACAGTACTTTCACACTGTGTTCAAAATTTCTGTTCACTTCATTCATACTTCATTCATACTTCATTCATACTTCATTCACACTACATTCACACTACATTTACACTACATTCACACTACATTCACACTTCATTTACACTTCATTCACACTTCATTCACTCTACATTCACACTGCATTCACACTACATTCACACTAGAATCATATTTTATTAACACTACTTTCACATTGCGTTCACACGATGTTATCAGTGTGTGTGCATCACAGTGAGACCACAGAGTGACGTCGGGAATGAATTTATAATACATTCTGTGTTTTTCTTTAAATTCTCTTTTCTCTTTTTTATTTTCTAAAAGTGATAAGTTGCCTTTCCCCGAGGTGATAAGGATATTATGACATTCGCTAATTGCATTTTCGCTCAGACGACAGAATTAAGCGGTAAGACTTCAGGCGCGCTAGTTTTGAGAATAATAACGCGCACATTTCGAGAGTCGAAATATTGCACAAACTTTCATGAAGCGCGGCAACCTGCAAAAATCGGATACCCTCCGTTGTGTACACTGGTGCTTCATTGTGACGTGTTGCTTCAGATGTTATTCTCTGAACCATTCCTCGAAAACAGTTGAAGTTGTCATATGTACTTTCATCTAATGGGATTCTTGGCATTGCCATCTTAGGAAAGCATGAAACAGTGAGTTGATCATGGATTAGATCTGTTGATTTGAAAAGTTTCTCCTTTTCCTTATTGTGTGCTGTGTCCTGTCGACTGCTCAAAAAGGTAAGAAAGAATGAAATCGGTAATCGTCAAAGTGCGAAATTGCCTGCTGGTGTTTAGGTTAAGGCGTTTTTTAATCTAAAATTTGTATGATGGATGCCAAATGATTGATATTTGTTTTTCACGTTGTTTGTTCACTCAAATTCACAAAGGTTTCCTCAACTGTTAGCAAACATTTAGGTTCTTGAAGTTTATTTGGTAATTCGCTTAGTCACACTCAGAAATTTGGTAGTTTCAATTTATTTTCCTTTATCCGGTTCTTTTTATATAGATAGTTTTATTCCAGTTGATTATTGTTCCTTTGTTGTTGTTTTTTAAATCGATTCTGTGCATTATTTTGAGAAATTGTAATCGTCCCAGTTGACATTTGAACATAATCTTTTGTAATGTTGGTGTTTTTAATCACTTGATCGATCAATACAGTATGTAAATAAGATTTCTCTATTGGTTATCATGATGGATATTATCCTAGATATGTCTATGGTCGCGTGGTTTGATCACTGGTCATGTTGAAGGGAGAATGGAGGTCCTTGGTTCTATTCCTGGCGCGGCACTGATGTGCATTTGCCACTCGATACCCAGGTGAAAATCTTGGACCTGCAATGATGCTGAAAGCAAATGTAATTTAATTTTCTAATAAGCCCTCATGATGACCATACGGTAGGGATTGAATTGAAATGTATTGTCCTTTTCAGAAAATTCCCTTTTCACTGGTTTTACAGTCATTGTACTTGTACATAATACAAGAAGAAATACATAATACAATAATAGCAAATGTACATCGTCACAAACAAAATAACATTCTGAAAATGATTGTTACATTGGAAACGGAACAATGTATACATTGATTGCAGTATAAACATAAATGTTACCATTTCAAGTGAAAATTCCAATATTAAGCTTACTTAATACTCACCAGCGGAGATGGTGTACGCATGTTTGCGTGAATGCGTGTGACATCAGGGGTAATACTAAAGAATCAGGAAATAATCTGTTAACCTATCAAAATTGATTGCTGGTTTTGTATCTGCTAATCTATCATTATTGTAGCTGGGTTTGATTTACGATAACCTATAAATATTTAAAATTGATTTCTAAATGGTTATTTCGCTATTAAACACAGTAGACCTATAGAAATAAGGGTCCTGCACTATTTTATATCTTTCACCTTTTTCTTCAAGATATTTCTAGCCCCCATGATAGGTTCAGAATCCTCTTTCCTTATAGACCACTTTTCGATCAGTAATACAGCAATTATATTTCCAATGTCATCCTATGAAGAAGATAATGATCGGTCGTAGTCAGTGAAACGGAGACGGTATGGGCAATTACTCTCTGAGAGAGGTTTGCACCCACGAGAGAAAGCAGCAGGGGTGTAGCGTGAGCCTACTCATGGAGGGGGCATTGAAACGACTGGGGTGGGGGCGAGCCATACAACATTACATTACGGGAGTGTCGTGGTCGAGTGGTTTAAGGCGCTTGACTTGGAGATGCGAAGGTCGAAGGTTCGAATCCCGACACGGCACTAATATCCTTTGGCAAGATATTAACCTGCACTTGCTACTCTCCACCCAGGTATTAAATGGGTACCCAGTAGGATGCGACCGTCATTGTTGGTCAAACAGTTTTTGAGCGTCATGTAACGCCTGGCTGGAATGCTCCCCAGGTAGTTGGAGCTTGTGCACACTTTGTGTGCGGGCAAGCACTGAATCCAATGACCGGGGTATATTTGTAAAGCGCTTAGAGAAATTTGTATTAAGCGCTATATAAAAATTAAATACTATTATTATTATTATTGTTACAAGAGTACTGATTAAGGGTAGAGTGCGGGAGGTTATCCTTGCGTTTTCGTGTATCGCCCTTTTCCATTCTCCCTTTCCATTTCTCTCTTTTCTCGCCTTTTCTTTATTTTTAACATTTTTGTCACCCCCTTTTCTGCCCCTGGAGCTACGCCACTGCTAGAAACGGAAATTCAGAATTGGAGAGAGTCACAAAGCATGGAATAGATTGAGAAACATGGAGAAAGTAGCGCTTGAGGGGTAAACTCTATAAATGCAAATATCTAACTATAGCATCTTTTATTTTCTTATCTTCTTCTAATCATACCTCCTACAACGAATTTAAATAAAATCCGCTTCCCATCTCCACTTGAAGAGCTTTTTAAATGCATTTTTGAAACGAGCATTTTATTATTATCTTATGTGTATAGTCTTACAGTATCAGTCATATGTTTTTGTCTACTGTATTTTTTATTTTGAATGATAAGAGAGAATATGGAATATCATTTTTTTTTCATTCAACAACTCATTATTCAAAATGATTTTTCTTGTTGTGTGCATTACAATAATATTTCATTATCGTCCGTGTATTTTCGTGAACTGTCACAGATACTCCGTCTTGATTTGATCAATCAGAGGAATAAGGATTAGAAATTCTGCTGTTATCAATTTTATTTGTGAGCAGTATGACAGTCTCTGAAGACGCGCATGAGGTTTTGGTTTTAATACTGGACCGGAATTCTCTCTCTTGATTTAATACATCAGGGCAAGTATTGAGAACGAATTCTGTTCTTATTCAATTCTGTTTTTGTGCATGTTTTAGTACATTCGAATACAGTATGACTGTTTTCTTGTACTGTGGACACATTATTTTCTATATGGATTTGATAAATCACTTTTATTCAGTTCAGGTCGTTGCCATGGCGACTCTTGATTGTGTGGTTTACGCAACATGAACAAGGCGGGGAATGTCGTGTTTTCAACGCAATAATCGTGAATCAATTGATTACAGAACAACCTTCAATTATCGCGGCTGTTTAAAAAAGGAGTCAAACGAAACACTGCTAAGCTCCCTTTGTACCGCATCCGCACTGTACAGGGATTTATTATAATGTAATATATCTTTGATTTGTGTGTTAAAGGTAAAGACCAGTATTGGAAACGCCCCAATTTCAAAAAATGAAATGGAAGCTCTCATTACCAATCATGTAAAAGAATATGTTTTGACTAATACATGATGATAAAAAATTTGCCGGGAAACCGCCTACTAATTCATATATTTGGTAAATTTGTTTCTCTCATGGTCTGTGAGAGATATAGGGTAGTCCCATATACATCTTCCTGTGTATAGTGCTTGTAACTTTACGAAGAATGGGCCAAATTTCTTATCATTTTGATAATTCCAGAACCTTGCAGATGCTAGATGCTAGATGATCAACCTTTTCTGATCGATTCCACAACGTTTCTTTCACAATGCAATCGCATGACCGAAACTGGTCTTTACCTTTAAGGCCGCAGAAAGCTTCTATAGCGTGTCCCCACAATGAAACTTCTCGAAATATAACTTCGGGATGTAAGTTTTCACGAGATAAGCTGTAAGTAATACAGACGTTGTTATATGTTTTATGTATAAAGAAGTACATTTACATGAATAAGTTGATCTTTTAATATTTTTTTTAAAATTCTGGATCAATCCCTTGTCGATAGGAGAGAGTTGGATGATAGGGGAAACAGTTAGTTCTGGATAAATTCGGTATACATTTGGCCGAGAAAAGCCAAATACAAATAAAACATGAAAACAAATTACTTCTTCTTCGAGAAACTTTATCTGAAGCAGTACAATCTATTGTTATCTGAAGGGGGTGGGCAGCATTTTTGAAAACTACAAAAGTTCACGCTATCTACGTGATGTAACATATAGCGCCTATATAAAAATTAAATATTATTATTATTATTCAAAGTGTGGGAAAGGAAGAGCGAGGGCGTTTGATCCCCCCCCCCCCCCCCCATTGTGGATGCGCTGTTATGCATTACATCATTCTAGATTTTATTTTCAGATCCTTATAGCGAATAAAATCCGCATCCCATGCGAGATAATTTTTGACAAAGAGATCCCGGGTCTAAAGCCATGTCAGATGCAGAGAAAAGGCAACGGGATGTTGACAAAATCTATATTCCCAATTATTAATATTAAACTAAATCTTAACCCCCTCATGGAGATGCATTATTTCTCACGCTTTTTTCAGATCAACAACAAAATCCTGAGCCGGTGGGGGATTGTCGATCAAAAGAAAGAGAAAAGTTAGCTGTAGGCTAAACCGGGACATACACACATGTACGTCAGGTGCAGAGGAAAGCCAAATACATCAAAATTCGGCCTGCGAAGATGCTAACTATATGAACCGATGTAGGAGGTGAAATATCACTTGGGATATGTTTTAGAGACAATTGAACAGGGACCTGTTTCCCAAAACTTGCCATCAGTGACAAATGACAGTTGTTGTTATAAGCTACTGAAATCCTTGCTTCTGATTGGTTATCAGCAGATTTGTCACTGATTTTTGTCATCTGTCATTGAAAAAAGCCTTTGTGAAATGGGTCCCAAATGGTGGAAGAAGGGCACACGTGCAGCAAAAATAGATATTAATGAAAGAAATCAAATTTCGAGAGAATTTTAAAAGAAAGTATTTCTATCTTCACTGAGTCATTGAAACTTGAACCTTATTAACATTTTCCAATGAAAAATATGAGAGGAAATAGGGCGCAAGCCCATAATAGCACTTTTGAGGTTTCCAGAAGAAGAACAAATTAATAGTTTAATACTTTTGAGAGAGAGAGAAAGTTTAATCTGTATGTATTAAGAACACGATTGCATAGACTTTCAAGAAATCAACCTCAAGTGCAATTTTAATTTGCTCTTGTACTGCCTTTAGAAGCCATGTAAGGATTACCTGACATCAGCATGTTCACACATTTCAATAGGTTACGCGCAACTCGGATTCCTGAAATTGCCCAAGGGTTGACTTCTCTCACGTCTTTGCGATGATCGTGTTTAAAACATGAAGATTCAAAATTCTGTCTCTCAAGTTTAAAAAATATTAAGTTTTTTTCTTGAGAACTCCGAGTGTAATGATGGAATCGCGCCCTTTTTCTACCCATGTTTTTGATTGGAAAAGGTCAATCTAATAAGATTGGCAATGGCAAGGATAGGGAGCGAGCTTGGTGGATTTATCGTGTGAAGTTGGTTTCTGGAATTACGGGGCATTTCGTTTTAATAACTCGTACTGCGAGTCGGGAAAGAGGTAAATCTTCGCTTGAGGTTTAGATGCAAGATTATAGGTGTCATCATCTATTTTGTATTTATGAAGCGGACCCTCGGAGCAGAAATAGGGAACAGGAAATCAGATTCCATTTATTTATTGGTCCATAAATGTCATCATATGTCACTGCATTGTAAATCACAGAGCTTCATTTTCATGATTTGGGAAGCTACTTGCGTGTATGTTTAATGTTCTGCCATTAAATGTTTGCATAATTGACATTTCATTTTCCTTGCAGAGAAATTGCCGATATGACGGAACACTACCTACTAAATTTGCAACTTCTATGACCTTTGGTGTTTTGTGGAGTTTTTTTAAAAGTTCATTTATTTATCTTCTTTTTTTGTGACGGTGTGGGGGTGAGAGCTTGTAATTTTGTTTGGTCGATAGTAACAATGACAGGTTTCGAATCGCACAACAAGGGTGTGGGCGGCTCTTGTGTATTCAGACTTTACCTACTTGTTTCTAAAGAACAAGAACTTATGACAAAGCGAAAGACAACGATTTATTAGTATACATCTGCGCTATACGTAATAGTCGTTCTATATTCATGATAATAAAATACTTTGTAGGGGGTGTTCAATTTTCTATTTATGTTAAACTGGCATGTTGTAAATGGTTTTATCATCACTGTGATCTCTGCAGGAATAATCACATGACGTCCAAGGTGTAAACGCTGTTACCTTGAACCGTGATTTTGTTAGTAATATGACTTATATTCAAACCTCGTGGTATAGAGCTTGCATAGTTCCACCAAACCAATTAGTTTAAATCTGCGCTATTCGTAATAGTCGTTCTACATTCATGATAATAAAAGACTTTGTAGGCCGGGGGTGTAAGTGGTTTTATCATCACTATGATCTCTGCTGGAATAATCACATGACTTCCATAGTGTAAACGCTTTTGCCTTGAACTACATTATTTTGTAGTGATATGACTAAACGTCATATTTAAACATCATGCTATAGAGCTTGCATAGTTCAACCAAACCAATTAATTTACATCTGCGCTATACGTAATAGTCGTTCTATATTCATGATAATAAATGACTTTGTAGGGGGTGTTCAATTTTCTATTTATGTTAAACTGGCATGTTGTAAGTGGTTTTATCATCACTGTGATCTCTGCAGAATTAAATCACATGACGTCCAAGCAGGGCTCAAATTAATTTTTTGCCCACGGGGGCTCTTCCAAAAAAAAAAGAGCCCCCGTGAGCCTTCTCACGGGGGCGCTTTTAGTGCTGACGGGGGCTCTTATTTTAATACAAATTTCCATTGAATTGGTACCCGTGAAACTCCTTGGTATTTTATCATTATCATTTATCTATGTCGGTATTTTTCCTCTTAGAAATTTACTTGTTACATAGCTGTTATTGACTTTTATCCCCGTGAGGACATTTTCTCCATTTCTTCCCGTTCTGCACATAATTTCCTCCTCATTATTCGGAGCAACCTTATTTACATTCTTTCTTTACTTTTAGTCTTTACCATATCCTTCCAAAACAGAGGGGCGGATCAAGCTTTTTGCTAAGGGTGGGGGGGGGGTACCCCAAATACGATGTGGAGCATCGTCCACGAGCCGCGTAGCGGCGAGGCGATTTTTGTTGTTGCTATTTTGAACCCCCGTAAGTGGTGTTTTCCTGGCATCTACTAACATGCGGATCATCGTCCACGAGCCGCGAAGCGGCGAGGCGATTTTTTGGTGCTTTTTTGAACCCCCGTTAGTGATGTTTTCCTGGCATCTACTGACATCTACTAATACTGTGTAGGTCTGGACACATGATAGCATTTTTCTGTGCACATCACATTTTTCCTTGGCAGCGTAAGGGGGGGGGGGGGGTCAAACCCCCTAAACCGCCTAGATCCGCCCCTGCAACATCTTATGCCTTCTTCCTCTTCTCAATATTGATTTACTGGTCGGGTTACATTATTTGCTGGTATTTAAGAATCACCAGATTTCAGAGGATTCAAACTTTCACAACGAAAAACTTCTCCATGTTTCAGTCCTTGCGCGATTGTCGATCACCAGCTCCAGCAGATATTGGGCGTCAGCGTGCACACCGGTACTACCAGCGCAGTACAGCCACTGTGCTGACGGCCGCACCGCGAGCTTCCGTTGTTTGTATCGGGAATACTCGTAGAGATGGTAGAGAAAGCGCCATCTAAGTTCTATTTCATTGGTTTAAGGTTTGAAAATTAATACTCAATATTGTGTTAAAGTTATATCAGAAAAGATAATCTTAATTTTATAATTCCACGGGGGCGATTTTTAATTTTGCAATCGCCCCCGTGAGCAACCTGACGGGGGCGATTATGGAGCTCACGGGGGCGAATCGCCCACCGCCCCCGTGTATTTTGAGCGCTGCGTCCAAGGTGTAAACGCTATTACCTTGAACCACTATTTTGTAGTGATATGACTAACTTCATATTTAAACCTCATGGTATAGAGCTTGCATAGTTTCACCAAACCAATTAGTTTACCCCTGCACTATACTTCATAGTCGTTATCAATAACATTGTCATCTTGTATATTCATGATAATAAATGACTTTGTAGGGGATGTTCAACTTTCTATTTATGTTGAACTGGCATCTTGTAAGTGGTTTTATCATCACCATGATCGGTGATATCCTCTCATTACTTTGAACACTTTCCACCGGAAATCTTTCAGCGGAAATATAAACATAACGATGGAGGGATAGAAGTATAGTACTAAAGGGATTTAGTAACTTTGTCTCAGATTCTGAAACAAAATCTTGGATTTAGCTCATGCTGCAATGATAATTATAAACATTTAGGTCAGTCAGGAACCCCATGACTTTTACTGGCCGATCGCCTGTCTGATTATCAAGATATTTATGATTGGAAATCGAAATAAAATTTTGGGTTTTCTCTAACAGTTTTCATAATACTACAGTCTATTGGGGAAAACGAGTATGGTGGAACCGGTCACTCAAAGATTTTTTACTCTTTTGAGGCACTTCTTGATCATTTTGAAGCGCAATTTTGTTTAGGGCTTCAATATTACACCATATCACAGACATTGATAACCCGTAGGGCCATGCATCTCAGATTTAACATTGTTAAACGATGCCTTTAAAGCAAATAATTACCGACTACCCTGACGATGGGACAAACTATCATCGCAGAGGTGATCTCGTGGACCCTAGAGAGAGAGAAAAAAGAGCGGGATGATCCGACAATTGTTTCGGGCTTTTTTGCGCGTCAGAGGTATAAGGTTAGGGTTAGGTATAGTATTGTGTGCAGGTATCCAGTTCAGAATCAGGTTAGTGTAGGAAATCACCGAGGAGCATTTTGTTGCAGGAGCACGTGTCATACAACCGGAGCAACAAAGACAAAGATGATAGATCGTTAGATATACAAACTCTCACATCATCTCAGGAACCTGGGCCCTGTTTCATAAAACTCAATACCAATAACATGTTATAAGCTACTGTTATAAGCTACTGAATCCTGGCATCTGATTGGCTGGGAACAAATTTGTCATAGAAATTAAGCAGTTGTTATAGATAACAAGTTTTATGAAACGGGCCCCAGAAAGAGACATCAAGATCACTCAGTGAAGACATTCTTCAAATCGCTAAATCCTCAAACTCCAAAATGAATGCGAGAAAGTGTTGAAATGTGCCCAGACCAACGCATTTTCTTGAGAAACCATGATGAATGCTGTCACAATAAACAAATCAACATGATTCTGACAGACAGAAAAGATAAATCCGTACAACGTGAGAGAAGTTGACATTGACCTGTGGCTCAGTCACACCAAGGAGCCCGACACCAGACCGACGCCAGACCGAGAGGAGACCGAAGGTAACCAGACATCGTCGCGAATAGCCGAACAGTCGGTTTGGCGATGTGACTGATGAATTGAAGGTACTGTCAGTTCTGATCACACCAAACCGAGTCCAAATCGACAAAATGTTGGCCTTTCTACCCCGGTGACACCGAAAAGACCGATACCAGACAGACACAAGACCCGAATAGCCAATATTGTATGGGATTATTGATCAATTTGAGGGTAGTAACCCAGTCATAACGCATATGACTGACGCAAAACCGCAAAAAGACCGACAGAAAATGACATTACCTCCCCCCCCCCCCCCCCTCCCGAATCGGATCGGATCGGTTGGTTGTTGGAATCGGTATGGAGTCGGTATGGCGGTGGGAATGATCATGTCCCAGTCCGGAGTCCCAGTCACACCGCCAAACCACTATAAAAAGAAGAAGAAAAAAATCCACTACTCGAATGGGTCGGTTTGAATTCGGTTTGCAGGGTGACATACATATAAATCACATTAATGAGACCGACATAAGACCAACGCCAGAAGGAGGCGTGATAGCTCAGTGGTAGAGCAGTGGTCTCGTAACGGGGAGGTCCCGGGTTCGAAACCAAAACGATGCGCTAGTGCCCTGTGGTAAAGCATTCATTTTCATTACCAAGTCCTTCGAAGAGGACTTAAAGACGTCGGTCCCCTGGTTGCTCAATTAAAAACATACGCGAAGAGATTGAGACAGGGAGACAAAGGGAGAGAGAGAAAGACAGGGAGAGAGAGAGAGAGACACAGAGAGAGACAGAGAGCCAAAGAAAGACAGAGAGCCAAAGAAAGACAGAGACTGAGACAAAGAGAGAGAGAGAGAGAGAGAGAGAGAGAGATAGAATGAGAAATAGAAATACAGATGATACGGGGAGACAGACAGACAACAAAGGTAGACTCACGGACAGACCGAAGTGGGGAGGGTAGAGCGCTCATTTACGTCTCGTGACCAAACTACTAAGCGAATAATGCAAGAAGCAGATGAATGGCTGTGGATCAAAATTAGATTACCATTTCTATTAATCTAATATAACCTTTCCAAAACCATCCTTTCGCCTTGCATTGTATCACAATTCGATTTGTATAATTGATCAGGCATAGATAGAAACAGGATAGAAATTGAACACATTTCCTTCTGCTTCTAAGACTATAAACTGCCTAATGCTGTATCCAAAGATTGGGACTTCCCTTTGAAAACTGAATCAGCCATATTTTATTTCCGAATTATGATCAATTTCATTATTTTAAACAAATTCTTGATCTCATTTTTTAAGTCATTTACCGCGGCTCTATATAAGAGGTAATGCTTACCAATGTTTGGGCTCTGACAAAAAAATAAAATCCGAAATGTCGAAGACATATTAAAGATCCCTATAACTAAACTAAACCAATTTTCCTCATCACAGAACTCTTTTTTTTTAAACTATCCAACCTGTCAAGATTAAATTGTTCAGTAATTTCTTCATAATTTCAAGTAATTCACCTTGTGTTTAAAAAAATTCCTTACAGTTTGCATCCGGGTTTTTTTTCTTTCTTTTTCTTGGGTGGGGGGGGGGGGGTTATGGCCATGTACAACAGAATAGAGACATCGTAGCACGATGACGGAGTAAAAATTACACGAAAGCGGCTAAATACATGCAGTACATGTAATTGGTTGATATTTGTTTTGTTTATTCTTTTTTTAATCCAGTTTAATCTTAATCTTCCGCAATTTAAAGTTTCACCTTCAAATTTCTTATCTAAAGCAATTTTAACCACACAAATAACTATAATTGTTTTAATATTCTGGCACCTTTCAGCACCTTTTCATGCTTTAATTGATTTTGTTTTCTTCACTGAACCCATGACTGTAGGAAGATCCGTTAACGCCGTTGCCAATTTACAGAACTCCTACACGTTAATCTCATCCTGCGACGTCAGCACGCTCCCCTGTCACCTGACTTTGTGATTGTTACTACAGATTAAGCACGTGTACCTAGAAAATACACATCGTGAAAAAGGTTTAACTTATTTAAATTGCCTCATAGCGTTGTCTATTTTTAACAATGAGCCTCCAAACCAAATGACTTTCAGAATCAATACTGCAAATTAAATAAACTAACCGATTCGGGCTAAAGCGTGACTTGCAGAGAGGTATACCGGTACACTAAATACATCAAACATTTTCAAACAAGAAACAGATGCACCAAAATAGAATTAGTACTGAAGAAATAATGGATATCTTCCTCTTGATAGCTGTTCAAAATACATACGAACAAGAGAGAGGGGAGAAAGAGATACGAAGAGAGATATATAATTATAGATAGACCTATAGAAAGAAAGAGTGATGTATTGTAAGAGAATGAGACATACATGGGAGTTGGAGAGAAAAGGAAATACATGTAGATAGATAGATAGAGGGAGGGAGAGAGAGAGGAATGAGAGAAAGAGAGAGAGGAGAGAGACAGAGAGAGAGAAAGAAATTTCGCAAATCCTGACTCTACGTACTTCCTTCACTCCCTCGCAGTGGCGTAGGTAGGGGAACATGGGGGACCTCCCGCCTCCAATGACAACAAAACAACAAGAACAACGAGAATTAAAGGAAAAGGAATGGAAAAGGAAAAAATAAGTTGATACAATCTAACCCCCCCCCCCTCCCCCACAAACACACACGCACACGCACACGCACACACCAATCACCAATCGTCCCTTCATTCGACGGCCGTGTTCTCTCCCATTTCATTTATTTCGGAAGACCAGTGCCGCCCGCAGGACACATGTGCCCCATCGGTGGCTGGACCCTTCCTACGCCTTTAATTATACTCTCGATTTTATTTGGATCAATTGGATCATCTTTGGATAAATTCAAAGTCATGGCCAAGGCCCTTGCGATGTCCGCTAACCTCACTCTGGTTTACATACCAAATTCTCTTGGATCAAGACAGTATCCAGTACGAAAATATGGCTGTCATCTGGTCCCCGGTAGATTCCCACTGTACTACTTGTAGCTACTTGGTCTCTCTATATAGAAAACAATGCCTAAGCGGTGGCCGTTGGTCCCCCATGGTCCTCTTTTTCTTATGTTAATTGAGAGGTGAGTTGATGAGATAATAACCTGTCAGTGACCAAACTGGGAGGTCTAATCCCTCCTGGCCAAAGTAGTGCAGACAGGTTTTAATCGAACACACATCGAAATCTTTGAGGGGATAAGTGGGGTCGAGGGAGACTTGCCTCTCTCACTTAAAAAAAAATTCTGAAAGCACAATTTCTCTAAAGAATAGTCTGCGAAATATTTTGTTAAAGCTTTGGAACAAACGATTCAGCTATGAGTGTAAACATGACGTTTTCGATAGTTTGCAGATGTTGCTGTAAGCTATTTTTTAAAGCTAGAAAATAATATCGGAGTGTGTACTTTTAATATGGCACAGAATTAGAACATCGAAACGATGATATACTTTTTAAATTTCTATTAGGGTTGGGTGAGGCATGCTAGTTGGGTAAAATGTTGGTGACGATGATCACCGTGCATCAAAGACGAAATTAGTCTGATATGATAGGTTTTTGTCCTCGGTCTTATTCTTCATCGGATTCTCGTAACTCTCTTCCATTTTATTCTTTTGTCTGATCCTCTTGTCTGTTCTAATCCTCATGGTGTCGAGAGGGTTATAATTCAAAATATACTGCGATGATAATTGCTCCGCAGTTTAAAAAAAACACTGTATACCTAATCCTAACCATAAACCAAATCAAAACCATTATCTTTGAGTAAATTAAACACACGGCAATTGTTGTCGGATTGTGTGTTGGATCAGACGATCTTTGATCACCCCTGGCAAGCTGAATAATATATACATGTACAACAAAAATGGTGTATGAACTATGCAGACAGATTTGATTTAATATGATGAACTGAAATCTGACGGAAATTTAAATGAAATGATATCGGAATCTGGCATATACTATTGCTCCTGCGGCAATTGCTCCGAGTCAATTTACTACGTTTAATAACCAACTTCTCAACTTCAACACTGTACCCAACACTATACTTCAACACTTAACTGAACCGACACCTAATCTGAAACCCAAGTGCAACCCTAATCCTAACCCTATACCTTTGACGAAGTAAAGCGCGGACCGATTATCGCCGGAGAAAAACTGTAGGGTCACATTTCAGAGACTGATCTTTTCCATTTCCATTCGTATCCTTGACAGGGCGCGGTGAGGAATGGAGTCCGTAGCCACCTTTCCCGGTGCCGTCTGGACATCGTACGATCCGTGGTACCACGTCACCGAAACACCACTCCTCGTAACCAACCTCGTCGAGTTTCAGACGACGGCGCATAACGTCTCGGACGTCGGCACGACCGACCGTTCCAACGACACGACAACGACTCTCGACATCGTGGCGCTTGTTCTCCTACCACTCGTTCTGGCAAGTATTTAACATGATCGCAAAGATTAATATAAAACTAGGCGTTGTGGCGTGCGCCTGTAATCCAGCGTACAATGGAAGTTGCAAATTAAAAGAACGAAACCTTTATCAAAATAACACATTCAGTTGGTTGTTTGGACTAAAAAGGTTTCCTACCATTGACATCGGTTTGAATCTATCCTTTTTCCCTATAAGCTATGGCATAAACTCTTGTTCGGTTTTTAACATCAACCTCGCAAATGAACGTCAATGGTTCTATGAGAGTACTTGCCGGAAGTTAGTAAGCACCTCAAAGGGGTTTAATTTGGATTTTGGGTTAAGGTATATGAAACAAGAGGAATAAGACCCAAAACGCACGGATTTATTTGACGAAATTGAATACCCCTGTCTCATTGGAAGTCTGATCAGTAGACTGAACACTCATCTACATCATGATCAAGAGTAGCTCATGAGGGCTGTCCCGTCTTTGGGAGAGCAGGGGACGGCTACCCCCGATAAATTGGGTACGATAATAATGTATCGTAATCATGAAGCACAAGCCTTTGATTAGCTCCACAACCCCCTGGCCACCCCCATCTCCCCTCCCCCGATCGTGTAGACAGATCCATGCCACTGAACCAGCCGGGGAGGGGGAGGGTGGAGCTGATTCTTCGTGGAAGACACATTAACTTTTCCTCCCCTGTTTGTATCATAGGGGATACCTAGTGTGACGCATCGGGTAATCCCTGCAACACAGACATGTCTCCTCCATCTCCGATATCCTCCCAGACCGATGCAGCGCATGTTATACACTCCTGAATGAATTATCCACCGTTATTCTCTAAGTCTTATTTAAAGGGATTTGGTAACTTTGTCTCAGATTCTGAAACAAAACCCTTGATTTAGCTCATGCTACAATGATAATTATAAACATTTAGGTCAGTCAGGATCCCCATGACTTTTACAAGTCAATCGCCTGTCTGATTATCAAGATATTTATGATTTGAAATCGAAATTTAAAAATTCGTTTTCCTAACGGTTTCTAATCACACTACAGTCAATTGGGGAAAATTGGTATGGGAAAGCCGGTCACTCAAAGATTATTACTTTTTTGAAGCACTTCATGATCATTTTGAAGCGCCAGTTTTCGATGGCTTCAATATTACACCATAGCACAGACACTGATAACACGTAGAGCCGTGCCTCTTAGATTGAACATTGTTTAACGATGCCTTTAAAGGTACTATGTCCCATTTGCAGGCCAAAAAAATGAAAAAGTTAAATTCCAACTGCATTTGAAAGATGATACTAATTTAGAACTTCCCTAAAAAAGGTGGGGCTTGAAAATGTCTTCAAGTGGGAAAATAATGACTATTAGTTGTCAAATCGACTTTAGGGCTATAGAGCCCAAAAGAAATAGTCTTGATTTTCAGCCAATTGTACCGAATGGTCATACGTTTTATGCTGCGCAAAGATTCAATCAGTTTAATCTTGGCCATCACAAGAAGTGGGTTATTGAAGTAGAAAAATGCTCCTGTACCCTTTACAACTCTTTTCATGTATGTTATTACCAAAGAAGAAAAAAAAACCAGTCATTCACTCAATAGTGTCTGACAGTGAAGTCTAGCAAGTAAACGGGTTTCCAGCATAATTTGAATATGAGGACACTGCTAACGTTTAAATTTCACAGAGAGAACATACATGACATATTCATAATTCCTGCAAAGTTCTACAGCATTTGAGGTTGGCTGCAAAAGGGACATAGTACCTTCAACGTCTTCTCTATCGTAAAACAAGGAAGTTCTACTTCCCAAAATAACATTGCTTCCTGTAACATGAGAGCTTCTTTAAACCACGTACTCGAGTCAAGACGTGTGTGTCGTCTTCTTCTACTGTGCAATACGTCACACTTTATGAATTATAATCTAAGCTGCTTTCGCAGCAGGTTTAGATTTAAAGGAAATATAATCATAATAACGGGCTACTAAACTGTTGCCACATGATAGTGTTTGGTGTGTAATGCAAAACAGTAATGCGTTAACAAAACTAATAGAAGGGCGTTATTACAACGTTCTGGACGGAACTGGAGAAAAATAATGTTGTTGTTGTATTCCAACATCTTCCTTTCTCCACCTCTTTCTCTCTCTCCCTCTCTTATTCTCTCTCTCTCTCTCTTATCTTCTCTTCTCTCTCATGCTCTTATTCCCTCTCTCTCTCTTTTATCTTCTCTCTCTCTCTCTCTCTCTCTTTCTCCATTATCTCATACTCTCACTTATTCTTTCACCTTCTCTCATACTCCTTCCCTCCTCTCTCTTACCTTATCTTCACTTACTTTGATTATTTCCCATCAATCTATCCAGCCTTCCCGTGATAATACCATCATTCAATTCTTTTACGTTATAATATTCAAACATACTCACTTACTTACTCATGTATGATATGAAAATAAAAAGAGGTGGTATTCATACACCAATAATAATAATTCCATGACAATATTTAATAATAATAATAATAATAATAATAATAATAATAATAATAATAATAATAATAATAACATAATATTCCCTGTTTTAATGTATAGCGCTCAATACATCGATCCAACGATGTGCCAAAGCGCTTTACAGGTATATTACTTTTTGAAGACAGATTTAAAGACAGATAAGTCATGTAGATTCAAATAATGAAAGATAGGAAACCGCATAATACACTTACCGAGTGAGCCCTCCCCCTCCCTTTTGACGAATATTGACATAACGTCTACATATTTGCAGAAATAATGGGCCCACCATTCATTGTCTATACACGCACCATCTATGTACAATTCTGGTTAGTGAAATAATGCATTTAGTGTAATGAATCAATTACGATAAAATGGAAATTACATAACATTTGTCAAATAACGATTAATCCTTTAATTTTTCATCTCTCTTTGCCACCATGCCCATCACAGCTATGCGGTCTCGTCGGTAACACTCTGGTCTGCATCGCCGTCTTTCGGTTTGCACCTCTTCGCATCGTCGCCAACTATTTCATCGTATCCCTGGCGATAGCGGACATGGCGGTGTGTGGTATTGTCATGCCTCTGGCCGCTATACAGGTAACCATATTGTTTGCACCTTTTTTTTAGGGGATAGAGGTGGTATAATTATATAATATTGACTGGCCTTGAGGGGTATATCAGAAATATTGACCAAGCTCAGATCATATTGCCCCGAGTCGAAAGACGAGGGCAATATGGTCTTAGCGCGGTCAATATTTCTGATATCCCCCGAAAGTAAAGCCAGTCAATATTTTGATTGTTATCCAAATCAGACATCTAGAGCAAATACAGAAATCCACCATGACAATCTCAAGAACTGAACAAACTTTTTCAAACCAGCACTGTGCATCCAGTGCTTGAATTTGTTTTCGATACACTGCAAACAGTGTGCATTTGGTGTGATTATTACGTCACAATAGATTGCGAGCAAAGTGCGCAGGTTCTCGTACGCATAATAGATGCGCAATGAAAATGACAAAATACGGCGCGGTCAATACAAGATGCCCGGATGCGAGACCGTGGAAAATACCAAGGTATATTTTCACTCGTCTCTACACGCAAAGTCAATACGCGCAGGGAGACCAAGGAAAATACAAAGAATATACCCCTCCGTTCCCACTGCTAGTAAAAAAAACTAGGGCAATACGGTTTTGTAAATGACCAGCTCAGATGTCTGATACGGGTAATAATTGATTATATCCCACATACTAAGAATCTTGCTCTACGATTGGTCAAAAGTAACTCACGTGATGAAAGAAAGTTCGCCTTTATTGATGGGAGAAGCAAAAAGTTAATTACATTGTGTAGAGAGTACTACTATCTACACAGTGCAACGTACTTTCACTG
Organism: Strongylocentrotus purpuratus; assembly: GCF_000002235.5. Taxonomy (NCBI): domain Eukaryota; kingdom Metazoa; phylum Echinodermata; class Echinoidea; order Camarodonta; family Strongylocentrotidae; genus Strongylocentrotus; species Strongylocentrotus purpuratus. The sequence continues at coordinate 9,441,004 of NW_022145600.1, forward strand.
AAGATAGAGGTACTATCTACACAGGGCAACGCACTTTCACTGAAGATCATCCAAAAGCGCACTAAAACAGGCGTAATTAAGCGCGCATTACCAATGAGCACAATTAAAGAAAACACATGCGCGCACCTTACCCTCAAGGGGTTGGGTTAAACTTAAACTTTTTGTGTGTCAATTTGGGCCTAGGTGTCTTTTATGTAGATGCATACACGTCCTTTTCTTTTAGTAGTTAAATTGTTTTAGATGTGGAATATAAAGCAAATAATCACCTTTTGGTTTCAGGCGATGACAAACTATCACTTCCTCGTCGATCAGAATGTATACGCTATCTTTCCTCAGCTTCGCTTCGGAAAGATAGCTACATCAAATCGCTTCAGAAGTGATAGTTTGTCCCATCACCTTCACCAACGGTAATTATTTGCTTACTATCAGCAAAACGCAACAAAATTATAAGGGACTTTTGTATCACCGATTGCTGGGGAACATAGGGTGAAATCTGTTGGGAAATTCGAAAATGAAATTGGCAGTTTTTACTTTTCATAGCAATTTTTGAAAATATAGCGACAGCCTCTTTCTTGTTATAAATTTTCGTTCGCAAATTTAGTCTGATGACCCCCCCCCCCCCTGCTACCAATTACGCCCCTGCTTAGAAAAATGCCAAGATATATTTGTCGATATATAGGTCGATTGAAATATAGATTGATGTGCTCGAATATTATTGCATTGTCTCTGCGACTCGTCACTGATCTGGCTACTTTTCACGAAATATACCCCAGTTTTTTTCATTAATTCGGGATACCGGAGTAGGATTAAATTAAATAGATTATGGATCAAGTGAAACATGAATTAGTTCGAATACCATTCCATCGACTCCCTGGCAATAGCTGATATGGCGGTGTGTAGTATTTTCATGTAAAGCTGATGTACGGGCAACGAAAATCATGTGTTTTTTTTAATTTTTAAGTTAGGATGAAATAGTAGGATTGGTATATTATTAAGACATAGTCTAAAACTATTTCATCTTCGCCTTGGCGATAACTGACATGACTGTCTATGGGCTATTCATGCCACTTGCTGCTATATAGTTAAGTAACCCCCTCCCCCCCTCCCCCTCTCAACCCCTCTTTCAGTCTGAATGATGCACGTAATAAAGCAAACTGATGTCACGGAAATACTTGAAGAAATGGAGGGTGAGTGAGAAGGAAAGTGGTGGGAAGCAGGAAAATTGAGAAGTGAGTGAGAGATATTCGCAAGGAGCCACGTCCCCTTTCACAAAGTATGAACAATTGCTTACATTCCCAGGACAAATATTACCACCCCCACCTCCCCCCTACCCCCCCCCCCCCCCCCCCCTCCTTCCCCCTCGTAATGCTGAAGCCAGTCCCTCTCTCTCTTTAAATGATCACCTTGGTAATTATTTGTAATTAATCTAAATTACACAATGTTCCATACGGTAGTCAAGGTTGTCTTTCCTTACCATTGTTATTCTCTTCCTCACTTTCTCTAACAGGAGCTAGCTGGTGAGTGGCGCCTTGGTATAATCCTCTGCGATGTGTGGGTGTGTCTCGATGTCCTCATGAGCACGGCATCCATCTGGAATCTCTGCGTAATCGCTCTCGACCGCTACATGGCCATCACACGTCCAGTTTGGTACGCTCTCCGTCGGACACCGCTGATGGCCGCGGTTGCGATCACCGTGGCCTGGGTTCTCTCCATTATCGTCAGCATCCCCGCTCTCCTCTTCGTCGGCGGCTACGACCCGACGACGAGTAACTTTTGCGTGCTCAACATCAGTCCCGTCTTCGCCATCATCTCGTCGATGATTTCATTCATTATCCCCTGTGTCGTCGTCCTGGTCGTTTACCAACGGATCCTGGTGGCAGCGCGACATCATAGTCGACGTCGAGTTCGTCCAGCGATCATGAGCGTTTCGACCGTACCGGCGGCCACGGCCAAGGCAACGACACGTGCAGGAAACAATGGTAGCTCACTAGCATGTAGCAGTAGCGCTACCAGTAGTAACCCTACAAGTAGCAACCCATCGGCAACACCGTGCAGCAACCGCAACAACCATGCACATAATAATGCCAGTACAACAAACAGCGAGGGACAACCGAGTCTTGTCTCGTTGGACCCAAATGCGAATAACACAGCAAGCAATTATCACTTGGCAGAAATTAGTCAGGAAAACACAGATTTTAGTGCTGCAGACAAAACAAACGATGAAAGGAATCATTCTGTAAACGGAGCAAATAATGTCGGCGAAGAGGAGCAGACAGATAATAATCATTTATCGGTTAAACCGAAGTCGAAGCGTGTGACATTAATCACGGACGACGCCCCGACGACGCTGGCGATAGCTAATAACGCAATCAACCATCACCACCGCCATCCCGCGTTCGTCAGACGGCGACAAATATCAGTCTCTCGCGAACGGCGTGCCGCGTTTGTCCTCGCCATCGTCGTCGGCGTCTTCATCTGTTGCTGGTTACCGTTTTTCATCATCAACGTTCTCCTCGGGATTTGTCCGACCTGCCCCGTGTCCCCCGTCGCATTTCAAGTGGTCACGTGGCTCGGCTGGTGTAATTCTATTCTCAATCCCATTATTTATACGACTTTTAACCGCGAGTTCAGAAACGCTTTCAGAAAAATCCTCTTCTGTGGGAAATTATAGCTTGCCAGATTCATACATTCGTTATAAATGTTGTCATCTTCTTTCGTACGACTTTGGAATTCAAAAATGAATTAGAGCCTTTTGATAAGTTGTCGGAATCATGAGCGAAGTATTTTTTTTATCAGAATAATAGACTACTTTTTATGAAAAATGGAACATAGCAGCTATGAGAAGCCTGTCGAAACTAATTTTAGATGGCCTGATTTATGTGAGCTTACTGTCGGACCTCAGAAACAAGATGAAGCTTTGTCAAGAATTGTCAGATACTTGAAGGACTATTTATTTCAAAAGGAATATATACTGATTAATGACAGATTAAATACGTAAAATACTATGAGGAAGTACATTCTGTACTTCAAATATATCCACGTGATTTCATTGAATGTAAGGATAATGCCATCAAATTGGAAAAGTGAACATAGATGCCTATATTTAGCATTTCATGCTTACTTGACCAAGATTATTTAAAACAACTACCGAAGCTTGAAAGTGCCACAAAAGACAGGATAACCACTGGCGTAGCCAGACTTGTTAAAGATAAACTTGAGTTCTGGTAATGCGATTGCATTGCAAAAGAAAAGGTGTGGAATGGATCAGAAAAGTTGATCATATAGCATGTAAGTAATGGTGTGTAATGCAAGGTTCTGGAGTCATCAAAATCATCATAAATTTGGCAGAGTCTTGGTAAAGTAACAATCACTTACACAGAAAGATGTATATGGGACAACACACATGGTGTCGGGGCTAGTACTACCCTGATTTCCTTATCTTTCTATGCTCATTACTCAGCCAGTATACATTTTCTTCCAAAATTGTTTGGCACATGACATTTATTTGTAATCTTGAACATTCAGTGTAAGTTTCGTTAGATTCTGTGAGAATTCATTTTCTTTTTTTACCAGTACTCAAGTTTATCTTTAAGCATGAAGGGGTGCTCAGACTGGCACACCTGACACACTGGTGTCTTGCCCATTGAGTAGCTCGTCTTTTTATGAGCACTTTTAGCTCCCGTTTGCGAAAGAACGATCAATATTGAGTCCACCTCGGATTAATTATACACAACCTTCTGGTTGCAGGATATGTGATTGGTATCCGAAACACGGATGAGATGGGCGATTACTATGATATGGAATGTGAAATGATATGGATGTGATATGATATGGAGAGAGAGATAAAGAACGAATAGAGAGATGTACGTGGATAATGTGTGTATGAGAGAGAGAGAGAGAGAGAGAGGGGGATAGAGATAGAGCGAGAGAAGGGCATGAAAGGAGATGCGTACATTGATTGTGTGTTGGTGTAGTTGCGTGTTTTGAGACTGAGAGAGAAAGAGAGAGGTTTAGATAAAGTGAGAGGGGGAGAAGAAAAATAAATCATAATGGGAAAATATTTCTTAGAGAGACAGAGAAAGAGAGACCAGACAGATTGAAAGACAGAGAGAGATAAAGAAAGTCACAGAGAGAGAAAGAGAGAGGGGTAGAGGGGGAGAGAGAGGGGGTTAGTAATGGAGAAAAGGGTCTATACCATGTGAGTTATTAGGGAAACGGGCATTGCGCTGTTGTAGTTAAGGTTGAGTTCTGGGAAGAGGTGAAAAATAATATGTAAGCGATATCATTGTTATTATGCAAGTGTGGAAGAACATCAGATAAAGAATGTTCCCTGAAAACTGAGCATGGCTCTTCAAATACCTTAATATTCTTAATATGGCATGTAACAGCATAAACATCGGGGCGGAGTTTTATGCCACATGTTCGTGTAGTCCCATATACTTTCTGTATACAGTGCTTGTAACTTTACCATGACTGGGCCAAATTTCTTATCATTTTGATGATACCAGAACCTTGCAGTAAACACCAATACTTATCATGCTAGATGATCAACCTTTTCTGATCGATTCCACACCTTTCCTTTCAAAATGCAATCGCATGACCTGAACTCAACTTTATGTTTTAGACATTTGACTGAAGATTTGAAGGACGTCGGTTACATTTCTGGTACGGCTTTTTTTTCCTTCCCGTTAGCAAGCAATATCATCAGCATTTCTTCTCTCCGTCCGGGTCTTACGTGAATGTCTTTGTATTTTGGGTCAGCATTTTGGGGTACCCATAAAATGGCGCTAGTTTTGATTGCTACCTAATTTAATGTGCACATTTGTGCGGGCATGCACGGAGTCGATGACCGGGGTATATATAAAATATCTATCTAGAGAGAGAGAGAGGGGGGGGGAGGGAGAGTGAGGGTGGGGTGATAAAGTATCGACAAAGAATCATAAAAAATGGCCAAGAAAAAATGACAGGAGATAGTGGGGGAAGAGGGGAAGACAAAAAGCGAAGCATGACCGAGAGGAGGGATGGAGACAAAGAGATAGAAAGAGGAGAATGAAAAGAAAACATGACAGAGATAAAGAAAGAGAGACAGCGGGAGAAAGCCTGACTTAGACAGAAACAGAGAAGACAGCATAGATGGGGGAAAGAGGGGTGGAGAGAGGAGGGGTTTAGAAAAAGAAAGAAGAATGAACTCATGATAGAAGAGGAGAAATAGACATAGATATAAAGAAAGGAAGAGATAGACAAAAAGAGACGTTGTGCATAAAATGACGTGTTAGAGATAGAGAGACATGCGTGCGTGCGTGCGTGCATGTGTGTGTGCGTGTGTGTGTTTGTGTGAGAGAGATTAGGTAAGATATATATATATATATATATATATATATATATTATACACAAATATATAAAGAGTAAGAGAGAGATTGAGAAAGAGAGATAAGGATAGAGCTAGAGAGAGAGAGAGTGTGTGATAGGGAGAGAAAAAGACATAGAGCCAAAAGAGGGATCAGGAAACGCTGTGTGGATATGGTCTTTGCAATTACATGGATTATTCTGAAAGTCAATGAATACACGAAGTTGCAATAAATGAATAAATATGTATTTGAAATTCTTTACGAATTATGGATGTTCATGGTTCATGACAAATGGCGAAATAAATTTTTCAAAATGATACACATATAAATTGTTTTCCTATTTCTTTCTAATAAAACGGTTTATCAGGAGCAAAGTACGATAGTACTGTGAATTGTTTTAACACTGTGTGACAACAAAGTGCCATACTGCGTGGCCAGGATGACACACTGTAAGACAAAAGATAACACACTGCGTGGCTAATGGTAACACACAGTGTGGCAAATTATGGCACATATTTTGGCGAATGGTGGCACATATTTTGGCAAATGGTGGCACATATTGTGGCAAATGGTGGCACACTGCGTGGCTAAAGGTAACACAGTGTGGCAAATTATGGCACACATTGTGGCAAATGGTGACACACTATGTATCCGCGGGCGGGTGACACAGTGTGTGACAAAGGGTGACACACTGTAAAGCACAGAGTGACACAAATGCAACACTAGCCGCACCCTTTGTAGTGTAATTGTACCTTGATTTGGTGGGGGGGGGGTAGCCTATCCGATAGGCGTCGGGCTAAATGACCAGCCGTGTACTAATCGCGTTATGGAGACTAACATCGGCGCGGGCGTCAGCGCCGATGTCAGTATCCCAAACGCGATTAGTACACTTGCCATTTAGCCCGACGCCTATCGGATAGGCTAGGGGGTGGGGGGGGGGGGATTGGCATCACTTAAGGTGCTGCTATTGCGGAAGTTCGCACCCGTAAGGTGCCGGGTTAAAGTGCTTCGGGTGCATTGTTTGCACCTTTGAGGGTTGCAAACCGATGCAACAACAGCAGCACCTCGAGTATGGGTGCAGAATTGAACCATTAAGGGTTCTTACATGTCTCCTAAAAGGGGCAATCTGGCACCCTTTTAAAGGGTGCAGGATTGAACCCATAAAGGTGCTGCTAGTGTTGCATCGGTTTGCACCCCTAAAGGTGCAGGATTTAAATATTAAGGGTACTAACATGTCCCCTAAAAGGTTCAATCTGGCGCCCTTTCAAAGGGTGCAGGACTTAACCCCTAAAAGTGCTGTCAGTGTTGCATAGATTTGCACCCCTAAAAGTGCATACTTGCACCATTTTCTTAGTGTGTAAAACAAGGGGTGACACACTGTAAAGCAAAGTGTAACATACATTGTGACAAATGGTGGCACACAGTAAATCAAAGGGTGACATACTGTAAATCAAAGGGTGACACACTGTAAAGCAAAGGGTGACACACTGTAAGGCAAAGGGTGACACACTGTAAAGCAACATACATTGTGACAAAGGGTGACACACTGTAAAGCAACATATATTGTGACAAAGGGTGACACACTGTAAAGCAACATACATTTTGACAAAGGGTTATACACTGTAAAGCAAAGGGTGACACACTGTAAAGTAACATATATTGTGACAAAGGGTGACACATTGTAAAGCAACATACATTGTGACAAAGGGTTATACACTGTAAAGCAAAGGGTGACACACTGTAAAGCAACATATATTGTGACAAAGGGTTATAGACTGTAAAGCAAAGGGTGACACACTGTAAAGCAACATACATTGTGACAAAGGGTGACACACTGTAAAGAAACATACATTGTGACGAAGGGTGACACACTATATAAAAGTAACATACATTGTGACAAAGGGTGACACACTGTAAAGCAACATACATTGTGACAAAGGGTGACACACTGTAAAGCAAAGGGTGACACACTATATAAAAGTAACATACATTGTGACAAAGGGTGACAGGTTGTAAATCAAAGGGCGACACATTGTTAATCAAAGTGTAACATACATTGTGGCAAAAGGTGGCACACTGCGTGACAAACGGTGCTGCACTGCTAAAGCCAGGGTAATTATGCTGCATTATTGTAGAGCGCTTAGAGACTTCTGACAAAGTAAGTGTTAGGCGCTATATAAGCACTGTAATTATATATTATACAGTGTGGCAACGGGTGACACACAATGTGGCATTCATTCACAGTATAGTCTCTGAGTTCATATAATGTGACAGAGGTGTAGCGTGGGTCCAGCCAAAGAGGGAGCACTATCATTATTGTCTTTTATTATGGTCTTACACGAATAATAAAATGCGAACACCGCTATTGATTAAGAAGAGGGCGCGGGAGGGGAGGGGGTATTTTTATCATATTTGTTATCGTCCTTTTTATTATCTCTCTCCCTTTTCCCCTCTCCTCTGTTTAATGACATTATCCGAACATGATTTCAGCAACACAACGTGGTCTTCAGTACAGTTCAGTTCAGTATCATTATTTCCATAAAAATCAAAATACAAAGAATACATTTTGTTTTCTTCGTGCAAATGAGATTTGTTTTTAGCACAGTACAATATAAATGATAATACTAATAATACAAAATAAGAAAAACGTAGGATAACATGATATGAAAATGCATGCTTTGTAGAATTAATGACAAGAACATAATATTAAAAGTATAATGGAAAAGAGTGATTGGAACTGCACTTCGGTTGAATTCTTAAAAGTCTTCGCGATCTTGTTGTTTAATATTATCTCTGGCACTATTATATTTGAAGTGGGCAGTTGTCCCAGCTTTTCTACGCTACTGATCTCAGTGTTGACTAGTTGAATAAAAAGGAAATTGAATAGTTTTTTATGAAGCAGGATAAAGGTTCGAGGAGGGACTGCTCTGGTAACTTTACTTTCACTTTCTCTTCTATTTTCGTATTATGGGGGGCATTCAGGATTGCTTATTAGGCCCTATGTTAATAGCTCTTTATGCGTCACCTAAACAAAAGTAATGATAGTTTCTTTTGCCCATTAATGCCATTATCTATCTCTCTGAAGAGATATATCGTGCAACCAAACCAAAGTGGAGGTGTCGTTGTCTAGCTGTTCATTCACTAGACTCTCAATCCGAGGGCTGAGGGTTCGAAGTCCAGCCCGACACTAAGGTCTTTGTGCAAACATTAATCCACATTTGCAACACTTAAAGGTGCTGCTAGTGTTGCATCGGTTTGCACCCCTAAAAGGTGCAGGATTTAAATATTAAGGGTACTAACATGTCCCCTAAAAGGTTCAATCTGGCGCCCTTTCATAGGGTGCATAATTGCACCTTTAAAAAGGGTGCAGGACTTAACCCCTAAAAGTGCTGTCAGTGTTGCATCGATTTGCACCCCTAAAGGTGCATACTTGCACCATTTTTCTTAGTGTGTAAAACAAGGGGTGACACACTGTAAAGCAAAGTGTAACATACATTGTGACAAATGGTGGCACACGGTAAATCAAAGGGTGACATACTGTAAATCAAAGGGTGACACACTGTAAAGCAAAGGGTGACACACTGTAAAGCTACATACATTGTGACAAAGGGTGACACACTGTAAAGCAAAGGGTGACGCACTGTAAAGCAACATACATTGTGACAAAGGGTGGCACAATGTAAAGCAAAGGGTGACACACTGTAAAGCAACATACCTTGTGACAAAGGGTGGAACACTGTAAAGCAAAGGGTGACACACTGTAAAGCAACATACATTGTGACAAAGGGTGACACATTGTAAAGCAACATACATTGTGACAAAGGGTGACACACTGTAAAGCAAAGTGTAACATACATTGTGACAAATGGTGGCACACAGTAAATCAAAGAGTGATTTACTGCAAATCAAAGGGTGACACACTGTAAAGCAAAGGGTGACACACTCTAAAGCAACATACATTGTGACAAAGGGTTATACACTGTAAAGCAAAGGGTGATACACTGTAAAGCAACATATATTGTGACAAAGGGTTATAGACTGTAAAGCAAAGGGTGACACACTGTAAAGCAACATACATTGTGACAAAGGGTGACACACTGTAAAGCAACATACATTGTGACGAAGGGTGACACACTATATAAAAGTAACATACATTGTGACAAAGGGTGACACACTGTAAAGCAACATACATTGTGACAAAGGGTGACACACTGTAAAGCAAAGGGTGACACACTATATAAAAGTAACATACATTGTGACAAAGGGTGACACGTTGTAAATCAAAGGGCGACACATTGTTAATCAAAGTGTAACATACATTGTGGCAAAAGGTGGCACACTGCGTGACAAACGGTGCTGCACTGCTAAAGCCAGGGTAATTATGCTGCATTATTGTAGAGCGCTTAGAGACTTCTGACAAAGTAAGTGTTAGGCGCTATATAAGCACTGCAATTATATATTATACAGTGTGGCAACGGGTGACACACAATGTGGCATTCATTCACAGTATAGTCTCTGAGTTCATATAATGTGACAGAGGTGTAGCATGGGTCCAGCCAAAGAGGGAGCACTATCATTATTGTCTTTTATTATGGTCTTACACGAATAATAAAATGCGAACACCGCTATTGATTAAGAAGAGGGCGCGGGAGGGGAGGGGGTATTTTTATCATATTTGTTATCGTCCTTTTTATTATCTCTCTCCCTTTTCCCCTCTCCTCTGTTTAATGACATTGTCCGAACATGATTTCAGCAACACAACGTGGTCTTCAGTACAGTTCAGTTCAGTATCATTATTTCCATAAAAATCAAAATACAAAGAATACATTTTGTTTTCTTCGTGCAAATGAGATTTGTTTTTAGCACAGTACAATATAAATGATAATACTAATAATACAAAATAAGAAAAACGTAGGATAACATGATATGAAAATGCATGCTTTGTAGAATTAATGACAAGAACATAATATTAAAAATATAATGGAAAAGAGTGATTGGAACTGCACTTCGGTTGAATTCTTAAAAGTCTTCGCGATCTTGTTGTTTAATATTATCTCTGGCACTATTATATTTGAAGTGGGCAATTGTCCCAGCTTTCCTACGCTACTGATCTAAGTGTTGACTAGTTGAATAAAAAGGAAATTGAATAGTTTTTTATGAAGCAGGATAAAGGTTCGAGGAGGGACTGCTCTGGTAACTTTACTTTCACTTTCTCTTCTATTTTCGTATTATGGGGGGCATTCAGGATTGCTTATTAGGCCCTATGTTAATAGCTCTTTATGCGTCACCTAAACAAAAGTAATGATAGTTTCTTTTGCCCATTAATGCCATTATCTATCTCTCTGAAGAGATATATCGTGCAACCAAACCAAAGTGGAGGTGTCGTTGTCTAGCTGTTCATTCACTAGACTCTCAATCCGAGGGCTGAGGGTTCGAAGTCCAGCCCGACACTAAGGTCTTTGTGCAAACATTAATCCACATTTGCAACACTTAAAGGTGCTGCTAGTGTTGCATCGGTTTGCACCCCTAAAAGGTGCAGGATCTAATATTAAGGGTACTAACATGTCCCCTTAAAGGTTCAATCTGGCGCCCTTTCAAAGGGTGCAGAATTGCACCTTTAAAAAGGGTGCAGGACTTAACCCCTAAAAGTGCTGTCAGTGTTGCATCGATTTGCACCCCTAAAGTGGGCGATTGTCCCAGCTTTTCTACGCCACTGATCTCAGTATTGACTAGTTGAATAAAAAGGAAAATGAATAGTTTTGTATGAAGCAGGATAAACGTTCTAGGAGGGACTGCTCTGGTTACTTTACTTTCACTTTCTCTTCTATTTTCGTATTAAGGGGGGCATTTAAGGCTTGCTTATTACGCCTTGTAGGTTAATGGCTCATTGTGCGTCGTCTATGAAAAAGTAATGATAGTTTCTTTTGCCAATAAATGCCATTATCTATCTCTCTAATTAAAAGAGGTATTACTGTACATGCAAAATGACCCCAGTGGGTGTGTCATTGTCTCACTTTTCATTCACTAGACGACTCTCAATTCGAGGGTTGAGGGTTCGAATCCCAGCCCGACACTATAAGGTCCTTTGGCAAGACATTAATCCACATTTGTCACACTCCACCCAGGTGTAATTTGGTACCTGGCAATGTTGGGGTAATAATGATTGCATGGCCGAAAAAGCAGTATTAATACCAACGTGGCAATTACTGCAATTTAAACTAGTTACAGTGTAGAAATTCTAAAATATTATGCAAATTTGACACGTGAACTAGGAATTCACAAAATATGAACATTCCTGGAAATCCGCAAATGAATTACCCTACATGGGTATCTCCAAATATATACTTTTTTGTCATGAAGGTTTATAATGTAGTATTTCATTACATGCATTGAAACAGTTTACCGAATCGTTCTCAGAGTATCTAATTAAACATTCTGGATTTTGTTTTATTGTCTGTTTGTTTGTTTGCATGCTATGAGTTAAAGTATATTACATATAACAAAACACTTATATCACAAGAATGAAATATAATGATCATTTTACAAGAGAATCATGAAAAAGGGAAAGGGATACCCCTTTTAGAAAAGTAGCATGGAAATCAATTTAAATATAATTAAACTTTCTATTACTAATTGAGAACGAAAAATGATCGTGTCTTAATTGCCCATTGAGAGTATAGACGCATAATTAAGAGCAACTGGTCTTAAATCGCATAAATAAGTTTGGACTCGGAGAAAGTCATCATTCGTTACGTTAATTCCTTTCTGAGCATGCTTAAGGAGACGTTTATTGAGAGATATTCACATCATCATTTTCCCTTTTAGTGCTGGTATGAACTAACCATGATGGCAAGTAAACATCACCTCTTCCTCCTCCTGTTGATGGTAGCTTGCTGTGGTCTACCCTTGACAGTCGAACTCTTACTTGGAGATGCGACACCACTGACTTCATCCTTCCAACCCCGTCTTGGAAGCTCCTTTAGGAAATGCCATCAGGACTTTGAGCTGAAGGAAGCCAATTGCAAGAAGAGAGGACTCGATTCCGTTCCTCATAGCCTTTCTGAGGATATCGCGCGCTTATACTTGAAGAAGAACAATTTAAGTATTCTTTTTAACTCATCGTTTCAAAGATACCCTCTGATCACCTACCTGGACCTATCTGTCAATGATATTAGGACGATCGGATACAGGGCTTTCTATCCACTCAAGAATTTGACTTACCTCGATATTTCCGAAAATCTTCATCTTGTGCTTCCAAGTACAGGTCTATTCAGATGGGCCACAAAGCTATCTACTCTGAATCTGACTTCAGCAAACTTGAAATGGCTGCCTAATGACACATTGAAATGGATCTCAAATTCAGATACTATATCATTAAATAATAACCAGTTGTCATCCATTAATTTCAGCTCATGTGGCAGTACACGAATAGCTGACTTGTCTTGGAATAGTATTGAACACCTAGAAGCGGGAACTTTCAACTTCGCATGTCACACTGATACCCTCGATCTGATAGGTAACCCCATAGAATCGGTTGATCCTAGTGTGATTGCATCGCTAAATGTCCGTTCATTAGTGCTAGGAAGAAGATACGTAGGAGTTGAAGTTTTCAGAAATATATGCATCGGTATCTCGCGTTCTAAGATAGAAGACTTTGCATTTACACACGCCGATTTGGATTTTATTATATTTTCAAGAGGTGTCTTTGATTCACTCCGGAATCATTATTTTTCTGTTCTCGACTTCACCTGCGGCTTATCACTAGGCCTATATCCATTTATCTTCTCTGATTTGACATGGGTCAGTAAACTAAATTTAGGTCGAAACTATAATTGGGATATAGCGCCCAGCTACTTTGATGGCATGCACAAATTAAAAGTATTGCAAATGAACAGTAACGGGTTAGAATATATCAATCTTCAAAAGAAAACTTGGACAATAGATCTAGTCGAGTTGAACATATCTGAAATTTTTTTTCTCAATCATTTCAGAATATTCATTTGTCGGTTTGGATAACTTAACTCTCTTAGACTTGAGTTCAAACCCCTACCTTGTTGCCTTAGAACTAGGATCATTTACGGGACTTGACAGCATTAAAACTGTTTATTTGTCGGAGTGCAATATTGTATACCTTTGGCGATTAAACATCCCAAACTTGGAATCACTTTCCCTTAACAGCATGACCTTTACTTTCGAACCAGGAGAATCCTTTAAAGGAACACAATTTCTTATAAATTTGGACATGATAAATGTTGAACTTAGTATCTTACATTTGTGGAATGCGACTAAGAACGTTTCTCTTTTTGACGGACTGTCTCACCTTAAGACTTTGGATATGAGTGAGAATCCTGGTTTGAGAATTATCACTAATTTTCCTCCTGGGATCTTTCGGCAACTGTCTGCTTTGCAAGAGCTTAATCTAGACTACTGCAAAATTCGAACATTACATCCACTTTTATTTGCAAGACTGTATTCGCTTCAGAAGCTGGCGTTAAGAGGAAACACGATTAAGCAACTTCACTCGGATTTACTGACAGGGTTAAAGTATTTAAAAAGCATTGACCTTGAAAGGAACTTGTTAACGTACCTCGCTGAAGACATTTTTTCAAACAATAAAATACTGACAAATATTTCATTAGCGAATAACAAAATATCGCTTTTCAACAAAAGTACTTTTACACCTATTAAATCTTCTCGTTCATCTCTTGATCTTTCCGGTAACCCAATTATCTGTAACTGTGATCTGAAGTGGCTTCTTGTTTGGCTAAATGGGCCGATACGCCTCATCAATGAGGAAGCAACAAGCTGTTCATTCGCGTCAATGCTTCCTCTTCGTGAGAAACCTCTGCTCGATTTTGATGTTAACATACTTTGTACATCCGACAACATTCTCCTTGTTTGTTTAATTCCCCTCGCCGGCATCAGCGTGATTGTCATTGTCGTACTCGTTTATCACAATCGATGGCCGCTGAGATACAAATTCTTTCTCTTGAAACTAGCAGCCCTCGGGTATATGGAGATACAAGATGCTAGAGACCACAATGACTACGAGTTCGATTTGAACGTTATCTTCTACGACGATGACGAAGAATGGGTTCGACAATTTCTCCAACCAGCTCTTGAAGAACAGCTTCCACAGTTTCAGAAGAACGTCTTTGGTGACGGAGATCTCGTGCCGGGTATGCACTACTTGGATTCCGTTGACTACGTGGTGAGCCATAGTTACAAGACCATCATTTTACTCAGTACAGCTGCCGTGCAAGATCGCTGGTTTATGCTCAAGTTCCGGACGGCCATGGACCACGTGAGTGACACTCAGACCGAATTCGTAGTCGTGGTCTTTCTTGAAGACATCCCAGACGACGAGATACCTTTCCTGGCGAGGTTGTATCTCAGAGATGGCAGACCTTATCTCCATTGGACTGAAGACGTGAGAGGACACGACTATTTCTGGGACAAATTGGTCAAAACTTTGACCATTAATCTAAGGACCAATGACTTAGTCCCAAACGAGTAGGACATTATTAACTTGATGATTATTCCAATTAAAGCGATTCGTGATGTTAAAATATCACATTTCCCCCCGCATTACTGCTTAGATGAATCAATATTTCAATGTAAAGCTGCTTGCACAGATAAAATTGTTACAGTCTTAAATAGGCACATTAAGAGTATTAAGAATAGATTTCTTAATACAATAGTCATCACAACAATCATTCCTGCGAAATTCGGTGTAATAGAGTTGTCGAAATGTGATCTCACTGATTTATTCAATGCGTTTCGCGTGGTCGTTCGGATATGATGCGGTCAACCACGTTTTTATTATTTTCATTATGTGTGAACGAACGGCAAATTAAACGCCCAACAAAGGTTATAAGCTTATTCACCTAGATACACTGAAGTCATTTTTTTTGTTTTGAATAAAAAAACGAACCGCCGCGTTTTACCGCGGCACATCTGAACAAGGGTTAAGTGAGCCGCAATCTTTATTATGGTAGATACATATTCCCATCTGTGCATAGAACCACTACAGAAGTATTGATATTTGAATCACATCGTTATGTTTTACCAGTATATTGAATGTTACATTATGTATATCTTACTCAATAACCACAGTATATTATATTCATAAGCGTTGTACACTTCATAATGTAAATATTGACAATCGGGTAGTGTATAACGTGTGCGTGGTATAGCCACGCGCGGATCCACGGGGCGGGGAGGGGGCATGGCCAAAACAACTTTTAAAAAGATGGTAACGTTAATTATACCTTTTTTCAACAAAAAATGAAAACGGGCCCCTCTTCCCCGCTGGTCCCCAAAAAGTAACAAAAGTTTAGTGTTGTGTTTTTTTCTTCTTCAAAGGAGTGGGGGTGAGCGGAAGGGGGTGGATGTTGAGAAAAAAAGGAGTGTTCACCCCCCCCCCCCCCCGTTCACGCGGTGCCGCATTAAGGGGCTCAAAAACGTCCACTTTGGGCAATTTTTTTAAAAAAGGGTATATTTTCAAAATGATTCAAAATCCGGCTGTACGCGCCGGTATACGCGTTTAGGGGTAATAGGGTTTAGGGGGAGGGTAATAATTCGTCGTGTTTGCTCATACGACGGCCGCGAGAGGTAGCTTATCAAGCGCGAGTCGGTTTGAAACGATCTTAAGATCGTCGGTGGATCAAGGTGGATACCCACGATACCGACCTAGACCTACCAAGTCTCACGCCTATAGCTGGTCCCTTATATTTTGTTTCGCAAAATACAATTTACAATTTACAATACCTGTTTAGGTGTACACCCTTCTTTTTTAAATACCCGTTTAGGGTGTGAATTTGGGAAAAAACCACGCAAAACCCTCATTTAGGGTGTATTTTGCTTTCAGAAGAAATCCTCGTTTAGGGGGTGTCTGGAAAACACTTTTTTGGTGAAATACCCGTTTAGGGTGTGAATTCGGGAGAAAAACAAAAACAAAACCCTCATTTAGGGTGTATTTTGCTTTCAGAAGAAATCCTTGTTTAGGGGGTGTCTGGAAAACCTGTGGTCACGCTTGCTTACAGTATTTCTACATGACTGAGACCCCCACAAGATCAAATTTACATTTCATACAACCTATATCACAACAATATTTGTATGCATTATTATTGTTATTATTATTATTATTATTATTATTTATTAAAATTTATTTCCTTCTCAACAGTACAATATGAAACACAATGTATATATACATGATATATGTAACAACATAGAGTATAGAGTAAATAATTCAGATACGGAAGGAGGCGAAAACCCGGAAAGCAAAGCTTGAGTTGGGAACGCCCATAATAAATTAACACAGTTACCGAGAGAACATTATAGATATTATTATGAAAATTACATGTTATATAACAGAATGTTGATAGGAAAGAAAGAAAAAAATTAAATGGAAGAGAGAGAAAAAATACTTGCTTCAATAAAGCCATCTTTAATAAAGTGAACTGATTTCTTATCTCATTTATAACATAAATGTACTGCTCATCCTCATAATATGTCTTTATTATATTTTTTTAATGAAAAAAAAAGAAAATGTCTTATTAAAGGTACTATGTCCCATTTGCAGGCTAAAAAAATTAAAAAGTTAAATTCCAACTGCATTTGAAAGATAATACTAATTTAGAACTTCCCTAAAAAAAGGTGGGGCTTGAAAATGTCTTCAAGTGGGAAAATAACGACTATTAGTTGTCAAATCGACTTTAGGGCTATAGAGCCCAAAAGTAATAGTCTTGATTTTCAGACAATTGTACCGAACGGTCATACGTTTTATGCTGCGCAAAGATTCAATCAGTTTAATCTTGGCCATCAGAAGAAGTGGGTTATTGACGTAGACAAATGCTCATGTATACCCTTTACAACTCTTTTCATGTATGTTATTACCAAAGAAGAAAAAAGCCAGTAAGTCACTCAATAGTGTCTGACAGTGAAGTCTAGCAAGTAAATGGGTTTCCTTGCATAATTTGAATATGAGGAGACTGCTAACGTTTAAATTTCACAGATAGGACATACATGACATATTCATAATTCCTGCAAAGTTCTACAGAATATGAGGTTGGCTGCAAAAGGGACATAGTACCTTTAAATCTGGAAATAAAAATTTGTTGCTGTATCATAATACAGATAAGTGCATTATGTCGCTCCTCTTTTTAAACAAAACATATTTTTGAGGGGTGAAATTTGAGGCAGAAAGTACGTGAAGTACACTCCTACATTGACTGCATTAACCTGAATACTCATACAAAAGAAATGTTAATTAGCTTCCTTTTTTCGGTATCGCAAAACAAACAGAGATCTTTATTGACAAAGCTTAATTTGAATAAAGTATCATTTAAAAACAGATTTCGATTTAAAACTGTGAACGGGAAATACCTAAGTTTATTATCCATTGTAAATCTGAAACTCATGTCGTTAAAATACTTTATTGCATTTTCTGAACGAAAATCTGAATTCTTTTTCCATTTTAACGCTATATTTTTCTTTTTTCTAATGTTTTATAAATACTTCTACAGTTTTTTTTCGTCTGGTATTAAAGGAATAGTTGAGTTCTGTTTTCAGATCGCAAATGCCTTCAAAGTGCATGATTATTGCTCTTATTCTTATCTATGACATTTCTAGTGCCATTTTAGAACCTAAAATTGCTATGAAGGTATAGACCCCAAAAATGTGTGAAATTTAGCCAATACGATCATACCAATGCAGCTCCCTTTCAAAGAAATACGGCGACCTTTAATTAATTATTTAATTACAAATAATAATACACGGGCCAGGTGGTTGTGCGTAATACAACCAACACGAAAATGCCAGCAAAAAAGCCAACATCGGCATTGGCTGAAATATGTCGTAAAAGACGCTATTTCGTTTGTTCAACGGCTTTTTCAAATTATCTAATATTTGTGGTGGTACACAAATATTAGAAATCGTTATATTTATGGATATTTCAGCCGCCTCTGAACCGATTTTGATCAAACAAAGATGATTTTGTCATTTAAATTGTATGTTCTTTCAAATTTGACACTCAGCTTTGTATTATCTCACAAAAAATATTTTGTGTAGCGCCCTCTGCAACACTACTCAACTATCCCTTTAATACTGAAATATATGGTAAAAAAAGTGGTTCGCACATTCTATGTTGAATTTGTCCAGGTTTGAAGTGAATGAGCATCGGACAGCTTGTCGTAGTGAAAATACACTGTAGAAATCAAGGCTTATATTAAACTTTGATTTACATTGAGGAATTTAGCGACAAAATAGATTCCTTCTTTACTTATTAAATCATTAATAAACATAATGCCATTTCCAATGATTTGAAGAAGAAAAAAAAGGTTTTCCAACGATGTGTCATTAACTAGATCTATTTCTCCATAAAAGTTGCACTTACAAATTCAAGTTTTCTGTTGTTTATATGAATGAAGAAATTGAAAATAAAGACAAAATTGAGAATTTTTTTTTTTTTTCGAGAACGAGTTTCGAGTTTTTTCAAAGTAAATGTCTCCATAAAATAAGTGGGAAGGCCAGGTGCCGGAACATAAAGTGCTATATTTGTTTCTTGGCTAAAAGTGAATTTCGATGAAAACTTAAACCTAAACGAAAAACCAGGATGATTATTGGCAACGTAATGCCCGAAACTCCTCATTTTCGCGTGTATTTTGATTGCGGAATAATATATTTACTACAATGAAAGACAAAGAAGGTTCTTATTTCAATACGAATTTAAAATCCATTTTCTTACGCGAATCCTACCTGTTTTCATACAAACTAGTATTACAATTTAAATAAATGTCTACTCTTTTATTCCGATTGAATCTTAAGAAATGTCTATCACTCTGAAGTTAGGATAATAAGTTTGAAGTTTAGTAAGCCAAGGAATGGTTACATCTGGACCAGAATAAAATCGTTGTGCTAGCGGCGTACCGGGTTTCCACGGCGTGTACTCTTTGGAATATCCTAGGACAAACCGGATTCTCCCCATCAGTCCCTTCTCCCGGAGGAGACGTAGAAAACTCTCCAAAAAATGGATGCATCCACTACAAGGAGATAAGAATGTGAACAGATGTAATGTGTGCATTTATCCGTCCGCTGGCGGCCATTTTGAAGTGTTAACCCGACTGCTTAGCCAGTTCAGTATCAGCTTTTCGGCGTGCGCGTTCCGGCTACCTGAGGTACTGGCTTCTCTCGGGCATGTAGCCATGAATTCGTCGTCGACGCACAGCCCCATGTTGTCGGCTAGTTGGCGTCCATGTGGGGGAAGGGGCGAACGACTGTCATGATCGTAGCGCACCCGGTCGAGGGAGACCCCTGCGTAGGTCTTCCAGGAGCTTGCTGAAAAGCGATTCGCCAGGCTCCTGGACAAAACCCTAAGAATGAGGTCGTCGTGATGCATCGATGCTGCTAAAGAAAAAAACCCAGATATTTCTTATTCGTAATATTTTCATAAGCCCTATACACACTGGTGGATTAAAGGAGTCATTGGAAAATTAACCCCCGAAATGTGCCCCTTTCAACATGCTTAATCAACATCAGTGGCGTATCTATAAGGGGGTGCAAAGGTGCTACGTAGGCTTACGTATCCCAGGCAGCACTTGAAGTAGAGCAAAAAGCACGAAAGATTGAGAAGATGAGCGAAAAAAAATTAAAAAAAGCAAAAGAGAGAAAAAGAAAATGGACTCGTAGGTAAAATTCAAAATTGATGGTATTAAGGAATATGATTTTGTTAACCTCAGTGTTTAGTCAAAATCTCAGGCGCGTATGCAGGGTGGTTGGGGTCGAACCCCCCCCCCCCCCCCCCCCCCCCTCTCACTTTTTTTTTTAGTGTATATTTTGGAGGGAAACCCCCCCCCCCTCGAATTAAAAAAAATAATAATAATAATTTAGAAATAAATTGTGCTAAAGGGTGACCCCAAAAAGGTGACCTTACCCTCCCCCACCCCCTCCCCCCCCCCCCTCCCCCAACTGAACGAAATATCGATCGGCCTAATTTTCAAATTTTCGGGACCAAAAAAAAAATGTGCTCGTATTTTGTTTCGTTCCAATAATTTATGCGAGCAACCATCACCTCATATTCTGGAAACGACTTGCCCGAATATTTTCATATTTGGGTGCCTGTATATCAATAAAGTGCCCGGATAAACTAATAATAATTCACTGAAAACAAATCCGGATGGATCACTCTATTCAGAGCCATTCATTAAATGGCTCTGATAAAAGAAGTCAAGTTTTTCATTTTTGTTCCATCGCTACGACCTCCCGCGGAATTAAAAACAGGATGCCTTGGTCTTGACAACGGGATGCCGGAAATCCACATGTTCTGGCAGCATGTATTTTGATGACGAAGTAATAAAGTAATATCTTTATTAAAAAGACTGTGTCTTTTTTTTTCTCGCTCGCTTCACTCCGCTCGTATGTATATAATTATGAGCGGGGGCAAAATATTTTCTTCTCTCTTAATTGCTTGTTTTTTAGAGGTGTCCCACGGTTTTCGTCCTCCTCCTGGACATCTAGCCCTTCCATACATTATTTTTGTCTAAGCAATCAATGCTACAAGATGAGCTTTTAAATTTCTTTTGAGGATATCTTGCGACTCTCGTAAAGTCGGCTTTTGTTGGACGAGATGTAGGCTGTCGACAAGTAAACTTCTACAGCGCTATAGCTAGGGCATTGTATAGGTCTTGACATTTAGAAGGTGTTTTTCTCGCGAGATAAAGTAAGTGGGCTTAATATCCCCAGTGTTTACGTAATAAATGGTAATGGCACTTCGTTCATTTTGAAAAGTTATGTGTACCTTATATTAACAATTTTGAAAAAAGTAAGAATCAATTTGTGTATTAGTTAACAAGAAGTTTATGTGTATATACATGTGTGTGTTTGCGTGTACGTGTGTGTGTTTACGTACGTGTGTGTGTGTGAGTTTGTATTAAAAATGTATATCATGAATAATACTACCAGTGTTTGTGTTACAGGACATCACGCGTCAGTAGAAAAAGGGGGAAATAAAATGTCACTGGCTTGCTCAGGCTTCCGAGAATCTTTAAAGGCAATTCCCGGTATTTACCTGAATGAACCGGTTCATTACAACTTTCAAACACAATTTTCTAACGTATATACATATATATATATAGATTTATATAATTCGAATACTAGGACACTACTCACGTTTAAATTTCACAGATAAGAAAAATACGTTACATATTTATAATTCGTGCAAAGTTCTCCAGAATTTGATGTTGGCTGCAAAAGGGATACACTACTTTTAATATAGTTCAGTGGTTGAAATTATACAATTATATGAAATATAAAATTAAAAAATCAGACGAAGAAGTAAATACAAAAATAGTGGAGAATTCTTGGAGGACACAAATGAAAAAGTGGTAATATTTAAAAAGAATTGAATTAAAAACTGGTATTGTAGGCCTACTTAGTCTGGATTTGGCACAAATAACAATATATACATATATCATAAATACATTGTAAATTATAGAATGATCTACATCTCAATGATATTTTGATAGAATATTCGTTAGACTTACCCATATTGATAAAAATGTGTTGCTTTTGAATCATCCAGATAGAATGTTGTGGATCTATAAAGTATAAGGCCTATATAATAGTCAAATTAGTTTAATTTATAATGATGTATGATAAAGGTGACGTATCATGCACTGCCGATTCTCCAGTGCAGTGAATAAAGTCTATTAACACGATTAGTATTTATACTATTAATTGTGCTGTAAGGCATGAGTCATATCCTATTGTGAAATACAGACAGTAGGTGAAAGGGCCCAATACATGGTATTACCAATAACCTTCAATTATGCATACGAAGTACTAACATTGTGTCGCCAATATGTGGTTCCTGTTGGATTTCGTTGGTTATTTTGGATAATATTGTGGGTGTGGGGACTCCCCAAACAACATAGCGGAGCACAGTGTATAACTAATATAAACCATTATAAAAACACACCAAACCGCATGCATACCTCACACCCACATACACACACATAACTACAGAAAAATATTCTGCACAAACAATCCCCTTTCAGAGTGCCATGGCAAACTTCGTTCGGCAAGGATCAAATGTCACTATCGTCATACATTCTCATTAACAGATAATATAGTATGTGTAAAGTAAGAAAAAGTTTCATTCAGAGATTTCATCTAAAGTTTTAGAAAATAAGAAAAAAATGAATAAAAGAAAACCAAGAATATCGGTATTCAAATATCATAATTTTGATATATTTTCACTTTCATTTTATTTACAAAGTAAATGCAAGTGAGATTCATTTATATATTTTGTAAATGCATACAAAACGTGTAATTTTCTCCTAATTTCTCAATCGATTTAATAGGATACATGTATTTGGCTATGGTGTTGACAAAATGAAAAACAGACAGAGGAAGGGCCCAACACATGGTGTTACCAATAGCCTATACAGTGTGAGTCAAAAAAAAAGTTTACACCTAGAAAATTGCTAAATTAAAAATCTTCTATGAACAGTAAATTATTATACATCTTATAAAAGAGTGTTTTATCCTCAATAATTTGGTATCATTTTTGTGCGGTGTGTGTTCACGTTTGGATGAACAGGAGGCATTGTTTGCGAGAGTGCAAAAATCGACTTGCGCCAAAGTTGCTTATGTGATGTTTGAATAAAACAATTGGGATTTGGATTTTAATTCTGTCTTTGCAGATCCAAGTAACATTCCTAACAAAATTAATAATGCCACACATATCAAATATCGAATATCAAATACCAACAAACATTTGTGCGCGTGTGTGTGTGTGACTTTGCTTCTGCAAAAAGCATATTCAATGCATTTCATTTGATACATTCAATTCATTCTCTCACTCCGCTAATCCCAACATAATACATACTGAAGACATCACTTAAATATGTCACTGTACAAATAAATGTAGATTGAACACAATGGTAATCATAAAAGAGATAGCAGTACTTTTTACAATTTCATTGCGTTTTTGCAGGCCAGGTGGTAATTTATTTTGCCCACAAGACCTATATATTGGTCTCGGAAAATTTCAGATAATTTTTCAGAAGGCCACCGAGACCGGTAATTCATCTCGCTGCTCAATCTCGCTGGCCATCCGAAAAGCAACGAAGGTTTTATTTTAATACGAATTTGAAATCTCCATTTCCTTAAGCAAATCCTACCCCTTTTGACACAAAATATTATTATAATCATAATAAATGTCTACTCTTTTATTCTCGTTATATTTTAAGAAATCTTCATCACTTTGAAGTTAGGGAAATAATGTTGGAGTTCATAAAGCCACGGAATGGTAAGAAAAGGACCAGGAATATTTAGACCTCCTGGCGGCGTGTACCATTTGGAATATCCTAGGACAATTCGGATTCTAGGCATCAGTCTATTCTCTCGGAGAAAATGTAGAAAACTCCCCAACCACCAGATGCATCCACTACAAGGAGATAAGAATGTGAACAGATGTAATGTGTGCAGTTGTCCGTCCGCTGGCGGCCATTTTGAATTGTCAACCAGATTATGTAACCAGTCCAGTATCAACAGTTCGGCGTGCACGTTAGTGCTACCTTCGGATTTGGGGCATGTAGCCATGAACTTGCCGTCGACGCGCATGTTGGGAAGTCGGTGTCCATGTGGGGATGGGGACGAACGACCGTCGTGATCGTAGAGTACCCGGTCTAGGGAGACCCCCGCGTAGGTCTTCCAGGAGCTTGCTGCAAAGCGATGCGCCAGGCTCCCGGACAAGTTCTGAAGAATGTGGTAGTCGTGATCCATCGATGCTGCTAAAAGAAAACATATATTTCTAATTCGCATTATTTTCATTAGTATTTTTAATTTATTTTTATTTTATTTTTATTTTATTTTTTCGGGGGGGGGGAGGGGGGGGGGGGTATTTATTCCATTCATCATAAAAATCATATATACAATGCATACAAAGTATGAACAAATTGAAATTTGAAATACATAAATACATGTAGAAAGGTAAACTTACAGATAATGAGAATACAATAAAATTAACAGGAAATAAGTTCAGAAAGCAAATTTATGTTGAATGAGGGGTCAACAAAAAGCATCTAGCCTTGTTGAACATTGACCCCTAAAGCCCTTTACACACTGGCGGAATAAGGGGTCACTTCATCTTTTTGGAACTTAACCCCCGAATGTGCCCCCCCCCCCCCCCTCCCTCCCACTGTTCAAAATCTACGACTACCGCACAACCGCTGCAGATGGCGACTTGCCTTTTCGTGACCTTTTCTTTTCAAGTTATTGCCTCGCAACTTTTGAGACAGTTCGCAAAAATCGATCGAATTTATCCCCCCCCCCCAAAAAAATAAAATAAAAAATAAAATAAATAAATAAATAAATAAATAAATAGGCACAGCCTGCCCTCAAAAAGCCTAGTCAAAATAGGGTTAAGTATTATGATAAGGCAGGTAAAGATGTAAGAGGTAAAACAAAATGCCAGAAGTAAAAATGTCACATGTAAATACGTCAGAGCTACAACAAGGACTCCTTATTAGAATCCGATGTTGATGGCGTATCAAGGAATCTAATTTTGTAAACCTCAGTGTTGAGTCAGTAGCTCTCCTTGTCTTTTGATGACTTTTTATGTGTATGGACAAAAAAAAAATCTCATTAAAAAAAAAATTGAATATCATATCAGGTATATGCACATGGATGATCATTATTTGATATGCACACGCGTATCGGTATGTCTCTTCAAAACACTAGCCAGTAACGTAGTCGGGTCGAAAAGATTGCAAGGGCTTCAGGATGGGGGGGGGGGGGGGGAGGGTATTAAAATGTAAGTGCAGTGTTTTTTGTAAAGGTTATAATGTTTTATTTTTTTGTTTAGGTATGAAGCAGGCTTGATTCTAAGGAGAAGGCTTACAAAGGCTACAATCCCCTCCCCGAAAAAAAATGATCAATCTAAATCCTTTTATGATGTATTAGACTATAAGCCTTTATATTTTATGTTTCTATCGCGAAATGTATTTTTTTACCTCTCACATTTTGGATACACGAACAGATTATGCACCCCCAGTTTGAAGGGTTCATTGCATGTACTAGATATAGAGAGTTTGGAGGTTTAAGAAACGAAAATTGTCTAAAGCTCGATCGCTTTGCTCCTCCGCATCAAGATCTTGCAATTTCATGCCAAAAAAAAATAAATACCGTTTTTAAAAGAAAAAAGGTTAGAAAAGATGTAAATCTCGATGCTTTGCTCCTAATTACGCCTTCCTTTTCTACAGTGTAGAAAATAATATTTGGGAAGGGTCAGCATTTCAAAGAAATCTTATGTTTCTATTACCATGCCAACGTCTTTAACTACATTGATCTAGAGAGTTCCTTAATTGTTCGCCCCAGTCGAAGGACAATTGAATAGAAAGTCGCTTATTTAAGAAATTAGCAAATCTAAGCGTGTAAGCGGACACTTTTTTTTTTTTGGTCTCGAAATTTGAAAATTTGACATTTTTTTTCGTTGGGGGGGGGGGGGGGGGTAAGGTCACTTTACGTTAGCCGTGGGCATAATTTTTTTTTTTTTTTTTTTTTTTTAATTTAAAAAAAACAAAAAAACAAAGGGGGGGGGGTTAGTTTTTTTTAGGGGGGTTTACACACATATTGCTCCGATTGTCTCATTTTCGCTCGCGTGAACATTGCCAGCACAAACCACTGACCTCTACCTCCTACACGGATCATCGCACATTCCCATTCACTATACGTTACGTACTAAAAGGCTGTATTGTCTGACCGTTCATGAATATTCATGTTTTTGCTAAACTCGGCAAAATGTTTGCTTTTACTAAATGGAAAAATTACGGTGGGGGGTTGGATGAAATGGACAAAACGAAATAGGCAGAAGTGATCTATGATAATTCATGCTTTTTATGTTTCGTGTGCTCGACCTATAATCTTCAAATCGCTTGGTAAACTGAGTCCAAAGTTAGACTTGTTTCACATGTGTATTATAGGCAATGACGAGCTTGCAACCTATTTTGAAAAATTACGGTGGGTGAACTTTCAAAAGTCAATGAGACATGAGGGCTCCAATGAAAGAGCTAGTGATAACGTACGTCGGGGTGGATGTGCTTTTCGTTTAAACAAAAAATGAATTTTTAACGATTTTTTTAAAAAACGTCCATAGGCTAACATGTTAGGCTGCTGAATCTGACCATGCTCTGACGATAGGGGGCGTTGTGAAATGAGACTAAACGGAGCCATATGCATAAAAATACCAAAGGGGGGGTTTGAACTCCCTAACCCCCCCCCCCCCCCCTGCGTACGCCCCTGTATATGTGTGTGTGTGTTTTCAGGGAAGGTGGTTCATTTCAATATTAAATGCTTTTCTTTCCACATTTCAGTGACAATCTCGTGCAAATGTCTTCTTTGTGGATAATATAACGAGTACAATATCATGCCATGATTAACTTACAGCTGAATGATGAATAACCATATGGATAGCCCCTGTAGTAATCTGTTAGAGAAAAACGGGACAGACTTTTTAATAAATATATATGGTATTCAGTCCATAATCTTGGCATGATATAATGATGAATCAAAAATTAAACAAGAGAAGTTTGATAATCACTTGACCAAGCTGATAGTTGTATATCATCGAACATTTCTGAGCGACATAAAAAATAATGTCCGATAACAATGCATGAATCTTCTCTTCTTCTGAATCAATATTTCCGTCATTAGATACACATTCACACAGATACAAGAAATACCAAAAAGAAAAATACACACATATAAATATAATAATATATAAATATATCATATTCCAATTTTTCACAATGACTATCATTTAACCATTTCGAAAGTAGTCTTGTAGTAATGCCAAACTTTGTTAGCTGATAACAAGGAACACATACCACACACTGTTCCTAGCCTCCTCAGAATACCCAAAATTGAAGCGACAGAATAATGATAATACAAAAATGAATAAATAATCAAAATGAGGCTACAATACCACTTCTGTAAATGTAAGGCTTATTTACCTCCCCTCCCTGGAATATTCTTTTTTTCTTCATCCCTAAATTCCAACAGGACTTAGTACTTAGTCTAGATTTGACACAAATAATAATTATATATATGCATCATAAATACATTCTGAATTATAGAATGATCTTGTCTTAATGATATTTTAATAGAATATTCGCTATACATACCCATATTAATGGAAATTCTGTTGCTTTTGAATAGTCCCGATAAAATTGTGTAGATCTATAAGGCCCATATGATAGTCAAATTAGTTCAATGTTTAATGATGTGTGATAAAGGTGAACTATCATGCTCTGCTGATTCTCCAGTACCTCAGCTGCAGTGAATAGTCAAACTATTTGCCAGATTATATACTATTACTTGCTGCAAGGCATGAGTCATATCCGATTGTGAAATACAACTGTTGTCATGTACGAACAGTGTTTCACTCATCGTTGGCTATTTTTTAATTGTTTTTGGTTCTTTTGGAAAACATGGAGCGTTGGGATTCCCACAGCGACATAGCACAGTGTATAATTTAGATTTCATTATTCAGGCTCGTTATTCATCTCGCACTTCGTTAAAGTAGATATTCATTGATTTTAAAAACTAACTTTATTTTCATTATTGCAAAGTTGAAACTTTGATTCGACAAGGTTATAAAAATTCAATGCTTGGAAACATTCGAAGTAATGATTATTATAAATTACAAAACGCTTAAATACAGCCCAGGCATAGCACCTGAAAAGCTCTCCTAACGCTGCTGAGATGTGTGAGATCATAGTATGGACATGATCTGCACAAGCAGACGATGTCCCATGACATCTTACACATTTTCAGTGCCTGTGTTTTCATCTTCTCTTGAGTTCTTTCTCTTACTTCACTACCTTCAGGCTAAATGTATAATCTATTGCCTCACTCTAATCCCCGCGCATGGTTTTATTTTGATGACAAATGCAGCGATACAAAAATAAAGGAATCTGTAGGTTGTAAACAAAATAAGACGCCATTGTATATTCAGCTGCACACACCGCGGTATGTTCGGCGGTTCAAGAGGGAACAAATGTCGTCCTCAATATCATTCCGGGGGGTTTTCAATTTGAAAGTCTGGTTTCTTTGAGTGTTAATTAACCCCTATCCTGTGAATTTACAAGCAAAATATTTTAGTTATCAGAATCGGGTCATATCCCCTTTTGAATGGTTTGACATGCCATTACATTTATATACACTAAACTCATTATAATTTGACAAATAATAGCTTTGCAATTATGTTCATTCTTTATGGGATGTCGTCTGCTTGGGCAGTATTGGTCCATATAGTGACGTCATTAAAACATCGTAATTTTTCCGGCGAATCTCTCGTATATCCCAGCTGCTATGGAGGTGGTTGTATTTGTATTTTTAAAAATCACCCGATATGTAGTTGACCTAAAGCTTGTACGATGGCCATCTGTTAGCATACCAGTGTCTAGTGATACATTAGTTGACATATTTGTGATTTTCTTTGAATTTCACCTTTAACTTAATATCCACTTTATCATTACCACTAATTATAATACACACCCACGCGCACACATACACAAACAAAACTACAGACAAATATTTATCTGTACAAACAGATCCTGTTCCACGGTGCCATGGCAAACTTTGTTCGGCGCGGATAAAATTTAACGACCACCATACATTATAATAGACAGATAATAAAGTATGTGTTAAGTAAGAAAAAGTATGTCTCATTCAGAGATTTCATCTGAAGTTTTAAACAAATGAGACAACAAATGAAGAAAAAAAAGAAAAAGAATATTGTTGCTCAAGCATCATCATTGTTGTATAATTTTCAGTTTTATTTACAAAGTAAATTTAAATACGATGCATATATTATATTCTGTAAATGCATACAAAAACATGTAATTTTCTCCTATTCACAATCAATTTAGGATAGCCGGGTACGGCTATGGTGTTGACATAATGCAATTTTGGAAATAAACTTGCACAATCTCTTTAGGTTGATTTGATTTTTTCTGATTAATTATATTCAAATATGCACTTGTATGGAGACATACACTGTACATCATCATCATAAATAGATCATCAATGGCATAATCAATATTATTCAATGTTACATGCATGAATGGATCGTCAGAAACTTTCTTCAAAGCTTGATGGAGTCGTCCAACAAAGATTTCAACTTCTATAAAGAAGTAATATTTGAAGCTGATAGTTTCAATTTAATTAGTATAATGGCATTGAACCCAAAATATACAGTGAACAATATTTTTGGTGGATAGCCGGGCTCCAAACATTTATATATGTGTGTGTGCAGGGTATGTGCGTGAGCGTGCGTGTGTGTTTATATTCAATATGCCGTCAAGTAAATTTATGATATCATATACTACCAGTGTTTCTATTCGAGGACATCACTAGATCATTAGAAAAAGGGGGAAAATAAATGACACTGGGTTGGTCGGGCTTCCGGGAATCTTTAAAGGCAATTCACGGTATTTACCTGAATGCAGTGGCCCCCCCCCCCCCCCCTGGGGAAAAAACGTGTAAAAACACGTTCATTTTACCTTTTTTGGAGATACCCCCCCCCCCCCCCCCCTGAGCGAATTATCGGCGCGATTTTCAAATTTCAGCACATTAAATTTCAAATTGATTTCAAATTTGGGCCTACCCCCCCCCCCCCCCCCCCCCGCCTGCCCGAATGAACCGGTTCATTGCAACTTTTAAACACAATTTGCTCAAATCTAACGTGTCACGTATCATTCATATTCAGTGGAAAGGCTAATTTCCGGTTTTGGTATTTGGTCAAAGGGAATAAAAATTTCCGGTTTTGGCACTTTGGTCAAAGGGGATAAAAAATGTCTGGTTTTGGTATTTGGTCAAAGGGGATAAAAAATTCCTGTTTTGGCATTTGGTCAAAGGGGATAAATATTTCCGGTTTGGCTATTGGCTCACACAAAGTTAACGGAGTAAATTGTATATGTATCATTCATATGTTTTTCATTATTTGTATATATATATTCGTAAATATATGAAAATGCCACATTTGGGTATTTGGTTAAAAGGGGATAAAATTTTCCAGTTTCATGACATGGTTTTGCTATTGCCTTACACAAATGGATTGTATATGAATCATAGACATGTATTTCATTATTTGTACTTATGTTTGTAAATAATGAATATTCATTTTTGTAAAAGAAAGATATTACTTCATTTGTCTTTGATTATATGAATATTTTTTACAGTTATTATTTGTTTTTATTTTTGTTAGTAATAAAATTTTCTCTGCATACATTTATTTTGTAGATTTCTTTCATTAAATTGTAGTTGTGAATGTACTTTATGATTCCGACAGATGAATCAATTAATAAGTGAGAATGATTATATACAGTATAAATAGAGAGAGA
Source organism: Strongylocentrotus purpuratus (assembly GCF_000002235.5). Taxonomy (NCBI): domain Eukaryota; kingdom Metazoa; phylum Echinodermata; class Echinoidea; order Camarodonta; family Strongylocentrotidae; genus Strongylocentrotus; species Strongylocentrotus purpuratus. The sequence continues at coordinate 9,471,758 of NW_022145600.1, forward strand.
GAGAGAGAGAGAGAGAGAGAGAGAGAGAGAGAGAGAGATTAGAGAGAATTGTCGCTTGGAATGAGATGAAAATGAGCATTCAGTAATTAATTGGCAAAAGTGTTTTAAATAAATCATGTAAGATGCAAAATATTGTCAGAGACACATAGTTTTTCCAAAGTACACTAGTATAGGAAAACAGTAACAATTTACCAGTAAATGAGCATAAAATTGCTTCACTTAATCTGGATTTATCAACATTCCTAGACTTACATACCAAAGCTTTTAAAAAAAATCTGATTTCCTTTGAAATAATTTATTGTTTAAAGATCATACGGACATAATACATACATGCATGTATATAAGTGTGCATGTGTGAAAATCCAATAAATACTGAATTTTAGCTTTTTATTACACGATGACATATCATATAAAACATATTTAAGGCTCAAAATATAAACGTGTGTGAATCCTCTGGTAGACAAGTGATAATACCAACTAAAACTCCCTTGAAAAGATTAAGAACTGGTAATTACCTCTATGTGGAATTATATCGACCATATTAAAGGTAGTGTATCCATTTTGCAGCCAACATCAAATTATCGGCCGTTTGGAATTTTCGCAACGCGTTAAAAAAAAAATTGCGTAGAAAATAGTCAGATTTTCAGACCCTTGCACCTTATGGTCGTACGTTTTGTGCTGCGCAAAGATTCGATCAGCTTAATGTGGGCCATTACAAGAAGTTAATTGACTAATATGTACACAAACTCATGTACCCTTTACAGCTCATTTTATGTAATGTGATTTCCCAAGAAAAAAAAAGTCAGTCAGTCGCTCAATAGTGTTTGACAATGAAGTCTAGAAAGTATACGGGTTTCCTTGCATTATTTGAATACTAGGACACTGCTAACGTTTAAATTTCACAGATAGGACATACGTGGCATATTCCTAGTTCCTGCAAAGATAATTAATTTGAAATTGGCTGCAACAGGAAGATACTACCTTTAATATGGTTCGGTGGTAGACATAAACAATATGATTTAATGAAGTATGAAATTAAAAAATCAGACGAAGACACAACAAAATAGCAAAGAATTCTTGGAGGACACAAATGAAAAAGTGGTAGTATTTAACAAAAATTCAATTAAAAACTGGTATTGTACTTTAAGTTAGTCTGGATTTAGCAACAACAAAAAAAAATATATATGCATCATTACTACATTCTAAATTATAGAATGATCCACATTTTAATGATATTTTAATACAATATGCGTTATAGTTACCCATAGTAGTGGAAATGTGTTGCTTTTAAAGGGTCCCGATTGAATTTTGTAGAATTCGTTGAAATTTTAATGATGTATGCTAAAAGTAAACTTTCATGCTAGATCTGCTGATTGCCCAGGAGATCAGCTGCTGTCAAACTATTTGCCAGATTATATCTACTATTACTAGTTGTTGTAAGGCACGAGTCATGTCCGATTGTGAAATACAAGTGTTGTCATGTACCACGTTCTTACAGTGTGTCACCAATTATTGATTCATGTCTTTTCTTTTTTTTTATCTTTTGTTTTTCGGATTACAATATGAGGTTGGGGATTCCCACAACGACATAGCATAGTGTATAATTTAGATTTTATTATTCAGGTCATCGCGCGCTCATATCCAATGTATTGTAACAAATCAGTGTTTTAGTATTGGACGAAGGTTAAGCATTTTCTGTTGTACGAGCATGCGCTATAGCAATATGGTGCATCGTTGATTTAGCAATTACCAAACTGAAGGAAAATGAGCATAAATTACATATTTTGATCATGTTGGTGCAATTATCATGTTTCTTTTAGGGATATTACTTGTATAGTAGTGATCTAATCAGGAATAAGGGGTTATACTGAAGATTATATGTGAAGATTTTATGGGATTAGCAGAAATATTGTGTTGAAGTGTTGTTTTACTAACGAGGACATAATTGTTCTTTTACACGTTTATGTATAGGGAAATTGTTATGATGGTCAGGGTTGTGCATCTAGGGCTTTCCACTGCACTGTATCCGATACAGGCCAGCCTCACCGAGGCTGGCCTGATAGGTGGCCTGATAGTTGGCCTGATAGGTGGCCTGATAGTTGGCCTGATAGTTGGCCTGATATAGTTGGCCTGATAGTTGGCCTGATAGTTGGCCTGATATAGTTGGCCCGATAGTTGGCCTGATAGTTGGCCTGGCCTAAGCCTCTATGCTAAGTCTCACATAGTTTGCACTGTACTTGTACTGAGTTTACCCGATTGTTGAATGGATCGCAATAAAGACTTTCAACCTACACATCATGATTGGTTTGATTTCTTGGAGCAGTGAAACTAAGGGACGAGAACCTGTGACAAGTGTTGACAAGGGAAATTGATTGTTCGAAGGATGCTCAATTGATTGATGCTGTGAACGAGACGTTTAGGTGACCGATTGTAGTCGATGGACGAATGATTGTTGAGATACGTGTGAAGCAGTTAATGACTCCAGCCATTAAGCTACGGGCATATATTTTGTCCAAACGGACGGAGAGCGCCTGGCCGACACGGGGCATCCTGACAAATATTCCGTGTCAAGCCAAGGTGGCGAAATCATGTCCGCCACACATGGTGTCAGAAGTGGGATAGCTGATGGTGTGGAGTGGTAGAGCTGACAGAGCTGGGGGACGACGGCAGTAGCACTGACGGAGCTGGGGGACCATAGGCAGTAAGTCTGACGGCGTCACAAGCTGGTAGAGCTGACGGAGCTGGGGGACGACAGGCAGTAAGGCTGACGGCGTCACAGCTGGTTGAGCTGGGGGACGACGGGCAGTAGGTCTGACGATGTCACAAGCTGGTAGAGCTGACGGAGCTGGGGGACGACGGGCAGAAGGCCTGACGGCGTCACAAGCTGGTAGAGCTGACGGAGCTGGGGGACGACGAAGGGCAGTAGGTCGTACGGCGTCACAGCTGGTCGAGCTGATAAAGCTTGGGGGCGACGTGCAGTGGGACTGCCGCGTCACAGCTGGTCGAGCTGAAGGAGCTTGGGGACAACGGGCAGTAAGACTGACTGCGTCACAGCTGGTCGAGCTGACGGAGCTTGGGGACGACGGGAGGTAGCATTGACGGTGTTGCAACTGGTCGAGCTGACGGAAGTGCGGAACGACAATGGAGAGAAAGAACAATGAGCACAGGGATGCTGAGAACGAATCGAACTAACTTTTGAACAGTTGAACACTTTTGGAAAGAGCCATTTTGAACTGTCATAAAAGACTTGGATTTTAGTTTTGATTTGTTTTGATAACATGTTATGATTTGTTGTTGTTGCATAAGTTAGAGATAAGTTAGCTTGGGGACCAAGCTTGGGAGGGAAGGGAATCGTGTAACAAATCAGTGTTTTAGTATTGGACGAAGGTTAAGCATTTTCTGTTGTACGAGCATGCGCTATAGCAATATGGTGCATCGTTGATTTAGCAATTACCAAACTGAAGGAAAATGAGCATAAATTACATATTTTGATCATGTTGGTGCAATTATCATGTTTCTTTTAGGGATATTACTTGTATAGTAGTGATCTAATCAGGAATAAGGGGTTATACTGAAGATTATATGTGAAGATTTTATGGGATTAGCAGAAATATTGTGTTGAAGTGTTGTTTTACTAACGAGGACATAATTGTTCTTTTACACGTTTATGTATAGGGAAATTGTTATGATGGTCAGGGTTGTGCATCTAGGGCTTTCCACTGCACTGTATCCGATACAGGCCAGCCTCACCGAGGCTGGCCTGATAGGTGGCCTGATAGTTGGCCTGATAGGTGGCCTGATAGTTGGCCTGATAGTTGGCCTGATATAGTTGGCCTGATAGTTGGCCTGATAGTTGGCCTGATATAGTTGGCCCGATAGTTGGCCTGATAGTTGGCCTGGCCTAAGCCTCTATGCTAAGTCTCACATAGTTTGCACTGTACTTGTACTGAGTTTACCCGATTGTTGAATGGATCGCAATAAAGACTTTCAACCTACACATCATGATTGGTTTGATTTCTTGGAGCAGTGAAACTAAGGGACGAGAACCTGTGACAAGTGTTGACAAGGGAAATTGATTGTTCGAAGGATGCTCAATTGATTGATGCTGTGAACGAGACGTTTAGGTGACCGATTGTAGTCGATGGACGAATGATTGTTGAGATACGTGTGAAGCAGTTAATGACTCCAGCCATTAAGCTACGGGCATATATTTTGTCCAAACGGACGGAGAGCGCCTGGCCGACACGGGGCATCCTGACAAATATTCCGTGTCAAGCCAAGGTGGCGAAATCATGTCCGCCACAGTATCATTAACAGTGTGTCACTTATGCCTAGGTCACATCTGCTCTACGGCTAGGATACGGCGGCCGTACGCCCCCGAAATCGAGAGATACTTGCGGCGGCCTCAGGGTAGCCTCAAGCAGGGGCGTAAATCCCGGGGGGGGGATGGGGGGCTGCATCCCCCCTGGTTTGAAGTAGGGGGATGGCCTGTACAATCATCCCCCCTGATATTACCCAAAAAAAAGAGGGGAAAAAAAGGAAGAAGAAGAAGAAAAAAATGTGATTGTTTCAATTGCAGCATAATGCATGAGAAATGAGTTATTTTGTTTATGTATAGCCTACGCGTATACAGTATGTCACGATAAGGAAACGTCAAGGCTTCCGCGCTTCGCGCGAGAGGGGGAAACTGAATTCAGATAAAAAGGGCTTATTAAGAGTCGAAAACGGTGCAACGAATCGTCTTCTTTCTTTAATAATTAAATCAAACGTCTAAGCTTTTCGCGCTTCGCGCGGGAAGGGGAAACTGAATTCAGACGAGAATTAAGAGTCGAGAACAGTACACCCAATCGTCTGCTTTCTCTAATAATATAAGGAAACGCCAAGGCTTCCGCGCTTCGCGCGAGAGGGGGAAACTGAATTCAGATAAATAGGGCTTATTAAGAGTCGAAAACAGTGCACCGAATCGTCTTCTTCCTATAACAATTAAATCAAACGTCTAAGCTTTTCGCGCTTCGCGCGGGAAAGGGAAACAGAATTCAGACGGGAATTAAGAGTCGAGAACAGTACACCCAATCGTCTGCTTTCTCTAATAATTTAAGGAAACGTCAAGGCTTCCGCGCTTCGCGCGAGGGGGGAAACTGAATTCAGATAAATATGGCTTATTAAGGGTCGAAAACGGTACAACGAATCGTCTGCTTTCTCTTATAATTTAATAAAACGTCAAAACTTCGAACTAGGTTTTAAGATATTTGGGTCGGTCGCAAAGGACAATACAACATATTTTATAATTATTGTTACAAACATCATGATAGTGGTGGTTATTTTACCTGACAGCTAAGAAAGCAATAAATTCTTGTTAGTAAGCAACCAGAAGACAGACGGCTTAAGGTCCTCTCCGAGGGACCTGGTAATAAGGATTAATGCCTTAGGGCACTAAGCGCATCAGCGTATCAGCAGATTTGTCTCTGATTTTTGTTATTTGTCATTGACAAAAGGCTTTGTAAAACGCCCCCCCAGAGTGATGATAGGTTTAGTATGGGAAGCATCATGTCTGTATGGTTTGTAAAATGAGGAGGTGAGTGGCTACAGCTGGTAGAGCGTCCGTTTGTCGAACCAAAGATCATTGGTCGACTCTATCCCTGGTGGAGGACTGAAGCCTCCGTTGTTTTTTAACGTGCCCCTCCCCTGTGTCATAGATGCAGGCTAGGTTACAGTGGGAGAAGGAAAAAATGCGTCCCTCGGATAGGACGTTTAATGTAGTCCCCAAGAAGAAGAGAGTCTCAACCTCTGCACGTTAAGAACCCACTACACTTTTTGTTCAAGAGTACGGGAGAAATCCCGGTATAGTGGTATACTTCCACACCCCCAATCAGTTATAGAGACCCCGAGGGTAACAGTGATTCAAATCTCTCTTCCCCTCCCAGTCATAGGTGACGCCAAATAATATTTGGATCGGTAACTTGTATTCTTGGAACCATGGAGGCCAGATTAGAAGCCCTCAGGAGCTAGTTGATATCTTCTCACATGGACTAGACACTCTTTCTGCTATAGTTAACAAGCAGACATTCACATGACCCAGGGCCGTTGGGCGCATCTGGATTATATTGCGAGATTCTGTTGCATGCAACTTTCTCTCTATGTTCAATTACATTACTTCAAGGGGCTAACTCCGAGCCTACACGACCTGACCTGAAGAACTAGAGGATATCCTGTCAAAGTGGATTAAATTCTCTATATACATGCCACGGTGTAGTTCACCACTGGATATTCACATGATCAAGGAAGCATATGGCTTTTATAGGGAGTGCTGCTTCATTCGCAACGTGCCATTCTCCTTTGTGCGATCAACTTCTTAATCTCTTTGTGCCTAATGCCAAACCATTTCACGCATTTGCTTGACTTTAGGTTTGAATTATAGCTGTGTGAATCGATACTTTACCAGACAAGCCTAACACAAGCTGGTTGTTGAAGACATTAGTTCTTCGGTTCCAAGATGCGGAGTTCTCTGTAGCTCAACTCGTGTCTATTTTCACCTACATGGTCGTGACGTGTCTGGATTCATCAGCTTTAGAAGGAACTGAATAAAAGCTGTACAAGTATAGACAACGAGAAGAACTATTGAACATTGGCGTGAATAGAAATTTGAGTATATACTTTTAAGAAGTGTATTGCTCACTCTGCGGGATGAAGAGTCTTGTTTTGACCCGTATCAGATGTGAATGGTCGAACAGCATCCAAAGACAGAGAAAGCCGGTGTGGAAAGTGGTGGAACTGCAATGGTGCTCTTCTTCATACACACTGTACGATGTTAGTCAAGGCGCTGTTAGTAGCACTTCGAGTGTGGTCATTTGAAAGAAAAACTATTTTGAAGGATGTTCTATTATTAGTAAGTGTTTTGATCAGGTGTAAACCCCATTCAGATAAGCTGCGATAATCCGTGGCAGTTCTTTTTAATGATGATATAAAGTGTGATACACTTTACCTTTATGTATCTTATAAAACGGAGCTCAGTGAATACAAAAGGGACCTTTGTTTGACGTAGTTGCCATTCTTCTACAGGTTTTAGAAAAGCCGTCGCAGTGTATCAATCTTTAATCATCCAAATGTAGTAATTAAGTGAACAACTCAAGAAAAGAAATGTGATTTTATTACTCCCAATTTGAGTTGTATTACAAATGTGTTATACCATGAACTGTCTTATTTATGAGTCTGTACTTTACTTTTAAGACGTATTTTAGTCTGAAATTATTACACATTGCAACGAATCGTCCATCTATCTCTCCCATTATTGGGAGTGGGGACTCTATTTTTGGTCTCTATTTAAAGGAAAAAAAGTAATAAACAGATATTTTACTACGTTGCTGAAAACTTGAGATCATCCGTTTCGAGCAAGGGGGTATATTGTAAGACAGAAATAACACCCTCCTGGTTCCAATTGTACGTTTAATATATGATCCAGAACGATGGATTTTAAATCCTCCTAGGAGAATCTAGTCTTAATGCTTGTATATTACTGCAGTGTAAATTCATATTGTTATGTATTTGTATATCAATTTATTTAAGTTTCAGTTAATGTTCTCTTGTTGGCGTCCATAAAGAGACATTTTAAAGACAATTTGGTTATGCTTTTTTGCAAATTAATAAATATACCCTCTTCCCGAAAATTCTCACAATACAGTTTTATTTATAAATTGGGAGAAATGCATTACCAAATCGTCTTTCTTGATTTTATATAAGTGTGTAAGTAGTGGAATTTACTATTTAAAATAGAAGGTACAAGTTTGGATTGGATGAATCTTGTCCTGTGTATAAGGAGATGTTATCACCCAAAATATTGCTCACTGTATATTTTGGGTTCAATACCAGGCACACTATTTAAATTGAAACAATCAGTTTCAAATACTTCTTTCTTTATAGAAGTTGAAATCTTTGTTGGTCGTCACCATCAAGCCTTGAATAAAGCTTCTGACGGATATGCATGCATCCATTTAATTGATTATGCCATTGATGATCTATTTATAACGATGATGTGTACACACTATGTGAATAAAATAAATAAAAACAAATCAAATCTACATAAAGAGTGCAAGTTTATTTCCAAAATTGCACTTTAACTTAAAGGTACAATAAGGCTTGCGAGCAGATCAGTTTATGCATTTGCGCTTGCGCTCACACATGAAAGTTAGCCTCCTTTCGAACTCCCATTCAGGCCTTGCTATGAAATCTTTTTTTTTGTTTTTACCCCTGATGCTCATAAATCCTCATTTGAATGTCTCCTAAAATGTGTGGTCAATTTCATTTCTTCTTACAAAGCCCTTGCCTAATCATTTTGTTGGGGTTATTGATCTCCGTAAAGGTAGTTTCAGGCATTTACAAGTTGCCACCAATCTGTATGTATCTTGTGATATTCTCTGTAGTTGTCTATGTGAGTATACAGAATGGGAGGCTATTGGTAACACCACGTGTTGGGCCCTTTCACTGTCTGTATCTGAGGGTTTTTCTTTAATTTGTCTATAGCCATGTAGTACATGTATCCTATAAAATCGATTGAGAATAGAAGATAAACTACACGTTTTTTTATGCATTTACATAATATAATATGTATCTCACTAGAATTTACTTTGTAAATAAAATGAAAGTGAAAATTATACAAAAATTATGATGTTTGATTACCGATATTCTTGGTTTTCTTTTATTCACTCTTTTCTTATTTTCTAAAACTTAAGATGAAATCTCTGAATTACACATACTTTTTCTTATTTACACATACTATATTATCTGTTAATGAGAGTGTATAGCGATAGTTACATGTGATCCTTGCCGAACGGAGTTTGCCCTGGCACTCTGAAAGGGGATCTGTTTATGCATAATATTTTTCTGTTGTTATGTTTGTGTATGTGGGTGTTGGGTATGCATGCGGTTTGATGAGTTTATGTAGTGGTCTTTATTAGTTATACACTGTGCTATGTCGTTTGGGGAAACCACACACCCACAATGTTATATAAATTAACAAAAAAATCCAACAGGAACCACATGATTGATGACACAATGATAGTACTTCGTATGAATAATTGAAGGCTATTGGTAATACCATGTATTGGGCCCTTTCACGTCCTGTCTGTATTTCACAATAGGATATGACTCGTGCCTTACATCGCTAGTAATAGTAAATACTTATCGTGTAACCATACTTTATTCACAGCAGCTGATGCACTGGAGAATCAGCAGAGCATGATAGTTTACCGTTATCATACATCATTACAAATTGAACTAATTTGACGATTATAGGCCGTATGTATCTAGAATATTATATCGGGACGATTCAAAAGCAACACATTTCCATCATTATGGGTAAGTCTAACGAATATTCTATCAAAATATCATTGAGATGTAGATCATTCTATAACTTACAATGTATTTATGATGCATGTATATATTGTTATTTGTGCCAAATACAGACTAAGTAGCCCTTCAATACCAGTTTGAATTCAATTCTTTCTATATATTACCACTTTTTCATTTGTGTCCTCCAAGAATTCTCCACTATTTTTTTTTACTTCTTCGTCTGATTAATTTTATATTTCATATAATTGTATAATTTCTACCACTGAACCGTATTAAAAGTAGTGTATCCCTTTTGCAGCCAACATCAAATTCTGGAGAACTTTCACGAATTATAAATATGTCACGTAATTTTTTATCCGTGAAATTTAAGCGTGAGTAGTGTCCTAGTATTCGAATTATATATGTATATACGTTAGCAAATTGTGTTTGAAAGTTGTAATGAACCGGTTCATTCAGGTAAAAACCGTGAATTGCCTTTAAAGATTTTCGGAAGCCTGAGCAAGCCAGTGTCTTTTTATTTTCCCCATTTTTCTACTGGCGCGTGGTGTCCTGTAACACAAGCACTGGTAGAATAGAATTTCTCGGTCAATTTCGTAAGTTGGCCACATAATTCTTTTTATGTTCATTCAATTTCGCCGATTCTGTCACCGCAGCTGTTATTTTTCGTTCAAATTCGTTTTTTAGCATTCAAATTCCTAAAACGATCATTCATTAACATTTTATTTTCATTCGAATTAAAACGTGTGTCTTTTTCGTAAAATTTTCATTCAATTTAAAGCGAGACGATTCGCGATTACGTAATAGCATCTTCCGTGAATTCAAATTCGTTTCTTTGCATACAATTTCACACATTTTGCAGACAAATTAAACATGTAAATCTTACCCAGTATGATCATATATAGAACCCCGCAAGCTTAGTTCCATGCTAAATCCATTTCAAATTGTAAGGGTTAGTAAGCAAAAAACATGTTATTTGTCCTCACTAGGGGTGTATACCCACTAAGTCATCACCATTTTAGCAACTGAACGATCATGTGTTAAGTAAATATAACCTAGCCACATAAATATAGAATTAGCATGGAACTAAGCAATAGCGCCTGAGCTTTCGACTCAACACTGAGGTTAACAAAATCATATTCCTTGATACCATCAATATTGAATTTAAATTAGGAGTCCATTTTCTTTTTCTCTCTTTTGTGTTTAGTCATTTTATTTGCGCACCCCCTCAATCTTTCGTGTTTTTTGGCTCTCCTTCAAGTGTTGCCTGGGACACGTAGGCCTACGTAACACCTTTGCACCTCCTAATATATAGATACGCCACTGATGACGATGTTGATTAAACATGTTGAAAGTGGCACGTTTCGAAAGTGAAGGTCCTGGTGAGTGCAGGGCCCCCTTAAATCCGCCATGTAAAGGACTAATGAGAATAATGCAAATTAGAAATATCTGTTTTGTCTTTGGCAGCATCGATGCATCACGACGCCCTCATTCTTAGGGCCTTGTCCAGGAGTCTGGCGCGTCGCTTTTCAGCAAGCTCCTGGAAGAACTACGCAGGGGTCTCCCTCGACCGGGTAAGCTACGATCACGACAGTCGTTCGCCCCTTCCCCCACATGGACGCCAACTATCCGACAACATGGGGCTGTGCGTCGACGACGAGTTCATGGCTACATGCCCGAGAGAACCCAGTACCTCAGGTAGCCGGAACGCGCACGCCGAAAAGCTGATACTGAACTAGCAGTAGCAGTCGGGTTAACATTTCAAAATGGCCGCCAGCGGACGGACAAATGCACGCATTACATCTGTTCACAGTCTTATCTCCTTGTAGTGGATTCATCCATTTTTTGGAGAGTTTTCTACCTCTCCTCCGAGAGAAGGGACTGATGTGGAGAATCCGGTTTGTCCTAGGATATTCCAAAGAGTACACGCCGTGGAAACCCGGTACGCCGCTAGCAAAACGATTTTATTCTGGTCCAGATGTAACCATTCCTTGGCTTTCTAACCTCCAAACCTATTATCCTAACTTCAGAGTGATAAAGCTTTCTTAAAATTCAATTGGAATAAAATTTATTAAGATTGTAATATTAATTAGTGTGAAAACAGGTAGGATTCGCGTAAGGAAATGGATCTTAAATTCGTATTGAAATAAGTACCTTCGTTGCCTTTCATTGAATTAAATAAATCATTCCGCCATCAAAATACACGCGAATATGAGTAATCCCATTGCCAAGAATTCGGCATCCTGGTTTTTTGTTTAGGTTTAATTTTTCATCGAAATTCACTAGCCAAGAAACAAATATAGCACTGGATGTTCTGGCACCTTGCCTTTCCACTTATTTTATGGTGACATTTATTTTTTAAAAACTTAGCAGAAAAATTAGGGAATCCGTTCTGGAAAGAAACTTTTTTCAATTTGTCTTTATTTTCAATGTCTTCATTTATTTAAACAACAACAAACTTAGATTTGTTAGTGCAACCTTTATGGAGAAATAGTAATGACAAATCAGTGGGAAAACTTTTTTTTTCTTCAAATCATTGGCAAGGGCATTATGTTCATTAATGATATAATAAGTAAAGAAGGAATCTATTTTGTCGCGAAATTCTTCAATGTAAATCAAAGTTTAAAAAGTTGTCCGATGCTCATTTACTTCCAACCTGGAAAAATCTAAACATAAAATGTGCGAATCACTTGTTTTACCATATATTTCCGTATTAATGCTAGACGAAAAAAAGCTGTAGAAGTTTTTATAGAACATTGTAAAAAAAAATATATAGCTTTTATATGGGAAAATAATTCAGATTTTCGTTCAGACAATGCAATAAAGTATTTTAATGACATGAGTTTTAGATTTACAATGGATAATAAACTTAGGTATTTCCTGTAAACAGTTTTTAAATCGAATTCTGTTTTAAAATGATACTTTATTCAAATTAAACTTTGTCAATAATGATCTCTGTTTGTCTTGCGATACCGAAAAAAGAAGCTAATGAACATTTTTTTTGTATAAGTATTCAGGTTAATGCAGTTAATGTAGGAAAGTACTTCACGTACTTTCTGCCTCAAATTTCACCCCTGAAAATATATTTGTTGTTTCAAACGAGGAGCGACATAATGCATTAAACTGTATTATCATACAGCAACAACTATTTATCAATAACGAGTTAATAAGACTTTTTTCATTCAAAAAAATATAATAAAGACATATTATAAGGATGAGCAGTACATGAGAAATGAGTTAACTTTATTAAAGATGGCTTATATTGAAGCAAGTAATTATTGAATGATATATACAAATATTGTTGTCATATTGGTTGTATGAAATGTAACTGTGATTGTGTGGGGGTCTCAGTAATGTAGAATAACTGTAGGCATGCGCGACCACAGGTTTTTCAGACACCCCCTAAACGATGATTTCTTCTGAAACCAAAATACACCCTAAATGAGGGTTTCGCGTGTTTTTTCCCGACTTCACATCCTAAACGGGTTTTTCAAAACAAAGTGTACACCTAAACAAGTATTGTAAATTTTAACCCCTTAAGCATTTTGAAGTGCGATATGGATTACCATTTAAAATGTTGACAATGTAAACTAACTCAAATTGCGCTTCTGATGTAAAATTCACAATGTAAACATTTATTTCAATAGAGAAGCAATAACATCAACCTGCACACGTTCAAATGGGTTTAATGCACAGCCATCATAAGTCGTTTCTTTGAAAAAAAGAATTACATTTCAAATTTGATCTATTTTACATAAAGTGCATGTAGTGTTTACAAAAGTATACAATGTACATTGAACAGTTACTATTCTACTGTGCAAAAGCAAACATAAGGGACCAGCTATAGGCGTGAGACTTGGTAGGTCTACGTCGGTATCTGGGCATCCATCTTGATCTACTGAAGATCTAAAGATCGTTTCAAACCGACTCGCGCTAGATAAGCTTACCCCCCCCCCCCCCCCGCTTATTCAACGGTCGGCTGAGTCGTTGCGATTTTTTTGCGACCCCCTCCCCCCCAAAAAAGTGACCTCTTACCCCCCCCCCCCCCGCTCATTCAGCGGTCGGCTGAGTCGTTGCGATTTCTTGCGACCCCCCCCCCCCCAAAAGTGACCTCTTACCCCCCCCCCCCCCCCCCGCTTATTCAGCGTTTGGCTGAGTCTTTGCGATTTTTTTTGGGGAAAAAAAAAGTGACCTCATAACCCCCCCCCCCCCCCCCTTCCCCTTGAAAAAATCATGCGTACGCGCCTGTGTACAACGCTTATGAATATAATGTACTGTCGTTATTGAGTAAGATATACACTGAATGTAACATTCAATATACTGGTAAAACATCACGATGCGATTCAAATATATATCAATACTTCCGTAGTGGTTCTATGCACAGATGTGAATATGTGTCTATCATAATAAAGATTGTGGCTCACTTGACCCTTGTTCGGATGTGCCATGGTAAAACGCAGCGATTATTATTATTTTTTTAATAATAATGACTTAAGTGTATTTCAGTGCATACGTACGCGTAGGACCTTTGTTGCGCATATAATATGCCATTCGTTCACACATAATGAAAATAATCAAAACGCCGTGGTTGACCTCATCATATCCAAACGACCATGCGTAACGCATTAAACAAACCAGTGAGATCACACCTCGACAACACTATTACTCCATATTTCGCAGGAATCCTTGTTGTGATGACTATTGTATTCTATTCTTAATATTCTAAATGTGCCTATTTAAGACTGTAACAATTTTATCTGTGCAAGCAGCTTTACATTGAAATATTGATTCATCTAAGCAGTAATGCTGGGGGGGGGGGGGAATGTGATATTTTAACATCACGAATAGCTTTACTTGGAATAATCATCAAGTTGATAATGTCCTACTCGTTTGGGACTAAGTCATTGGTCCTTAGATTAATCGTCAAAGTTTTGACCAATTTTTCCCAGAAATATTCGTGTCCTCTCACGTCTTCAGTCCAATGGAGATAAGGTCTGCCATCTCTGAGATACAACCTCGCCAGGAAAGGTATCTCATCGTCTGGGATGTCTTCGAGGAAGACCACGACTACGAATTCGGTCTGGGTGTCACTCACGTGATCCATGGCCGTCCGGAACTTGAGCATAAACCAGCGATCCTGCACGGCGGCTGTGCTGAGTAAAATGATGGTCTTGTAACTATGGCTTACCACGTAGTCAACGGAATCCAAGTAGTGCATACCCAGCACGAGATCTCCGTCACCAAAGACGTTCTTCTGAAACTGTGGAAGTTGTTCTTTAAGAGTTGGTTGGAGAAATTGGCGAACCCATTCTTCGTCATCGTCGTAAAAGATAACGTTCAAATCGAACTCGTAATCATTGTGGTCTCTAGCATCTTGTATCTCCATATACCCGAGGGCTGCTAGTTTCAGGAGAAATAATTTGTATCTCAGCGGCCATCGATTGTGATAAACGAGTACGACGATGACAATCACGCTGATGCCGGCGAGGGGAATTAAACAAACAAGGAGAATGTTGTGAGATGTACAAAGTATGTTAACATCAAAATCGAGCAGAGGTTTCTCACGAACAGGAACCATTGACGCGAATGAACAGCTAGTTGCTTCCTCATTGATGAGGCGTATCGGCCCATTTAGCCAAACAAGAAGCCACTTCAGATCACAGTTGCATATAATTGGGTTCCCGGAAAGATCAAGGGATGAAAGAGAAGATGTAATAGGTGTAAAAGTGCTTTTGTTAAAAAGCGATATTTTGTTTTTAGATAGTGAAATATTTGTCAGCATGTTATTGTTTAAAAAATGTCTTTAGCGAGGTATTTAAACAAGTTTCCTTCAAGGTCAATGCTTTTTAAATACTTTGACCCCGACAGTAAATCCGAATGAAGTTGCTTAATCTTGTTTCCTCTTAACGCCAGCTTCTGAAGCGAGTACAGTCTTGCAAATAACATCGGATGTAATTTTCGAATTTTGCAGTAGTCTAAATTAAGCTCTTGCAAAGCAGACAGTTGCCGAAAGATCCCAAGAGGCAAATTAGTGATAATGCTCAAACCAGGATTCTTACTCATATCCAGAGTCTTAAGGTGAGACAATCCATCAAAAAGAGAAACGTTCAGAGTCGCATTCCACAAATGTAAGATATTAATTTCAACATTTATTATGTCCAAATTTACAAGAAATTGTGTTCCTTTAAAGGATTCTCCTGGTTCGAAAGTAAAAGTCATGCTGTTAAGGGAAAGTGATTCCAAGTTTGGGATGTTCAATCGCCAAAGGTATACAATCTTGCACTCCGACAAATAAACAGTTTTAATGCTGTCAAGTCCCGCAAATGATCCTAGTTCTAAGGCAACAAGGTAGGGGTTTGAGCTCAAGTCTAAGAGAGTTAAGTTATCCAAACCGACAAATGAATATTCTGAAATTATTGAAAAATGATTTTGAGATATGTTCAGCTCGACTAGATCTATTGTCCAAGTTTTTTTATTAGGATTGATATATTCTAACCAGTTACTGTCCATTTGCAATACTTTTAATTTGTGCATGCCATCAAAGTAGCTTGGCGCTATATCCCGAATATAGTTCCGATCTAAATTTAGTTTACTGACCCTTGTCAAATCAGAGAAGATAAATGGAGATAGGTATGATACAAGGTTGCCGGTGAAGTCGAGAACAGAAAAATAATGATTCCGGAGTAAATCAAAGACACCTCCGGAAAATAGAATATGATCCAAATCGGCGTATGTAAATGCAAAGTCTTCTATCTTAGAACGCGAGATACCGATGCATATATTTCTGAAAGCTTCAACTCCTACGTATCTTTTTCCTAGCACTAATGAACGGACATTAAGCGATGCAATCACATTAGGATCAACTGATTGTATGGGGTTACCTATCAGAGCGAGGGTATCAGTGTGGCAGGCGAAGTTGAAAGTTCCCGCTTCGAAGTGTTTAAATCGATTCCAAGACAAGTCAGCTATTCGTGTTTTGCCACATGAGCTGAAATTAACGAATGACAACTGGTTATGATTTAATGATATACTATCTGAATTTGATATCCATTTCAATGTGTCATTAGGCAGCCATTTCAAGTTTGCTGAAGTCAGATTCAGAGTAGATAGCTTTGTGGCCCATCTGAATAGGCCTGTATCTGGAAGCACAAGATGGAGGTTTTCGGAAATATCGAGGTAAGTCAAATCCTTGAGTGGATAAAAAGCCCTGTATTCGATCAGCCTAATGTCATTGACAGATAGGTCCAGGTAGGTGATCAGAGGGTATTTTTTAAACGATGAGTTAAAAAGGATACTTAGATTGTTCTTCTTCAAGTTTAAGCACACGATATCCTCAAAAAGACTTTGAGGAACGGAATCGAGTCCTCTATTCTTGCAGTTGGCTTCCTTCAGCTCAAAGTCCTGACGGCATTTCCTAAAGGAGCTTCCAAGACTAGAATGGAAGGATGAAGTCAGTGGTGTCGCATCTCTAAGTAAGAGTTCGACTGTCAATGGTAGGAAACAGCAAGCTACCATCAACAGGAGGAGGAAGACGTGATTTTTACTTGCCATTATGGTTAGTTTATACCTGAACTAAAAGGGAAAATGATCTGGTAAATATCTCTCAACAAACGTCTCCTTTAGCATGCTCAGGAAGGAATTAACGTGACCAGTGATAAGTCCAAACTTATTTATGCGATGTATTGCTCTTAATAATCCCTCTAGACTCTCGATTGGCAATTAAGACACGATATAAAGCATTATTCGTTCCCTATAAGTAATAGAAAGTGTAAACAGGTGCTGCTTTGTTAAAGGGGTTTCCCTTTTTTTTCTTCATTATTCTCTTGTATAATGATCATTACATTTTATTTTTGTGTTGTATCTTTTTTTTTATATATCTTATATGTTAAAAATAAATAAAACAATAAATCAAGATCTAGAATGTTTTATTAGATACTCTGACAACGATTCGGTAAACTATTTCAATGCATGTAATGAAATGATTCTCTTGTATAATGATCAGTTAAATTTATTTGTGTGTTGTATCTGTTTTGTTATATCTTATTTGTTACAAAATATATAAAACAATAAATAAAGATCTAGAATGTTTTATTAGATACTCTGACGACGATTCGGTAAACTATTTAAATGCATGTAATTAAATGCTACATTCTAAACTGTCGAACAAAGCCTATATTTGGAGACTCAAAAACGTCTCCTAAAGCATGTTCAGAAGCGAATTAACATAACGAATGATGACTTTCTCCGAGTCCAAACTTATTCGATGTATTGCTCTTAATAACAACTATAGACTCTCGATGGGCAATTAGGAAACGATATAATGCATTATTCGTTCTTAATTAGTAATAGAAAGTTTAATTAAATGCTGCTTTTCTAAATACAAAGGGGTATCCCTGTTTTTTTTCTTCATGATTCTCTCTCGTATAATGATCACTAAATGTTATGTTTGTATTATATCTTATATTCATTCAATTCATTCAATTCAATAAGGGTTATTCAAAATGACGTTCTTGCAGCCGAAGCTGAATTGCATGTTCATTTACAAGGTAAAATACATCATAGTGATTAAAATACAGCATAATACATGTAAACATAAAATATAAATCACATATAAAATGACAAGTATACTAGATACATTTATACGTATAATAGGCAGCATCATTAAACATCATACAAATATACAACAGGCATGCAAGCTACTTTTATGAATAATACATTTTTAATATAAACCTTGATTTTCTACAGTATTTTTCACTTCGACAAGTTGTCCGATGCTCATTCACTCCTAACCTTGAGAAATATAAACATAAAATTTTCGAACCACTTGTTTTACCATATATTTCGATACTCTTTCTGCCATAGTTAACAAGCAGACATTTACACGACCCAGTGCCGTTGTGCGCTTCTGGATTATATTGCGAGTACAATGTTTGTTGCATGCAGCCTTCTTCATTTTTAAAATACATTTGTTCAAGGGGCTATCTCCAAGCCTCGAGGCCTGACCGGACGCCCCGAAGAACGAGAGGATATCCGGTAAAAATGCATTTTATTCTCTACATGCCATACATACATTCGCGTGATCAAGGGAGCATATGGCTTTTATAGTGAGTGCCGCTTCATTCACAACATGACATTTTATTACGTGCGATCAACGTTGTGCCTAATGACAAAGCATTTCACTCACTTGCTTGCTTTTAGGTTTGAATTATAGCAATGCGAAATGCAAACCTCATTTGCTGCTATATCAGACAAGCCCAGCACGAGCTGGTTGTTGAAGACATCAGTTTAGGTTCCAAGATGCAGAGTACTCTGTAGCTCAAATCGTGTCTATTTTCACCTTCATGGTCGTGATGTCTATGGATTCATCAGCTTTAGAAGGAACTGAATAAAAGCTGTACAAGTATAGACAACGTATGAGAAGAACTGTTGAACATGTGTGTTCATAGAGTTTGAATATAAACTGTTATTGCTCATTCTGCGGAGTGAAGAGTCTTGTTTTGACCTGGGTCAGATGTGACTGGTGGAACAGCATCAAATGACAGATAAAGGTGTGAAAAGTGGAGAAACTACAAAAGTTCTCTCCTTCATGCATACTGTAGGATGTTAGTCAAGGCGCTGTTTGTAGCACCTCGAGTTTGATCATTAATTTTGGAAGTAAGCATATTTTGAGGGATGTCCTATCTATTACTATTTTGTTCAGTTCAGATATGCTGCGTTAAAGCGTGGCAGTTCTTTTTAATGATGATATAAAACCATTTACCTTTATGTATGTTATAAAACAGAGCTCAGTGCATACGGCCATGCGCATGGGACCTTTGTTGGGCATAGTTGCCATTCTTATACAGGTTTAAAAAAGACTGCCGCAGTGTATCAATTCATATCTGAATGAGTCTTTAATCATCCAAATGTAGTAATTAAGTGAACAACTCAAGAAAAGAAATGTGATTTTATTCGAGCTGTATTACAAATGGTATTTATGCGAAGTATACTTAGAGTGTTGTACCATGATCTGTCTTATTTTGAGTCTTTACTTATTAATGTTAAAGTCGTATTTTAGTCTCAAATCTAAATAATGTCAAAATAAAATTTTCTCAATGTAATTTAAAAAAATGTTATTACATATTGCAACTAATTGCCCCTCTATCTCTCTCTTTTCATGATTTTTTCCGGGGGGGTGGATATCTCTATTTAAAGAAAACTACGTTGCTGAAAACTTGAGATCATCCGTTTCGAGCCAGGAGAATATTACCGTTACCGACTTACCGTGTATACTGTAAGACAGAAATAACACCTTCCTTGCTGCAATTGGACGAAATATATGATCCAGAAAGATGAATTTTAAATTCTCCTTGGAGAATCTAGTCTTAATGCTTGTATATTAATGCAGTGTAAATTTATAAGTATCAGTTAATGTTCTCTTGTTGGTGTTCATAAAGAGGCATTTGAGAGACGATTGGGTAATGCTTATTTGCATAATAATAAATAAAACTTTTTTCCCGAAAATTCTGACCATACGGTTTATATTAATTTGGAGATATGCATTTCCCGATCATCTTTCTTGAATTTATTCAAGTTGCATAGGTAGTGCAATTTACTATTAAAATAGAAGGTACATGTTTGGATTGGAAGAATCTTGATCTGTGTATAAGGAGATAGTACTCTTTCATTGAAAAGGGAACCTATCACCCAAAATATTTTTCACTGTATATTTTGGGTTCAATGCCAGCGTACTAATTTAAATTGAAACTTTAAGCTTCAAATATTACTTCTTTATAGAAGTTGAAATCTTTGTTGAACGTCACCATCATACTTTGAATAAAGCTTCTGACGATCCATGCATGCATGTAAAATTTAATTGATTATGCCATCGATGATCTATTTATTATGATGTTGTATTACATAGTACACACAAGTGTGAATGGGAATAAAATTAAATGAACACAAATCGAATCAACTTGAGAGATAGTGCAAGTTTTTTCAAAAATTGCACTATTACTAAAAGGTATAGAGAGACTTGGGAGCAGATCAGTTTATGCACTTGCACATGTGCTCACACATGAAAGCTAACATTCTTTTGAACTCCCATTCAGGCCTTGATATTGAAATCATATCCTCCCTAATGCTCATTTGAATGTCTCCTAACAGCCCAAAATTATTACTATTCTGGGTTATTGTTCCCCATAGAGATAGTTTCAGGCATTTGCAAGTTTTCACCAATCTTTATGTAACTTGTAATGTTCTCTGTAGTTGTCTATTGTGAGTGAGTATTCACAATTGAATGCTATTGGTAACACCATCATGTGTTGGCCCTTTCACTGTCTGTATCTGAGGGTTTTTCTTTAATTTGTCTATAGCCATGTAGTACATGTATCCTATAAAATCGATTGAGAATAGAAGATAAACTACACGTTTTTTTTATGCATTTACATAATATAATATGTATCTCACTTGAATTTACTTTGTAAATAAAATGAAAGTGAAAATTATTCAAAAATTATGATGTTTGATTACCGATATTCTTGGTTTTCTTTTATTCACTCTTTTCTTATTTTCTACAACTTCAGATGAAATCTCTGAATGAAACATACTTTTTCTTATTTACACATACTATATTATCTGTTAATGAGAGTGTATAGCGATAGTTACATTTGATCCTTGCCGAACGAAGTTTGCCATGGCACTCTGAAAGGGGATCTGTTTATGCAGAGGAGGCGCGATAGCTCAGTCGGTAGAGCAGTGGTCTCGTAATCCGTGACACGGGTTCGAAACCAAGTCATCGCGCTAGTGTCCTCATTGCCAGGTCCCTCGGAGGGGCCTAAAGCCGTCGGCCGTCTGGTTGCTTATTTACGAGCATTTATGCTTCCTTAGCAGTCAGGTAAAAAAAAGAACAACCAACCATTAGAATATTTTTCTTTAGTTATGTGGGTGTGGGGTATTCATGCGGTTTGGTGTGTTTTTATAATGGTTTTTATTAGTTATACACTGTGCTATGTCGTTTGGGGAATCCCCGGACCTACAAAGTTATCCAAAATAACCAACCAAATCCAACAGCTTGGAACCACATGAATGGTGACACACTGTTGGTACTTGTATGCATAATTGAAGGCTATTGGTAATACCATGTATTGGGGCCTTTTACGTATTCACAATATGATATGAGTCGTGCTTTACATCAGCAAGTATTAGTATATCAATATACACTGTCTTTCGAGGTTCTGGTTAAAACTATGCGCAGCCCTGAAGCAATTGGTACTCTTGGAGTCACCGAGGCCCATAGTTTTAACCAGTACCTCGAATAGAGGCATTTTGGTTTATATCCTGCAACAAAAATTATTTTATAAACAAAATTTAAATTTTTTTTTTTTTTTTAAATGTCAATTTTTATCTAAAAAGATTTAAAATATTTTGCTTTCATTAAATAAAGATTTTTTAAAAATTTAAAAAGAATTTCAAATCCAAAATAGTTAACCAAAATATTACTTTCTAAAAATAGTTCAAATATTTCTGGTCATGTGACGAGCTCTCAACCAATCAAAAGCCAACAATTCGTTGATGCAGGATATAATATAAACTACTCGTGTAAATAGTTTGACTATTCACAGCAGCTGATGCACTAAGGAATCAGCAGAGCATGATAGTTTACCGTTATTATACATCATTACAAATTGAACTAATTTGACGATTGTAGGCCATATGGATCTATCGGGACCATTCAAAAGCAACACATTTCCATCATTATGGGTATGTTTAACCAGGGACATACTACAAATGGACACTGAACGGTACCATAATATATTCATGCACCTGACTCTGTAAAAAGTATCATAATGACATTCCAAACATGCTTTCAAGTTTTGATCTCATCACGACCGCCGCCAGTCAGCCATAACAAAAACCCGAACTGTGCCTTGAAGAATCTATAAAATGCCTGCGCAAAAGAAACTGAATCGCTTAAAATCATGAAAATGCATGTTTAAGGATCGATTGAGAGAGCATATAGCTCTCATTTATTTCTTCCAATATGTACAATTAAAAATTAAACAAGTTTACAGTATGTCATGCATAATTTCATGTTTACATCAAAATAACAGAGTGATACATACATAAGAGCTAGTAATACAAATAAATGAAAGAAAAGGGTGTCCCGAAAAAAGCCTCAAGGGCTTGTAAGGAGGGGGTCATCAGAGTAAAAAAACAAAAAACAAACAAACAAACAAAAAAGAATAGTTGTTTTTACAAATGAATCATGAATAATGCTAACGACAGTTGTGGCGTACATATTTATGAATATTGCCGTATATGATGTTTTCAAAAGAAAATTAGAAGTAGTTTACAAGAGAAACCTGTAAATTTTCATTTTAAAACATATCCTATCAATTTCCAAGGAATAGAGGGTAATAGGACAGTGAAGAATATGTATTTTTCGAAGTTTGGCAAGTCCAGATGTATGTCCACCAGTGTCCACTTCTTTAATCATCAATCTAATATCACACAAATTGTCATAATTTGGGGTTCACTGCTCCTCTAACTGGTTTAACTGAATAGGAGAAAATTATAAGTTTTTGTTTGCATTTAAGGAATATAATATGAATTTTACATAACTTTTTGTTTGCATTGTAAATAGAAATTAAGTGTAAATGAAAACTGAATTATACTCTGTGCTATGTCGTTGGAGGAATCCCCACACCCAATGCGGAGTTTCAATGTGGGAGATACAACCAATACAATCTAAAAAAAAAAAAAGAACCAATGATGGGTGACACATTGTAAAGCCCCTTTCACACCGGGCTATGCGTACAGTTGCGTAGTGTTGCTTACCGAATACGCCGAGCGTACGCTGCCCTACCCTGGCCTACGCAACACTACGCTACAGTACACCAAGCCTACGCAACAGCACGCTACCCTAAGTAAACCTGTCCGCCTGGCCTACGTTAACAAACGCAACCCTACGCTGGTTATACGCAATCGTACGCGTAGGTACGCCAATTGCATACGCCGTAGGTACGCGGTGCCTATCCACAGGATACGTAACCATACGGCTTCGTAAGCTAGTCTACGCATAACCTTTACAGGGACTACGCCGAAGCAACATTTTTTTCATGAATACGCAGCCTAATATCGGCGTAGTCGGTACGCCACACCAGCAACATTACGCAGATCCTGTGTGAAAGGGGCTTAATGCCTAGGTCAAATTTGCCGCGGCGGCCGTGCGGTCCAAAATATCTACGGCTAATAGCAATTATAGGACTGCCGCAGCATTCCCACGGTCACATCCGGTAGTGGTTACATATGTTAGGGTAGGCGCACGGCGTAGTTTAAATTTGTGGTGACAGAAAATTTGCGGCTGCCGTATGGCCTTTGAAGTGATGACGCACGGTCGCCTTAGGGCGTCCCTGCGACGGCCGTAGCTTTTTGACAATTGCAGACGCGAGGTGACAAGGCAGACGCAAGGTAGCCGCAAGGAGGCTGAAGGGGGGGGGCCTTATGGCGACCGTGCGGCCAGGCTGATGTTTCTGCTTGACCCCCGGGGTATACAGCCTTTTAGTACGTAACGTATAGTGAATGGGAATGGGCGATGATCCGTCCAGGAGGTAGAGGTCAGTAGTTTGTGCTGGCAATGTTCACGCGAGCGAAAATGAGACAATTGAAGCAATATGCGTACTAAAAGGCTGTATTGTCCGACCGTTCATGAATATTTTTTTGCTTACGAGTGTGGGGAACGTTTTTGCTTACCTCGGCAAAATGTTTGCTTTTACTAAATGGAAACATTACGGAGGGGTGGCTGAAGTGGACATTACAAACCAAGCAGAACTGATCCATGATCATTCATGCTTCTTATTCTTCGTGTGCTTGACCTATAATCTTACAATCGCGTGGTAAATTGAGTCCAAAGTTCGACTTGTTGTATATGTGTTATATAGGCAATGGCGAGCTTGCGACCTATTTTGATGACATTACGGTGGGTGAACTTTCAAAAGTCAATGGGACATGAGGGTTCCAATGAAAGAGCTAGTGATAACGTACGTCGGGGTGGATGTGTATTTCATTTAAACAAAAAATGAATTTTTAACGATTTTGTTTGTAAAAAGCCATAGGCTAACATGTTAGGCTGCTGACTCTGACGATAGGAGGCGTTGTCAAATGAGACTAAACGGAGTCATATGCCATTATTTGCAGCCAACATATCAAATTATCGACCGTTTGGAATTAAATTATGCGTAGAAAATAGTCAGATTTTCAGACCCTTGCACCTTATGGTCGTACGATTTTTGCTGCGCCACGATTCGATCAGCTTCATTCGGGCCATTACAAGCAGGGGCGTCACCAAGGGGGAGTGTGGGGGTGCGACACCCCCCCCCCCCCTTCCCACCTGTCAGGATATTGTCGGTAAAATTGCGCTGCCGTCGGGAAAAAGAGAAAAGGGGGAGGGGAAAAAAGAGAGGGAAAAAAAGAGAGGGAAAGGGAAAGAAAAGAAAAAAAGAAAAGGAAAAGAAAAGAAAGAAAGGAAAAGAAAGGAAAGAAAGGAAAAGAAAAGAAAGAAAAGAGAAGAAAGAAAGAGAAAAAAGGAAAAGAGGGAGGAGAGGAAAGAAAGGAAAAGAAAGAAAAGAAAAAAAGAAGAAAAAGAGTGAAAGGGAAACGAGGAAACGGGGGATGAAAGCGAGGAAAGAGAGGGGAGGTAAGAGTCTGAGAGAGAAGGAGTGGGAGTAAAGAGAGAAGGGGTTGTTGGGTGGAGTCGTCTCGTCGAGGGAGCAAGAAAGACACGGGTAAATATGTTGCTGTGTCGGGTCAGCTGTGTCGGTATTCTTGCTCGATCCTCGTGTACTATATCAATACAGAAGTTTGAAGTCGATGAGATGTATATAGACAAGTTTTTTTTCTCTACGAACTGTGACTTCTTATCCGCTGTGACGACTTCGAGAGTGACTACAACTACAATACTTGTATTTTCTCGAAGTTTCACTTTCCTATAATATCAGCTAAAGAAATCAAAAGCTTCATTCAGATAAGGATGAAGAGTCGAGAACAGTACACCGAATCGTCTGCTTTTTCTCATAATTTAAGTCGATGAGATGTATATAGTCGGTCGGCCGACAAGTTTTTTTTCTCTACGAACTGTGACTTCTTATCCGCTGTGACGACTTCGAGAGTGACTACAACTACAATACTTGTATTTTCTCGAAGTTTCACTTTCCTATAATATCAGCTAAAGAAATCAAAGGTTTAAAATTTTCGGGGAAACTAAATTCAAACAAGGTTTAAGAGTCAACAACGGTACGACGAATCGTCTTCCTTTCTTTATATTGTGATGAAACGCCCAAAATTCCTCGCTTCGCGCAGAAGGGGAAACTTCATTTAGACGAGTCGAGAACGGTACAACGAATCGTCTTCCTTCTCTAATAATTTAAGGAAACGCCAAAGCTTCCGCGCTTCGCGCAAGAATGGGAAACTGAATTCAGACAAATAGGGCTTATTAAAAGTCGAAAACGGTACAACGAATCGTGTTCTTTTTCTAATAATTTGAGGAAACGTCAAAGCTTTCGCGCTTCGCGCGAGAGAGGGGAAACTGAATTCAGATGAATAGGGCTTAATAAGATTCGAAAACGGTACGAGGAATCGTCTTCCTTTCTCTATATTGTGATGAAACGCCAAAAATTCCGCGCTTTGCGCGAAAGGGGAAAACTTCATTTAGACGAGTCGAGAACAGTACACCGAATCGTTTGCTTTTTATCATAATTTAAGGAAGCGTCAAAGCTTCCACGCTTCGCGCGAGAATGGGAAACTGAATTCAGACAAATACGGCTTATTAAAAGTCGAAAACGGTACAGCGAATCGTTTTCTTTCTCTTATAATTTGAGGAAACTTCAAAACTTTCGCGCTTCGCGCGGGAGGGGGAAGCTTCATTCAGATAAGGATTAAGAGTCGATAACAGTACAACGAATCGTCTACTTTTTCTCATAATTTATTGAAACGTCAAAGCTTCCGCGCTTTGCGCGGGAGGGGGGGGGAACTGAATTCAGACAAGGATTAACAGTCGACAACAGTACATCGTATCGTCTGCTTTTTCTCATAATTTAATGAAGCGTCAAAACTTCCACGCTTCGCGCGAGAATGGGAAACTGAATTCAGACAAATAGGGCTTATTAAAAGTCGAAAACGGTACAACGAATCGTTTTCTTTCTCTATATTGTGATGACACGCCAAAAATTCCGCACTTCGCGCGGGAGGGGGAATCTTCATTCAGATAAGGATAAAGAGTCGAGAACAGTACACCGAATCGTCTGCTTTTTCTCATAATTTAATGAAACGTCAAAGCTTCCGCGCTTTTCGCGGGAGGGGGAACTGAATTCAGACAAGGATGAACAGTCGAGAACGGTACAGCAAATCGTCTTCTTTTTTATAATAATTTAATGAAACGTCAAAGTTTCGCGCTTCGCGCGGGAGGGGGGGGGGAATCTTCATTCAGCCAAGGATTAACAGTTGAAAACGGTACAATTAATCGTCTTCTTTTCCTAATAATTTAAGGAAACGTCTAAGCTTCCGCGCTTCGCGCGGGAGGCCCATCACCCACACCCCCCTAATGAGCGCGCTTTTAAGTAATTCTCTTGCTCACTACCGCCCCTCCCTTAAATAAGATTCTAGCTCCGCGCCTGCATTAAAATATATAGCTATGATGCTGACTAAATTGAAGAAATAATTCGTATATTTATGTCGTCGAGGAAAATGACAATTTTGCGCATATGGAAGTACTATAGATAGTCCATAAAAAAAAACAATTTCGCCTTCGGCCCCAGGTTTATAGGGTTGAATTTGTAGATTTTCGAAGTATGTGTCACCAATCATTGGTTCATTTTTTTTAAATTTTTGTCTTTCGGATAACATTGTGAGTTTAGGGATTCCCACAACGACATAGCACATTGTATAATTTAAATTTCATTATTCAGGTCCGTTGTTCATCGCGCGCTCATTTCTATTGTATCATTACCAGTGTGTCACTTATGCCTAGGTCACATTTGCTCTACGACTAGGATACGGCGGCCGTACCCCCCCGAAATCGAGAGATACTTGCGGTGACCTCAGGGTCACCCTAGGGCGTATCCCTATCTTTACAGGTCGTACGGGTCGCCGTGGGATTTTAACGCGGAGTTAAAAGTGTTTTCATTTCTAGGTTCGCTTTAGCGATTAGACACCCCGTAGCCATGCCGTAGAGTGATTCCAAGGCGACCGTACGTCGCGCATACGGTGGCCTTGCGTTTTATATTCTACAGGGGTCAAGCGGTAACATCATGGTCGCACGGTCGCCGTATGGCCCCCCTCAGCCGCCTTGCGGCTACCTTGCGTCTGCCTTAGCAGTTGTCAAAAAGCTACGGCGGTCGCATGCAGGGACGCCCTAGGCGACCGTGCGTCATCACTTCAAAGGCCGTACGGCAGCCTGAAATCTGCTGTCACCACAAATTCAAACTACGCCGTGCGCCTACCCTATATGTGACGCACCGTGCATGGGAATGCTGCGGCAGTCCTATAATTGCTATTGACCGTAGATATTTTGGACCGCACGTGACCTAGGCATATAAGTCTCTTTCACACATGATTTGCGTAGAGTTGCTGGTGTGGCGTACCGACTACGCCGAAATTATGCTGCGTATTCATGAAAAAATGTTGCTTCGGCGTAGTCCTTGCGTAGGTTATGCGTTGACTGGCATACGAAGGCGTATGGTTACGTACCCTGTGCATAGGCACCGCGTACCTACGACGTATGCAATAGGCGTACCTACGCGTACGATTGTGTATAACAAGTGTAGGGTTGCGTTTGTTAACGTAGGCCTGACGGTACGTAACACTACGCAACTGTACGCATAGCCCGGTGTGAAAGGGGCTTTACAATGTGTCACCCATCATTCGGTCTTTTTTTGGATTGTATAGGTTCTTTCAGATAAAACTGTGAGTGTAGGGATTCCCCCACATTGAAACCCCGCATTGAGTGTGGGGATTCCCCCAACGACATAGCACAGAGTATAATTCAATTGTCAGTTTCACTTTAATTCTATTTACAATGCAAACAAAAAAATTATGTAAAATTCATATTATATTCCTTAAATGCAAACAAAAACTTGTAATTTTCTCCTATTCTCAAATGATAAGATACATGTATACGGCTACGGTGTTGACAAAATGAGTCAAAGTGGACCATGTATTCAAAAAATCATGCTTTTATCTTAATTTTTTATTCTCAAAACCAGACCCAAATAGAATCAGATATATTATTTTCACTAAGGCGAGGCGTCAAAAATAAATATACCAGCCAGCGGCAGCTAACTGCACTTGTGCCTCCTGGCTGCATTTTTTAAATTAGCTCAGCCGGCTACCGCTGGCGGTAGGACCCTCAATTAACTCATGATGTCATCATAATGGTCTCCGAACAAAAGCATGCGCCGGCTGCCGCCTTTCGAATGGAAACCGAGCCTCAGATCCCAGCCTGGCGCAAGCCGGCTGGGCTAAAAAGTGAAAAATAATTGCCCCAGCCAGGCTTCGGCCGTAATTGCAGCCTCGATGCGCCAATACGTGAGGCGGCAGCCTGCTGGTATCGATATTTTTGACGCCTCGCCTAAGTATTTTAGCTGTGGCATTACATGATCATCAAATAAAAAGAAGGCAGAAGGCTTCAGAAAGAATGGATGAAATCAATTATCCTTAATTGGCATTTAGTTTAAAACAATTTACACATTTTTTTCTCTAGAAAGAATTAAAAGAAAAATAGTAAGATCAAGGACGTGATAGAGAAGGACTGGAATCAAGCAGCTCTCCTTTGACCCCATGCTCCAAGCCGCCGAAAAATTATGTGCTAATCTGCAACTGTTGACCAGATAGAGATAAAAGAGCGCATGAATTTCAGGATTTAGAATTCCTACATCAGAAAACTGTTCGCTGTCTCTTTCAATGATTTCTCATCCATTGTTGAATGTGTAAAGAGTAGAACAAGCGAACACAAACCTGAGTAATTTCATCCTTTTTTTAACTTCAAAAATACAAAAACAAAAACAAAAACACGCATTAGTAAACTTAATGTTATTGATGATTGTAAATCATGGAACAAATAACAGGACATTAAAACATGCACAAATTAGCGCATTATCCTAAAACTCCTGCCTAAACTATTGAGTTTTTGTCAGGATGTAATTTTTCTTTTACCAAGTCCGGCACACAAATTATAGGAGGGACAGAGTTCTAAATTTGAAAAATTGTTTGATGCACTATTCCCAATACAATCCCCATATAAAGTTTTTTATTTACACTGAAATTTTACCGGTTATTTAATATTTTGTAACAAATGTTAAGCTAGTGCCTGGTTTCCGAAAGTCCCCGCAGTGGAAGCGCGGTTCGGAGCACGGAACTACAAAGCCAAGTGGAATGTTACACATCCCCTTGTTACGCTTTAGAACTCACGAATGCGTTTGAATAAATTACAAGAGTTTCGCCACCTTTCTTTAACCTCCCTGCTAATACTTGCTGCTGTAAAGCACGACTCATATCCTACTGTGAAATACAGACGTAAAAGGCGCCGATACATGGTATTACCAGGGTTAAAACACCTCCCTGGTATTACCAATAGCCTTTAATTATGCGAAGTACTAACAGTGTGTCACTAATCATTTGGTTTCTTTTGGATTTGTTTGATTATTTTGGAAAACTTTGTGGGTGTGGGAATTCCCCCAAAACGACATAGCACAGTGTATTGCTAATAAAAACCACTGTAAAAACACACCAAACCGCACGCAGACCTCACACTCACGTAGACACATACACATGCACACATAACTACAGAAAAATATTCTGCACAAACAGATCCCTTTCAGAGTGCCATGGCAAACTTCGTTCGGCAAGGATCACATGTAACTGTTGTCATACATTGTAATAAACAGATAACACATTATGTAAAAAGTAAGAAAAATTATGTTCCATTCAGAGATTTCATCTAAAGTTTTAGAAAATAAGAAAAAAATGAATAAAAGAAAACCAAGAATATCGGTATTCAAACATCATAATTTTGATATATTTTAACTTTCATTTTATGTAAATAAAATGCAAGTAAGATACATATTATATTCTGTTAATGCAAACAAAACGTGTAATTTTCTCCTAATTTCTCAATCGATTTAATAGGATACATGTATTTGGCTATGGTGTTGACAAAATGAAAAACAGACAGAGGAAGGGCCCAACACATGGTGTTACCAATTGCCTATACAGTGTGAGTCCAAAAAAAGTTTACATCTAGAAAATTACTAATTAAAAATCTTCTATGAACAGTAAATTATTATACATCTTATAAAAGAGTGTTTTATCCTTAATAATTTGGTATCATATTTGTACGGTGTGTGTTCACGCTTGGATAAACAGTAGGCATTGTTTGCGAGAGTGCAAAAATCGACTTGCGCCAAAGTTGCTTATGTGATGTTTGAATAAAACAATTGGGATTTGGGTTTTAATTCGGTCTTTGCAGATCCAAATAACATTCCTAACAAAATTAATAATGCCACACATATCAAATATCGAATATCAAATACCAACAAACATTTGTGCGCGTGGGTGTGTGACTTTGCTTCTGCAAAAAGCATATGCAATGCATTTCATTTGATACATTCAATTCATTCCCTCACTCCGCTAATCCCAACATAATACATACTGTAGGCATCACTTAAATATGTCACTGTACAAATACATGTAGAATGAACACAATGGTAATCATAAAAGAGATAAGCAGTACCTTTTACAATTTCATTGCGTTTTTGCAGGCCAGGTGGTAATTTATTTTGCCCACAAAACTTATATATTGGTCTCGGAAAATGTCAGATAAGTTTTCAGAAGGCCATCGAGACCAGTAATTGAGGTCCATCTCGCTGCTCAATCTCGCTGGCCATCCGAAAAGCAACGAATGTTTTATTTTAATACGAATTTGAAATCTCCATTTCCTAAAGCAAATCCTACCCCTTTTGACACAACATATTATTATAAACATAATAAATGTCTACTCTTTTATTCTCATTATATTTTAATAAATCTTCATCACTTTGAAGTTAGGAAAATAATGTTGGAGTTCATAAAGCCACGGAAAGGTAAGAAAAGGACCAGGATAAATTAGATCTCCTGGCGGCGTGTACCAGGCGCGGATCCAGGGGGGGGGCCGAGCGGGCCTTGGCCCCCCCCCCCCCCGCAAAAAAAAAAAAAAAAAAAAAAAAAGAAGAAAGAAAAGAAGAAAGGAAAGAAAGGAAAGAAAGAGAGAGAAAGGGAAAGAAAGAAGAGGAAGAAGAAAAGAAAAGGGGGAAAAAGGAGATCGGGGGGGGGGGGCGAAAGGGCCTTGCCTCCCAGGCTGTTGACCCCCCCCCCCCTCCCCCCAATCAAAAAAATAAGAGAGAAGGAAGGAAAGGGAAAGAAAAAAGGAAAAGAGGAGATACTGGCGTACCGATGGGGGGGGGGGGCTTGGGGGAAATCAAATTCAAACGTGGTTTATTTCTAATTCCACAACGGTGGATTACAAATAATGCTGATATGACATAATTTCCGAGATTTCCCTAAGACGGGCCCCTGAATGTTTATCTGACCGCAGACGCGTAGCCAGGGGGGGGGGGAGGGGGGGGGGGGGCGGTCCCCCCAAATCGGAAGAGGACGTAGGAAGAAAAAGGAGCAGACAAAGAACATCTTTGAAATTCAGACAAGGATTAACAGTATAGAGAACGGTACAACGCATCGGCTTCTTTCTCTAATAATTTAATGAAACGTCACAGCGTCGCGCAGGAGGGGAGGGGGGGGGACTGAATTCAGACAAGGATTAAAAATCGAGAACGGTACAACGAATCATCTTCTTTCTCTCATAATCTTATGAAACGCCAAAGCTTCCGCGCTTCGCGCGGGAGGGGGGAACCTGAATTCAGACGAGGATTCAGAGGCGAGAACGGTAATACGAACCTTAAATGGCTTAATGAAACGTAAAAGCTTCCGCGCTTCGCGCGGAATGGAGGGGGAACTAAATTCCGATGAGGATTATTTTCGAGAACGGTACAACGAATCGTCTTCTTTCTCTAATGATTTAATGAAAATTAAAAGCTTCCGCGCTTCGCGCGAGAGGGGGGAACCTGAATCTAGACGAGGATTAAGAGTCGAGAACTGAACAATGAATCGTCTTCTTCTTTAATAGTTTAACGAAGCGTCAAAGCTTCCGCGCTTCGCGCAAGAGGGGGAGGGGGGAGACTGAATTAAGACAAGGATTAAGAGTCGAGAACGGTACAAAGAATCGTCTTCTTTCTCTAATGATTTAATGAATCGTAAAAGCTTCCACGCTTCGCGCAGAAGGGGGAAAACTGAATTCAGACGAGGATTAAGAGTCGAGAACTGTACAACGAATCGTCTTGTTTTTCTAATGATTTAATGAAACTTAAAAGCTTCCGTGCTTCGCGCGGGAGGAGGGGGGAGGGAGAATCTAAATTCAGATGAGGATTATTTTCGAAAACGGTACAACGAATCGTCTTCTTTCTCTAATGATTTAAGGAAATTTAAAAGCTTCCGCGCTTCGCGCGGGAGGGGGGGGGGGAGGGGAAACCCAAATTCAGACGAGGATTAAGAGGCGAGAACGGTAATACGAATCTTTAATGGCTTAATGAAACGTAAAAGCTTCCGCGCTTCGCGCGGGATGGAGGGGGAACTAAATTCCGATGAGAATTATTTTCGAGAACGGTACAACGAATCGTCTTCTTTCTCTAATGATTTAAAGAAATTTAAAAGCTTCCGCGCTTCGCGCGGGAAGGGGGGGGGGGGGGAACCTAAATTTAGACGAGGATTAAGAGGCGAGAACGGTAATACGAATCTTAAATGGCTTAATGAAACGTAAAAGCTTCCGCGCTTCGCGCGGAATGGAGGGGGAACTAAATTCCGATGAGGATTATTTTCGAGAACGGTACAACGAATCGTCTTCTTTCTCTAATGATTTAATGAAAATTAAAAGCTTCCGCGCTTCGCGCGAGAGGGGGGAACCTGAATCTAGACGAGGATTAAGAGTCGAGAACTGAACAATGAATCGTCTTCTTTCTTTAATAGTTTAACGAAGCGTCAAAGCTTCCGCGCTTCGCGCAAGAGGGGGAGGGGGGGAGACTGAATTAAGACAAGGATTAAGAGTCGAGAACGGTACAAAGAATCGTCTTCTTTCTCTAATGATTTAATGAATCGTAAAAGCTTCCACGCTTCGCGCAGAAGGGGGAAAACTGAATTCAGACGAGGATTAAGAGTCGAGAACTGTACAACGAATCGTCTTGTTTTTCTAATGATTTAATGAAACTTAAAAGCTTCCGCGCTTCGCGCGGGAGGAGGGGGGAGGGAGAATCTAAATTCAGATGAGGATTATTTTCGAAAACGGTACAACGAATCGTCTTCTTTCTCTAATGATTTAAGGAAATTTAAGGAAATTTAAAAGGAAATTTAATTTGGGAAACCCAAATTCAGACGAGGATTAAGAGGCGAGAACGGTAATACGAATCTTTAATGGCTTAATGAAACGTAAAAGCTTCCGCGCTTCGCGCGGGATGGAGGGGGAACTAAATTCCGATGAGAATTATTTTCGAGAACGGTACAACGAATCGTCTTCTTTTTCTAATGATTTAAGGAAATTTAAAAGCTTCCGCGCTTCGCGCGGGAAGGGGGGGGGAACCTAAATTTAGACGAGGATTAAGAGGCGAGAACGGTAATACGAATCTTTAATGGCTTAATGAAACGTAAAAGCTTCCGCGCTTCGCGCAAGAGGGGGAGGGGGGAGACTGAATTTAGACAAGGATTAAGAGTCGAGAACGGTACAACGAATCGTCTTCTTTCTCTAATGATTTAATGAATCGTAAAAGCTTCCACGCTTCACGAGGAAGGGGGGAAAACTGAATTCAGACGAGAATTAAGAGTCGAGAACTCGACAACGAATCGTCTTCTTTCTCTAATAGTTTAATAAATCGTAAATTTTTTCCGCGCTCCGCGCGGGAGGGGAAAAATTAAATTCAGACGAGAATTATTTTCGAGAATGGTACGACGAATCGTCTTCTTTCTCTAATAATTTAATAAAACGTCAAAGCTTCCGCGTTTCGCGGAGGAGGGAGGGGGGAAATCGCCCCTCCCTGCACCGACCCCCCCCCCCCGCATTACGTCACTGTTGGTCACTATTACGTACCAATATTTGGCTCGCATAATTTCAAATTTGGGCCCCCCCCCCTAAGAAATCCTGGATCCGCGCCTGGCGTGTACCATTTGGAATATCCTAGGACAATTCGGATTCTCCACATCAGTCCATTCTGTCGGAGGAAATGTAGAAAACTCCACAACCACGAGATGCAGCCACTACAAGGAGATAAGAATGTGAACAGATGTAATGTGTGCAGTTGTCGGTCCGCTGGCGGCCATTTTGAATTGACAACTTGATTATGTAACCAGTCGAGTATCATCCTTTCGGCGTGCACGTTAGTGATACCTTCTGATTTGGGGCATGTAGCCATGAACATGCCGTCGACGCGCATGTTGGGAAGTCGGTGTCCATGTGGGGATGAGGACGAACGACCGTCGTGATCGTAGGGTACCCGGTAGTAGTCTAGGGAGACCCCCGCGTAGGTCTTCCACGTGCTTGCTGCAAAGCGATGCGCCAGGCTCCAGGACAAGTTCTCAAGAAAGTGGTAGTCGTGATCCATCGATGCTGCTAAAAAAAAACATATATATTTCTAATTCGTATTATTTTCATTAGTATTTTTTTGGGGGGGGGGGGGTGGGGGGAGGGGGGTATTTATTCTATTCATCATAAAAATCATATATACAATGCATACAAAGTTTGAACAAATTGAAATTTGAAATACATAAATACATGTAAAAAGGTAAATTTACAGATAATGAGAATACAATAAAATTAACAGGAAATAAATTCAGAAAGCAAATTTATGTCGAATGAGGGGTCAACAAAAAGCATCTAGCCTTGTTGAACATTGACCCCTAAAGCCCTTTACACACTGGCGGAATAAGGGGTCACTTCATCTTTTTGAAACTTAACCCCCGAATGTGCCCCCCCCCCCCCCTCCCTCCTACTGTTCAAAATCTACGACTACCGCACAACCGCTGCAGATGGCGACTTGCCTTTTCGTGACCTTTTCTTTTCAAGTTATTGTATCGCAACTTTTGAGACAGTTCGCAAAAATCGATCGAATTTACCCCCCCCCCCCCCAAAAAAAAAAAAAAGGCACAGCCTGCCCTCAAAAAGCCAAGTCTAAGTGCAGTGTTTTTTGTATTAAAAGGTTATAATGTTTTATTTTTTGTTCAGGTATGAAGCAGGCTTGATTCTAAGGAGAAGGCTTACAAAGGCTACAATCCCCTCCCCGAAAAAAAATGATTCATCTTATTCCTTTTATGATGTATTAGACTATAAGCCTTTATATGTTATGTTTCTATCGCGAAATGTATTTTTTACCTCTCACATTTTGGATACACGAACAGATAATGCACCCCAGTTTGAAGGGTTAATTGCATGTACTAGATATAGAGAGTTTGGAGGTTTAAGAAACGAAAATTGTCTAAAGCTCGATCGCTTTGCTCCCTCACATCAAGATCTTGCAATTTCATGCCAAAATGAATAAATACCGTTTTTAAAACGAAAAAAGGTTAGAAAAGATGTAAATCTAGTTGCTTTGCTCCTAATTACGCCTTCCTTTGCTACAGTGTAGAAAATAATAATTGGGAAGGGTCAGCATTTCAAAGAAATCTTAGGTTTCTATTACCATGCCAACTTCTTTGACTACGTTGATCTAGAGAGTTCCTTAATTGTTCGCCGCAGCCGAAGAACAATTGAAAAAAAAAGTCGCTTTTTTAAGAAATTCGCAACTCTACTGCCCTTTTTGCAGTCATAAATGTACAAAGTGGGGCAGGACTGCATACGGGCTCCCCGATTCCCACACGGAATTGTTAGTTCCAATAATTTATGCGAGCAACCATCACCTCATATTCGGACAGTGACTTGCCCAAATATTCCGATATTTTGGTGCCTGTATATTATTAAATTCGCGCAGCAAAGTGCCCGAATATACTAATAATAATTACTTATGATACTTAAAACTAATACGGATGGATCGCTCTATTCAGAGCCATTATTTATGGGCTCTGATGATAACATTTAAAAGAAATCAAAGTTTTCATTTTTGCTCCATCCCTACGCCCTCCCGCAGAATCTAAAAGCAGGATGAGCCTTGGCAACGGAATGCCAGAAATCCACATATTCTGGCAGCATGTATTTTGATGACGAAGTAATGAAGTAATGAATATATGTGTGTGTGTGTGTGTGTGTGTGTATGCGTGTGAGCGTGCGTGTGTTTTTAGATTCAAAATACCGTCAAGTAAAGTTATGATATCATATACTACCAGTGTTTCTATTCAAGGACATTACTCAATCATTAGAAAAAGGGGGAAAATAAATTACACTGGCTTATATCGACCATATTAAAGGTAGTGTATCCATTTTGCAGCCAACATCAAATTATTGATCGTTTGGAATTTTCGCAACGCGTTAAACAAAATTTGCGTAGAAAATAGTCAGATTTTCAGACCCTTGCACTTTATGGTCGTACGTTTTGTGCTGCGCAAAGATTCGATCAGCTTAATTTGGACCATTCCAAGAAGTTAATTGATTTATATGTACACAAACTCATGTACCCTTTACAGCTCATTTTATGTATGTGATTTCCAAAGAAAAAAGGGGTCAGTCAGTCACTCATTAGTGTCTGACAATGAAGTCTAGAAAGTAAACGGGTTTCCTTGCATGCTTTGAAGACACTGCCAACGTTTAAAGGGATCGTTTAACAATGTTAAATCTGACATACACGGTCCTACATGTTACCAGTGTCTGTGATTTGATGTAATATTGAAGCCCGAAAAAAATCGCGCTTCAAAATGATCAAGAAGTGCCTCAAAAAAGTAAAAATCTTCGAGTGACCGGTTTTACCATACTCGTTTTCCCCAACAGACTGTAGTGTTATGAAAACCGTCAGGCGAACGGTTTTCAAAATTTGTAATTCCAATCATTAATAGACAAGCGGTTTGAGTTAAGTCGCGTTATGATGATATATAAATGCGTTCATAACTTAGCACCTTCTTACCTTCAGGTAGGCTTAATCAATCCTAATGATGTGCATGAGTATCATACAAGGCAAATAGACAGTGGATGTTTACGTGTGCCTAGATTTCACACTGATTGTTATAAGTGTAGCCAGGCGCGGATCCAGGATTTCTTAGGGGGGGGGGCCCAAATTTAAAAAATATGCGAGCCAAATATTGGTACGTAATGGTGACCAACAGTGACGTAATGCAGGGGGGGGGGGAGTCGGTGCAGGGAGGGGCGAGTTTCCCCCTCCCTCCTCCGCGAAACGCGGAAGCTTTGACTTTTCATTAAATTATTAGAGAAAGAAGACGGTTCGTTGTACCGTTCTCGAAAATATTTCTCGTCTGAATTTAATTTTTCCCCTCCCGCGCGAAGCGCGGAAAATTTTTGATTAATTTATTTAATGATTAGAGAAAGAAGACGATTCTTTGTAGAATTCTCGACTCTTAATCCTCGTCTGAATTCAGTTTACCCTTTCCGCGCGAAGCGTGGAAGCTTTTATGATTCATTAAATTATTAGAGAAAGAAGCAATTCGTTGTACCGTTCTCGACTCTTAATCCTTGACTAAATTCAGCCCCCCCTCCTCCCCCTCCTGCACGAAGCGCGGAAGCTTTGACGTTTCATTAAACTATTAAAGAAAGAAGGCGATTCGTTGTACCGTTCTCGACTCTTAATCCTCGTCTGAATTCAGTTTCCCCCCCCCCCCTCTCGCGCGAAGCGCGGAAGCTTTTAATTTTCATTAAATCATTAGAGAAAGAAGACGATTCGTTGTACCGTTCTTGACTCTTAATCCTTGACTAAATTCAGTCCCCCCCCCCCTCCCCTCCTGCACGAAGCGCGGAAGCTTTGACGTTTCATTAAACTATTAAAGAAAGAAGGCGATTCGTTGTACCGTTCTCGACTCTTAATCCTCGTCTGAATTCAGTTCCCCCCCCCCCCCCTCTCGCGCGAAGCGCGGAAGCTTTTAATTTTCATTAAATCATTAGAGAAAGAAGACGATTCGTTGTACCGTTCTTGACTCTAAATCCTTGACTAAATTCAGTCCCCCCCCTCCCCTCCTGCACGAAGCGCGGAAGCTTTGACGTTTCATTTAACTATTAAATAAAGAAGGCGATTCGTTGTACCGTTCTCGACTCTTAATCCTCGTCTGAATTCAGTCCCCCCCCCCCCCCTCTCGCGCGAAGCGCGGAAGCTTTTAATTTTCATTAAATCATTAGAGAAAGAAGACGATTCGTTGTATCGTTCTCGAAAATAATCCTCGTCGGAATTTAGCCTCCCCCCTCCATCCCACGTGAAGCGCGGAAGCTTTTACGTTTCATTAAATCATTAAAGATTCGTATTATCGTTCTCGCCTCTGAATCCTTGTCTGAATTCAGGTTCCCCCCTCCCGCGCGAAGCGCGGAAGCTTGACGTTTCATAAGATTTTGCGAGAAAGAAGACCTTTCTCGATTGTTAATCCTTGTCTGGGGCGGCGGCGAAGCCGGCCCATGAAGCTCAGAGGTTTTAGGCGTTTAATTAGGGTCAGATGAGCATTTTTTTATAACTTATTATTTTGTGACACTGGCAGGTCACTATTTGGCATGGGGTCCAGGGGGCGGAGCCCCCCCCCCCCCCCAAATCAGGGGTTTAGGCATTAAATTACCGTCAGATGAGCATCTAAGGGCCCGCCGTAGGGCCCAAGGTGCAATCAAGGGGGCAGAGCCCCCGGAAGTATTAATAGGGGTTTTAGGCAATTAATCACGGTCAGATGAGCATATTTTGATGCCTCATTATTTTTTAACACTGGCAGTTAACTTTTCTTTCTATCTAGCTCTCATTCTATTTTATTTCTCTTTAATATACTTTTTCAAAAAAAGTGGGGGGGGGGGGGGAGCTCGAGGCTCCCAATCCCTGAAGTTCCTCGGGCCCTGACATGTAGGAATCTCAAGAATCACATTTCTTGCCTGGCTGCAAATTTAGGAATTTTTCATTTTCCAACAAACACATACAAACGTATAATTTACTAAAAAGTGAGGAAAAATCTCGGAAATGATGTCATTTCAGCATTATTTGTAATCCACCGTTGTGGAATTAGAAATAAACCACGTTTGAATTTGAATTTCCCCCAAGCCCCCTCCCCCCCCCCCCTCCCCCTATTAGTACGCCAGTATCTTCTCTTTTCCTTTTTTTCTTTCCCTTTCCTTCTTTCTCTCTTATTTTTTTGATGGGGGGGGGGGGGGTCAACAGCATGGGAGGCAAGGCCCTTTCGACCCCCCCCCCCCCGATCTCCTTCTTCTCCCTTTTCTTTTCTTCTTCCTCTTCTTTCTTTCCCTTTCTCTTCTCTTTCCCTTTCCCTTCTTTTCCTTTCTTCTCTCTTTTTTTTTTTTTTTTTTTTTTTTTTGCGGGGGGGGGGGGCCAAGGCCCGCTCGGCCCCCCCCCTGGATCCGCGCCTGAGTGTAGCCCAATTGTTTCTTCCATATTTGAATGGAATAAGCTAGATAATTCGTTGAGAACGGCTTCCTCTGTCAATTCATTTAAGAGATTGTTTAAACAAAGTTGTAATTTGTGAATGGCTCAGCCGAACATACACTACGTGCATGTTCTGTAATATTAACATGACTTATTCACATAACTGCGACTTAATTAATATTTTCCTATTGACATTACTGTTTACTAGGTTAATGATATATGTTTATTTTGCAAACGAGTATTATTTTTATAACTGTTCTGTATAAATGTTATAGACGATGTAAATATGTTCATTCAGGGCCCCATGGAAGACCACTACTTGTTGGTGAATGGGCTACCCTGTCAAAAGAATAGAAATAAATAAATTAACAAATATCTTGATAATCAGACAGGCGATCGGCTTGTAAAAGTCATGGAGTTCCTGACTGACCTAAAGGTTTATGATTATCATTGCAGCATGAGCTTAATCAAGGATTATTTCTAAAGGATCTAAGACAAAGTTACCGGATCCCTTTAAATTTCACAGATAGGACATACGTGGCATATTCCTAGTTCCTGCAAAATTCATTAATTTGATGTTGGCTGCAACAGAAACATACTATCTTTAATATTGTTCGATAGTAGACATAAACTATTTGATTTAATGAAATATGAAGTTAAAAAACAGACGAAGACATAACAAAATAGTAGAGAATTATTGGAGGACACAAATGAAAAAGTGGTGGTATTTAACAAAAATTCAATTAAAAACTGGTATTGTACTTAGTCTGGATTTAGCACAAATAATAAAATATACATGCATCATTAATACATTTTAAATTATAGAATGATCTACATCTCAATTATATTTTAATATAATACGCGTTATACGTACCCATAGTAGTGAAAATGTGTTGATTTTGAAAGGTCCCGATATAATTTTTTAGACCTATATGGCCTATAATCGTCCAATTAGTTGAATTTTTAATAATGAATGCTAAAGGTGAACTATCATGTTTTGTTGACTGTCCAGTAGATCAGCTGCTGTCAAACTATTGCCAGAGCCAGAGTATATGTACTAGCTGTTGTAAGGCACGAGTCATGTCCGATTGTGAAATACAAGTGTTGTCTTGTACCACGTTCTTACAGTGTGTCACCAATCATTGGTTCATTTTGGATTTTTTTTTGGTTTTGGGGTTTTTTGTTGTTGGTGTCTTTTGGATAACATTGTGAGTTTGGGGATTCCCACAAGGACATAGCATTGTCTGTCATGTTCATAGTGTATGGGCCTAGTCGCAGGGACGCCCTTAGGCGACCGTGCGTCATCACTCACTAGGAACATGACAGACAATGAAAGCGGACAAAATATACAGTTGCTCAGGTAGACAAAGGAACATCCCTTCACTGCTATTATGTAAAAATGTGTAGAACAGGTGAATATGCATGTGACACCTGTTCTACACATTTTTACATAATAGCAGTGAAGGGATGTCCCTTTGTTTACCTGAGGAACTGTATATTTTGTCCGCTTCCATTGTCTGTCATGTTCATAGTGACTTCGAAGGCCGTACGGCAGCTGCAAATTTTCTGTCACCACAAATTCAAACTACGCCGTGCGCCTATCCTAGCATATGTGACCGTGGGAATGTTGCGGCAGTCCTATAATTGCTATTGGCCGTGGATAATAGGGACTTTTAGATTGAGTGGACGAGAACACGACGAACGCCAACTGATCATGCGTGTCAACGTACTGAACTGCCCATGTTGACTGCAATTATAATTTTTTTAGATTGCACTCGACGATATACATATATGCAGGAACAGGAAGTAACATTATGAATATGACAGACAAAGAAAGAGGACAAATATACAGTTCCTCATTCTACCCTCAACAATAGGCCATTTTCGTAATATAACCGAATTTAATGCATAGGTCTTTGTGAAGTGCCTCAATACAAATTATTTAATTCACCTGATAGGAATAACAGTACTTCTATAGTAAGAATGCAACTGCATATATTAGGTGTTGCTAGGTAGGTCAAGCCATAATGTTTGTCCAACCTGGCATCAACTAATGTATGCAGTTAGGATTCTGTCTATTGAAATACTATTATTCTTATCAGGTGAATGAAATAGTTTGTATTGAGGCACTTCACAAAGACCTATATATTAAATTCGGTTACATTACGAAAATGGCCTATATTGCTACATGGTAGAACATCCCTCCACTGCTATTATGTAAAAATGTGTAGAACAGGTGAATATGCAAGTGACACCTGTTCTACAAATTTTTACATAATAGCAGGGAATGGATGTTCCTTTGTCTACCTGAGGAACTGTATATTTTATGCGCACCGTACCGTACTAGATTAAGGAAAATCAAGGTTGACGCATTCTCGATCGCCGACTGAGACGACGTGACGCATGCGCAGTGCCTTAAAATGACGTCACACGTTGCAGTCAAAGCTGTCAACGTGCAAATCTAAAAGTCCCTAATTTGGACCGCACGGCCGCCGCGCATGTGACACCTGTTCTACACATTTCTACATAATAGCAGTGAACGGATGTTCCTTTGTCTACCTGAGGAACTGTATATTTTGTCCGCTTTCTTTGTCAGTCATGTTCATAGTGAGGACAGTAAAGAATAAGTATTTTTTAAAGTTTGGTTAGTCTAAATGTATGTCCACCAGTGTCCACTTCTTTAATAATCAATCTAATGGAGCTCTCACACTCTGCCGTGTAGGCCTACCGTCCACCTGCCGG
This sequence comes from Strongylocentrotus purpuratus, assembly GCF_000002235.5. Lineage (NCBI taxonomy): Eukaryota > Metazoa > Echinodermata > Echinoidea > Camarodonta > Strongylocentrotidae > Strongylocentrotus > Strongylocentrotus purpuratus. Next base: position 9,514,447 of record NW_022145600.1, read on the forward strand.
GCTATTAAAAAAAAACAGAGTCCAGAACGTTGGGTTTTGAGCGAACTTGTCCCCGGCCGCAAAAAAAAATTCATAAAATTAATCTTTTCACCGTTTCGTTGCCATCTTCTGACCGTTCTCACCGGGCGCTTACCGGGTGTTGAACGTGCTTCTACCGTCTTCACCGCCCAGATTGACTTTTGTTGAAAATTTTGGCCGTTTCCATACCGGGCCATACCGGGTCTCGAACGTGTGCACCGGGTTTGTAGCAGCCACCTACCAGTCACTTAGCGTCCCCTCACCGCTTGGAGCGTCCTGTGAGCGAGTCCCCGGACTGCTGACGTCATAACACGACTGCCATAAATACCCCGATTTGAACGGCAACGGTCAGTCCGCTCTCCATTTTTCATCACCGTTCCTTAACGGGTTATGAGCGTGTTGTGGAACGTGTTCACACAGTGTGACCGTTTTCATAACGTATTCATACCGTCCTCATACCGTTCAACACCGTCCTCTTGCCGCTTACTTGCGGCCGGTGCCAGCCGGCCAAAGTTTTGAACATGCCCGTCAACGTCCTATTAACGTGTTGCCCGCTTTGATAACGAACCACCGTGTGCCCTCGCCGTTCTCCACCGTCCGCGGACATTTTCGCGCACGGTGGCACACGGTAGGCCTACACGGCAGAGTGTGAGAGTCACTTAATATCACACGAATGGTCATACTTTGGGGTTCACTGCTCCTCGAACTGGTCTTAAATCATGATACTTTTCAAGAAACTACACTCTGTGCCCTGGCCCAGCGAAAAGAATCTGAAATGTAAAAGGTTCTTTAGTCTGCATCTGTAGTAGGGTCCATGGTTATACTAATACTTACTGCTGTAAAGCACGATTCAAATCATATTGTGAAATACAGACAGTACGTAAAAGGGCTCAATACATAGTATTACCAATAGCCTTCAATTATGCATACAAAGTACTAACAGTGTGTCATGTGGTTCCAAGCTGTTGGATTTGGTTGGTTATTTTGGGTAACTTTGTGGGTTTGGGGATTCCCAAACGACATAGCACAGTGTATAACTAATAAAAACCATCATAAAAATACACCAAACCGCATGCATACCTCACACTCGAGCAGACAGATACATGTCCACACGCATAACTACAGAAAAATATTCTAATGGTTGGTTGTTATTTTTTTTTACCTGACTGCTAAGAAAGCATAAATGCTGGTAAGTAAGCAACCAGACGGCCGACGGCTTTGGGTCCTCTCCGAGGGACATGGTAATGAGGATTAATGCCTTACAAAAGGGCACTAGCGCAATGACTTGGTTTCGAACCCGGGTCACCGGATTACGAGACCACTGGTCTACCGACTAAGCTATCGCGCCTCCTCTGCATAAACAGATCCCCTTTCAGAGTGCCATGGCAAACTTCGTTCGGCAAGGATCAAATGTAACTATCGTCATACAATCTCATTAACAGATAATATAGTATGTGTAAAGTAAGAAAAAGTATGTTTCATTCTGAGATTTCATCTAAAGTTTTTGAATATAAGAAACTAGATGGAATTTTGACTACGCGCAGTCGAAAATGATGCCTCCGCCATAGAGCAATTTAAACAAGTTTGGAGTTTAAATCTCCAGTGGTTCTTGAGATATCATGATAACAATCTCAATGTATGGAATTTCATAAGTTGACCTCTGTGACCCTTGACCTTTGACCTACGTGCTCCAAAATCTAATCAGATTGTCTTCCTATGGTGATACACACTATCATTAAGTTTGAAGTTTAAATCTCCAGTGGTTCTTGAGATATTATGATATGGTGATACATACTATCATTAAGTTTGAAGTGAAAATTCTCCAGTGGTTCTTGAGATATCGCGATAACGATCTCAATGTATGGAATTTCATAAGTTGACCTCTGTGACCCTTGACCTTTGACCTACGTGCTCCAAAATCTAATCAGATTGTCTTCCTATGGTGATACACACTATCATTAAGTTTGAAGTTTAAATCTCCAGTGGTTCTTGAGATATTATGATAACAATCTCAATGTATGGAATTTCATAAGTTGACCTCTGTGACCCTTGACCTTTGACCTACATGCTCCAAAATCTAATCAGATCGTCTTCCTATGGTGATACATACTATCCTTAAGTTTGAAGTTTTTACATCTCCAGTGGTTCTTGAGATATCATGATAACAATCTCAATGTATGGAATTTCATAAGTTGACCTCTATGACACTTGACCTTTGACCTACGTGTTCCAAAATGTAATCAGATTGTTTTCCTTTAGTGATACACACTATCACTAAGTTTGAAGTTTAAATCTCCAGTGGTTCTTGAGATATCATGATAACAATCTCAATGTATGGAATTTCATAAGTTGACCTCTGTGACCCTTGACCTTTGACATACGTGCTTTAAAATCTAATCAGATCGTCTTCCTATGGTGATACATACTATCCTTAAGTTTGAAGTTTAAATCTCAAATGGTTCTTGAGATATCGCGCTAACAAACTCAAGACAAGGAATTTCATAAGTTGACCTCTGTGACCTGTGCCCTTTGACCTACATACTCCAAAATCTAATCAGATCGTCTTCCTATGTTGATAAATACTATTCCCGAGTCTTAAGTTTAAATCTTAAATGGTTCTTGAGATATTGTGATAACGGTCAAACGGGACGGACGTACGGACGGACGTACGAACGGACAACCCGAAAACATGATGCCTCCGGCACCACCTTCGGTGGCGGAGGCATAAAAAAAGGAATAAAAGAAAACCAAGAATGTCGGTAATAAAACATAATTTTGTATAATTTTCACTTTCATTTTATTTACAATGTAAATTTCAAATAAGATACATAATATATTATGTAAATGCATACAAAAACGTGTAGTTTATCTCCTATTCTTAATCGATTTTATAGGATATATGTACTACATGGCTATGGTATTAACAAAATGATGGGGGGGGGGGGGGAAACCTCAGATACAGACAGTGAAAGGGCCCAACACATGGTGTTACCAATATCCTCTAATTGTGAATACTCACTCACATAGACAACTACAGAGAACATTACAAGATACATAAAGATTGGTGACAACTTGCAAATGCCTGAAACTATAAGGGGAACAATAATAACCCAGAATAGTAATAATTTTGGCTGTAAGGAGACATTCAAATGAGTAATAGGGGGATATGATTTCAATATCAAGGCCTGAATGAGAGTTCAAAAGAATGTTAGCTTTCATGTGTGAGTGCATGTCCAAACGATTTGATTTTTGGGGATTAATTTTTCACATACACACTTGTATGTACTATGTAGACATACCATAATAAATAGAACGTCGATGGCATAATCAATTACATTTTACATGCATCAATGGATCGTCATAAGCTGTATTCAAAGCTTGATGGAGATAAGCCACACAGATTTCAACTTCTATAAAGAAAGTAATATTTGAAGCTGACAGTTTCATTTTAAATAGTATGCCTGGCATTGAACCCAAAATATACAGAGAACAATATTTTGGGTTATAGGTTCCTTTTTCAATGAAGGACTACAATGTCCTTTATACACAGAACAAGATTCTTCCAATCTAAACATATACCTTCTATGTTTAAATAGGAAATTGCACTACCTATACAACTTATATAAAACTAAGAAAGATGATTGGGTAATGCATTTCTCCCAATTAATAAATAAAACTGTGTTGTCAGAATTTTCGGGTAAAAAGGTTTTATTTATTAATTTGCAAATAAGCATTACCCAATTATCTTTCACATGCCTCTTTATGGACGCCACAAAGAGGACATTAACTGATACTTAAATAAATTGATTTACAAATACATGTATAAAACGCTATAAATTTACACTGCAGTAATATACAAGAATTATTAAAGACTAGATTCTCCAAGGATAATTCAAAATCCATCATTCTGTATCTCATATTACGTAAAATTGGAACCAGGAGAGTGTTATCTCTGTCTTACAGTATACAAAGTAATATCCTCCTGGCTTGAAACGGATGATCTCAAGTTTTCAGCATTGTAGTTTTCTTTAAATAGAGATATCCAATCACCCCCCCCCCCCCCCGGGGGGGGGGATCATAACAAGAGAGAGATAGAGGGGCAATATGTAATAATTATTTTTTTAAATAACAATGGGAAAATGTAATTTCGACATTATTCAGATTTGAGACTAAAATACGTCTTACACGTTAAGTAAAGACTCATAAATAAGACAGATCATGGTACAACACTCTAAGTATACTTCGCATAAATACCATTTGTAATACAAACAGCGTCTTGACTAACATAGTACAGTATGCATGAGGAAGAGAACTATTGTAGTTCCACCTTTCTCTGTCATTGGATGCTGTTCCGCCGGTCACATCTGACCTAGGTCAAAACAAGACTCGTTATCCTGCAGAATGAGCAATAACAGTATATATTCAAACTCTATTCACACCCATGTGCAATAGCTCTTCTTCTTGATTACACTTGTACAGCTTTTATTTAGGTTCTTCTAAAGCTGTTAAATTTAAAGACATCACAACCATGAAGGTGAAAATAGACACGAGTTGAGCGACAGAGAGCTCTGGATGTTGGAACCGAAGAGCTAATGTCTTCCAACAACCATCTTGTGTTAGGCTTGTCTGGTATAGCAGCAATTCACACAGCTATAATTCAAACCTAAAAGCAAGCGAGTGATTGAAATGGTTTGGCATTAGGCACAAAGAGATTAAGTATCCAAGAAGTTGATCGCACAAAGGAAAGTGGTATGTTGCGAATGAAGCAGCACTCCCTATAAAAGCCATATGCTTCCTTGATCATGTGAATATCCAGTGGTGAACTACCCCACGGCATGTATATAGAGAATTGAATCATTGTTTACCGGATATCCTCTAGTTCTTCAGGGCTTCTGGTCAGGCTATTAAGGCTCGGAGGTAGATCCTTCAACAAATGTATTTGAACGTAGACAGAAAGCTGTATGCAACAGACACTCGCAATACTCGCAATAGAATCCAGGTGCACCCAACGGCCGTGGGTCGTGCAAATGTCTTTATCGAAATATATGGCAAAACAAATTTCCAATATTTGGTCGGCGTGTATTTTGATGACAGAGTAATATCTTTACTACAGTAATTTAAAGTGTCTTGTTTTGCTTTTTTATCAATTGTACAGTTATCTATTTAAGTTTGGGCGGGGGAGGGGCGCATTCTCAATGCTAGCCCCGAGCGCCAAATACGCCACTGTATAGTTCTGATTGTTATTTACTGTGATTTTTATTGTAAGCTAAAATTAAATGACATTGTAATGATATCAGAAGTCATTATTTGTAACATTTATAACACACCTCGTTTCTTCCGTGTTTATGATTCATGAATGTAGTATCAACACATTGATAGTCGTAAATAGATAGAAGCAGTAATTTTTACAATTATATAAAGTAGTTGCAGGCCAGGTGGCAAATTATTTGTCCCGCAAGACCTACTTATCGGTCACCAGAAACTTCAGATAACTTTTTAAAAGGCCAACGAGACCGGCAATTCAGTTTTATCTCGCGCTCAATCTCGCTGGCCTACCGAAAAGCAACGAAGGTTCTATTTCAATACGAATTTAAAATCTCCATTTCCTAAAGCAAACCCTACTCATTTTGACTCAAACTGTTATTACAATCTTAATAAATGTCTACTCTTTTACTCTGATTATATTTATTTATCTTCATCACTCTGAAGTTAGGATAATAATGTTGTGCGATTCTGTTAAGCCACGGAATGGTTACGTACGGACCAATACCTTTCCAAGGCGTGTACTCTTTGGAATATCCTAGGACGAACCGGATTCTCCCCATCAATCCTTTCTTTTGGAGGAGAAGTAAAAAATCCTCCAACCTCTCTATGCATCGACTACAAGGAGAAAAGAATGTGAACAGATGTAATGTGTGTACTTCTCCGTCTGATGGCGGCCATTTCGAAGTGTAAATCCGACTTTGTAACCATTTCAGTATCATCTCTTCGGCGTGCACGTTCCTGCCAACTTCGGGTCTCGGACATGTAGCCATGAACTCGTCGTCGACGCACACCCCAAAGCTGTCGGGTAGTCGGCGTCCATGTGAGGGAAGGGAAGAAGGACTGACGTGATCGTAGCATACCCTGTCTAGGGAGGCCGCCGCGTAGGTGTTCCACCCGCTTCGGATTACTGTATAGCGATGCGCCAGGCTCCTGAACAATTCCCGAAGAATTTTGGGGTCTTGATACATCGATGCTGCGTAAGAAATAACAGATATTTCTAAATTGTATTATCTTTGTTAGCCCTTTACACACTGTCGGATTTAAGAGGTCCGAGCATAAATTAGGAACGTATCCCCCGCAATGTGCCCCTTTCAAATTGTTATTCAAAATCAGTGGTGTATCTGGTCAGTGGGGAATGGGGCAAGTGGCACGTGACCCTAGCACTTTAAAGAGAGCAAAAACCACAAAAAAAATCGAGAGGTTACGCGTACAAAACAAAAAACGCAAAGAGAGAAAGAGAAAGGGGAAAAGGGAGAGAATCGTAAAGCTTTACCGCCACCCCTCCCCCCCCCCCCCCCATTCCTACTGTCCAAAGTCTACGACTACCAACCACGCAACCGCTGCAGATGGCGACTTGCCTTGTGTTTTTTTAAAACTTTTTCCTTTTCAAGTTATTATCTCGCAACTTTTAAGACAGCTGGCAAAACACGTCAAAACGTTCGGAGCTAAATGGACCCTATTCGAATTGAAGAAAATGAATCAGTCATGCTCTGTGCACACAAGAGATTACATATCCCGTATCTCTGTGCAGTCGGTATCGCTCCACCAATGTGCGTTGTATAGACTATAGACTATAGGCGACACAGTTCTCAAACTGAATCATCTCACCTAAAACTTTCATATTGCACCGGTTGTCTCCTTTTCGCTCGCGTGAACATTGCCAGCACAAACCACTGACCTCTACCTCCTGGACGGATCATCGCCCATTCCCATTCACTGTACGGTACGTACTGAAAGGCTGTATTGCCTGACCGTTCATAAATATTCATGTTTTTGCTAAACTCGGTAAAATGTTTGCCCCAGAATCTAAAAATAGGATGATTTTTGGCAACGGGATGCCGGACATTCACATATTCTGGCAGCATGTATTTAGATGACGAAGTAATGAAGTATTTAATATCTTTACTGTAAAGACATTGTCTTTTTTTCTCTCGCTCGTTTCACCCGCTTGTATGTACATTATTTTGTGCGGGGAGCAAAATATTATTTTTTCGTTTCTTGATTGCTTTTTAGAATTGTTCCTCTTCCTGGAAATCTGGCCCTTCTATACATAATTTTTTCCAAGCAATCAATGCTACCGATGAGCTTTAAAAATTGATTTTGCGAATACGTTGCAACTCTCATAAAGTCGGCTTTTGTTGGACGAAATGTAGGCTGTAGACACATACAATATGATTTAATGAAAATATGAAGTTAAAAAATCAGAAGAAAAACTAAATAGAACAGAAAACGTGGAGGACACAAATAAAAAGCTGGTAATATTGAAAAACAATTGAATTCAAAACTGGTACCGTACTTAGTCTGGATTTTGCACAAAATAACAATATATACATGCATCATAAATACATTATAAATTATAGAATGATCTAGAATATTCGTACATCTGACATACCCATATTGATGAAAATGTGTTGCTTTTGAATCGTCCCGATAGAACTGTGTAGATCTATTAGGCCTATAATCGTCAAATTAGTTCAATGTTTAATGATGTTTGATAAAGGTGAACTATTTTGCTCTGCTGGATCTCCAGTACACTAGCTGCAATGAATAGTCAAACTATATTTGCCAGATTATATTACTCGCTGTTCTAAGGCATGAGTGATATCCGATTGTGAAATACAGACAGTACTAGCTTGAAAGGCCCAATACATGGTATTACCAATAGCAGTGTGTCACCAATCATTTGGATCCTTCTGGATTTTTTGTGTTCTTTTGGATAACATTGTGGGTGTGGGGATTCCCGACGACATAGCACAGTGTATGATTTAGATTTCATTATTCAGGTCCGTTATTCATCGCGCATTTCGATCCACTTATATATCACTACCACTAATAAGAAAACATGATTAAAAAAACACACACATTCTCACATCAGGGCCTTTGTGGGGCACCTGATTGTAGGGTATTTCTGTGCGTTCCAGATATACCTTGTGGTCCCCTACTAGTGGGGTATGTACAACCTGGCGATAACAACCCGGCGGTGTGCTTACGATGTTACCATAAAAAAGTGTGCAAGTTTTAGCACACGCTCACAAAAAGTCATTTATGGGGTACCACTTCTAATGCCCCGCAGGGCATAGGACACCGAATATACAGTCATTTGAAAGACTTTACTCTGTGGGGTCCTGAAAAAATACCCCACAAAGTAAAAATGCCTCACAAGGGGTATGTGAAGCGCACATAAAACCCCACAAGAATGCTGAGGTGAGAGCACCCCAGCGCACACATACCTCACACCAACGCAGACACATACACACACACAAAACAGACATTGTCTTTTTTCTCTCGCCCGCTTCACCCGCTTGTATGTACATAATTTTGAGCGGGGGGCGAAATATTTTCTTCTCCGTTAATTGCTTGTTTTTAGAGGTGTTCCACCTCCTGGACATCTGGCCCTTCTATACATAATTTTTTCCAAGCAATCAATGCTACCGATGAGCTTTAAAAATTGATTTTGCGAATACGTTGCAACTCTCATAAAGTCGGCTTTTGTTGGATGAAATGTAGGCTGTAGACACATACAATATGATTTAATGAAATATGAAGTTAAAAAATCAGAAGAAAAACTAATTAGAACAAAAAACGTGGAGCACACAAATAATAAGCTGGTAATATTGAAAAACAATTGAATTCAAAACTGGTACCGTACTTAGTCTGGATTTTGCACAAAATACATGCATCATAAATACATTACAAATTATAGAATGATCTAGAATATTCGTTAGACATCTGACATACCCATATTGATGAAAATGTGTTGCTTTTGAATCGTCCCGATAGAATTGTGTAGATCTATTATGCCTATAATCGTCAAATTAGTTCAATGTTTGATGGTGTTTGATAAAGGTGAATTATTTTGCTCTGCTGGATCTCCAGTACATTAGCTGCAATGAATAGTCAACTATATTTGCCAGATTATATTACTCGCTGTTCTAAGGCATGCGTCATATCCGATTGTGAAATACAGACAGTACTTGAAAGGCCCAATACATGGTATTACCAATAGCAGTGTGTCACTAATCATTTGGTTCCTTCTGGATTTGTTGTGTTCTTTTGGATAACATTGTGGGTGTGGGGATTCCCCGACGACATAGCACAGTGTATAATTTAGATTTCATTATTTAGGTCCGTTATTCATCGCGCATTTCGATCCAGTTAATTATCACTACCACTAATAAGAAAACATGATAAAAAACACACCCCAGCGCACACATACCTCACACCCACGCAGACACATACACACACACACACAAAACTACAGAAAAATACTCTGCACAAACAGATCCGGTGTCACCATGCCATAGCAAACTTTGTTCGGCGGGGATAAACTACCGTCATATATTCTCATACACAGATATACAGTATGTTTCATTCAGAGACTTCATCTGAAGTTTTTTGTGTTTTTTTTTAAAGGAAAAAAAGTAAACCAAGAATATTGGTACTCAAACATCATCATTTTCATATAATTTTCACTTTCATCCTATTTACAAAGTAAATTTAAGTAAGATACATAATTATTATATTCTGTAAATGCATACATAAACGTGTAATTGTCTCCTATTCTCAATCGATTAAGGATACATGTATACGGCTATATGGTGGTGACAAAATGAAAAAAAAACTTTTTTTTTTAATTTCGATGTAAAATTAAACTTTAACGAAAAACCAGGCTGATTCTTAGCAACGGGATGCTCGAAATTCCTCATATTCGCTCGGGGTGTATTTTGATGACGAATAATATCTTTAACTACAATATTAAGTACAGAATCTTTTTTTTTTTGTGGGGGGTTCACTTACTTCGCTCACTTGTAGATCTTCAATGATTGCCCTGGGCGCCAAAATACCTACATACGCCACTGTTTAGTGGTGATTGCTATCTGCTCTGGTTGTTATATCGTGATGATATCAGAGGTCATTATTTGTAATAATGATCACACCTCTCGATTCTTCTCCGTTGAATTTTTGTTGATATAGTCTCAAAACAACGATAATCGTTAAAAGTAAAAGCAATCCTTTTTTACAATCATTTCATAACGGACTTGCAGGCCAGGAGGCAAATTATCATTCCCGCAAGAACTACATATCGGTCTCGAGAAACCGGCAATTCAGGTCCATCTAGCCGCTCGATTCCACTGGTCTTTCAAAAAGCAACGAAGGTTCTATTTCAATACGAATTTCCATTTCCTTCCGCAAATCCTACCTATTTTGACACAAACTATCATTACAATCTTAATAAATGTCAACTCTATTATTATGATTAGATTCTATTAAATTTTCATCACTCTGAAGTTAGGATAATAACGTGGGAGTTCATAAAGCCAAGGAATGGTTACATCTGGACCAGAATAAAATCGTTTTGCTAGCGGCGTACTGGGTTTACATGGCGTGTACTCTTTTGAATATCCTAGGACAAACCAGATTCTCCACATCAGTCCCTTCTCCCGGAGGAGACGTAGAAAACTCTCCAAAAAATGGATGCATCCACTACAAGGAGATAAGACTGTGAACAGATGTAATGTGTGCATTTGTCCGTCCGCTGGCGGCCATTTTGAAGTGTTAATCAGACCGCGTAACCAGTTCAGTATCAGCTTTTCGGCGTGCGCGGTTCCGCTACCTTCGAAATGGAAGAAGGGTTCCCTCGGGCATGTAGCCATGAACTCGTTGTCGACACACAGCCCCATGTTGTCGGATTGTCGGCGTCCATGTGGTGGAAGGGACGAACGACTGTCGTGATCGTAGCTCACCCGGTCTAAGGAGACCCCCGCGTAAGTCTTCCATGAGCTTGCTGAAAAGCGATGCTCCAGGCTCCTGGACAAGGCCAGAAAAAAGAGGGCGTCGTGCTGCATCGATGCTGCTAAAGAAAATAACAGAGATATCTAATTCGTATTATTTACATTAGCCCTTTACACACCGACGGATTTAATATATGCGTGTGTGTGTGTGTGTGTGTGAATGCGTGTGAGCGTGCGTGTGTTTTTATATTAAAAATGCCATCAAGTAAAGACTAGTTATGATATCATATACTACCAATGTTTCTATTCAAGGACATTACTCGATCATTAGAAAAAGGGGGAAAATAAATTACACTGGCTTGCTCGGGCTTCCGAGAATCTTTGAGAGAATTCACGGTATTTACCTGAATGCAATGGCAATCCCCACCCCCCCCCCCCCCCCCCCCGGGGGGGGGGAAACGAGAATTCACGTTAATTTTACCTTTTTGGGAGATGGCCCCGCGCCCAAGTGGGGGGGGGGGGTGCGATTTTTAAAATTTTCGAGGGCCCAAACAAATATATTAGTGCTCACTACCCCCCCCCCCCCCATATGGACATATTATACATACATGCATGTATATAAGTGTGCGTGTCTGTGCATGTGTGTAAATCCAATAAACACTGAATACTTTATTACACGATGACATATCATATAAAACATATTTAAGGCGTACTATTTATGGTCGTACGTTTTGTGCTGCGCAAAGATTCGATCAGCTTAATTTGGACCATTCCAAGAAGTGAATTGATTTATATGTACACAAACTCATGTACCCTTTACAGCTCATTTTATGTATGTAATTTCCAAAGAAAAAAGGGGTCAGTCAGTCAATCAATATTGCCTGACAATGAAGTCTAGAAAGTAAACGGGTTTCCTTGCATGCTTTGAAGACACTGCCAACGTTTAAATTTCACAGATAGGACATACGTGGCATATTCCTAGTTCCTGCAAAGTTCATTAATTTGATATTGGCTGCAACAGAAAGATACTATCTTTAATATGGTTCGATGGTAGACATAAACAATATGATTTAATGAAATAGGAAGTTAAAAAACAGACGAAGACATAACAAAATAGTAGAGAATTATTGGAGGACACAAATGAAAAAGTGGTGGTATTTAACAAAAATTCAATTAAAAACTGGTATTGTACTTAGTCTGGATTTAGCACAAATAACAAGATATACATGCATCATTAATACATTTTAAATTATAGAATGATCTACATCTCAATTATATTTTAATATAATATGCGTTATACGTACCCATAGTAGTGAAAATGTGTTGATTTTGAAAGGTCCCGATAGAATTTTGTAGACCTATATGGCCTATAATCGTCCAATTAGTTGAATTTTTAATGATGAATGCTAAAGGTGAACTATCATGTTTTCTTGACTGTCCAGTAGATCAGCTGCTGTCAAACTATTTGCCAGAGTAAATGTACTAGCTGTTGTAAGGCACGAGTCATGTCCGATTGTGAAATACAAGTGTTGTCTTGTACCACGTTCTTACAGTGTGTCACCAATCATTGGTTCATTTCGGATTATTTTCTTTTGTCATTGTGAGTTTGGGGATTCCCACAACGACATAGCACAGTGTATAATTTAGATTTCATTATTCAAGTCCGTTGTTCATCGCGCGCTCATATCCACTGTATCATTACCAGTGTGTCTTATGCCTAGGTCACATTTGCTCTACGGCTAGGATACGGCGGCCGTACGCCCCCGAAATCGAGAGATACTTGCGGCGGCAGCAGAGAATCTGCGGTGGCCTCAGGGTCACCCAAGGGCGTATCCCTATCTTTACAGGCCGTATGGGTCGACGTGGGATTATAACGCGGAGGTATAAGTGTTTTCATTTCTAGGTTCGCTTTAACGATTACACACGCCGTAGCCATGCCGTAGAGTGATTCCAAGGCGACCGTACGTCGGGCGTACGGTGGCCTTGCATTTAATATACTCCAGGGGTCAAGTGGTAACATCAGTCTGGCCGCACGGTCGCCGTATGGCCCCTCTTCAGCCACCCTGCGGCTAATACATTGCGTCTGCCGTAGCAACGGCCGTCGCAGGGACGCCCTAAGGCGACCGTGCGTCATCACTTCAAAGGCCGTACTGCAGCTGCAAATTTTCTTTCACCACAAATTCAAACTACGCCGTGCGCCTACCCTAACATATGTGACCGCTACCCGACCCCCCCCCCCCCACTCAGTGTTAATTAGGGTACGCGTATGCTTGTTCCCTCTTTTTGAAAGCACCCCCTATCTGAGGGCTGCCAACATTTCCGAACCCCCCCCCCCCCCCCCCTTTAGCGGGCTTTTCGCGGGCTTTTCCTGCCTTGGAGACCCCCCTAAATCAGGAAAAATGCTCAATGTACCCCCTTAATTCGGAATAATTTCTCAGGAGTCCAAACAGATGAGAGAAAAAGAGGAAAAAAAAAGTCAAATACACACCCTTTTTTTACAATCCTAGGGCCGGACTTTGTCGCACGAAAAGTACCCCTTTACCGGACATTTTGGTAACACGTGGTCATTCCGACCCCGGAGTGGGGAGGGGGGGGGGCCGGGGACCGCTACCGGATGTGACCGTGGGAATGCTGCGGCAGTCCTATAATTGCTATTGGCCGTAGATATTTTGGACCGCACGGCCGCCCCGGCAAATGTGACATAGGCATTAAGTCCCGTTCACACAGGATCTGCGTAGAGTTGCTGGTGTGACGTACCGACTACGCCGAAATTAGGCTGGGTATTCATGAAAAAAATGTTGGTTCGGCGTAGTTCCAGCGTAGGTTATGCGTAGACTGGCATACGAAGGCGTATGGTTAAGTACCCTGTGCATAGGCACCCCGTACATACGGCGTATGCAATTGGCGTATAACTACGCGTACGATGGTGTATCGTAGGGTTGCGTTTGTTAACGTCGGCCTGACGGACAGGTTTACTGACGGTCGCGTATGGTTGATTACTGACTGTGTGCGCAAGCTTTTACTGCTTCGTCGGACTGACGTAGGGTAGCGTAGTGTTGTGTAGACTTGCGTACAAAATTCATAATTTCTGCGTCTAGTGTCTACGCTGAAAGTACGCATTGTCGCGTACCCCCTTTGCGTCCCTCAGCGTACAGTTAGGTAGGCCAGGGTAGGGCAGCGTACGCTCGGCGTATTCGGTACGCAACAGTACGCAACTGTACGCATATCCCGGTGTAAAAGGGGCTTTACAGTGTGTCACCCATCATTGGTTCTTTTTTTGGATTGTTTTGGTTCCTTTAGATAAAACTGTGAGTGTGGGTTCCCCCCCCCCCCCATTAAAACCCCGCATTGGGTGAGGGGATTCCCCCCCCCCCCCCCAACGACATAGCACAGAGTATAATTCAGTTTTCATTTTCACTTTATTTCTATTTACAATGCAAACAAAAACTATGTAAAATTCATATCATATTCTGTAAATGCAAACAAAAACTTGTAATTTTCTCCTATTCTCAAATGATAGGATACATGTATACGGATACGGTGTTGACAAAATGTGTCAAAGTGAACCATGTATTCAAAAAAAAAATGCTTTATCTCAATTTTTTTATCCTCAAAACCAGACCCAAATAGAATCAGATATACTATTTTCACTAAGTATTTTAGCTGTGGCATTACATGATCATCAAATATAAAGAAGGCAGAAGGCTTCAGAAAGCATGTATGAAATATATTATCCTTAATTGGCATTTAGTTTAAAACAATTTACACATTTTTCTCTCTAGAAAGAATTAAAAGAATAATAGTATGATCCTCTTCAAAGTGTTTTGATAGAATATTCGTTAGACCATGGACCCTACTACAGATAGACTAATAATGAGAGTCTTTCTTTGATCACATCATGACCACCGCCACCTGATAATGTGTATGTTGATGAGGACATTCATTTGACGCGACAATGTTGATTATGTAATCACGAATTATCACAAAGAAAACCTTTTACATTTCTTCAGATTCTTTTCGCTGGGCCAGGGCGCAGAGTGTAGTTTCAGGAAAAGTACCGTGATTTAAGACCAGTTAGAGGAGCAGTGAACCCCAAATTATGACAATTTGTGTGATATTAGATTGATGACTTAAGAAGTGATACTGATGGACATACATCTGGACTTGCCAAACTTCGAAAAATACATATTCTTTACTGTCCTATTACCTTCTATTCCTTGGAAATTGATAGGATATGTTTTAAAATGAAGTTTGAAATCATCGTCTTTCAGCCAAATTTACAGGTTTCTCTTGTAAACTACTTCTAATTTTCTATTGAAAACATCATATACGTCAATATTCATAATTATGTAAGCCACAACTGCACATGCATTTCCATGATTTTAAGCGATTCAGTTTCTTTTGCGCAGGCAAAAGTTGAAAGCATGTTTGGAATGTCATTATGATACTTTTGACAGAGTCTATGAGAGTCAGGTGCATGGATATATTATGGTACCGTTTAGTGTCCATTTGTAGTAGGTCCATGGTTAGACATACCCAGGCGCGTACGCTGGATTTTTTCGAGGGGGGGGGGGGGGGGTTAAGAGGACATATTTATTTTTTTCCCCAAAATTTGGCCGATCGATATTTAGAGGGGTAAAGTCAGCTTTTGGGGTCATCATTACCATTTTTTTCTTTTCTTTTTTTTATAAAAAAATGTAAAGGGGGGGGGGGGTTCGTCCAAAACATACACATACAAAAGTCAAAGGGGGGGTTCAACCCCCAGTCCCCCACCCCCTGCGTACGCGCCTGGACATACCCATAATGGTGGAATTGGAAATGTGTTGCTTTTGAATGGTCCCGATAGATCCAAATGGCCTACAATCGTCAAATTAGTTCAATTTGTAATGTGTCATAACGGAAAACTATCATGCTCTGCTAATTCTCCAGTGCATCAGCTGCAGTGAATAGTCAAACTATTTACACGAGTAGTTTACACTAATACTTGCTGCTGTAAAGCACAACTCATATCCAGGCACGTAGCCACAGGGGGGGGGGGGTACGGGGGGGACGTGCCCCCCCCCAAAAAAAATTCAAGATCGGTTGAACTTTTTAGACCCCTTTTTTTTTACCTCGATCGATTACATGCAGGCGCGTACGCAGGATTTTTTCAAGGGGGGGGGGGGGGGGGTTTAACATTTATAAATCGGGCCGAAAATTTCGCAACGACTCAGCCAGCCGCTGAATAAGCGGGGGGGGGGGGGGGGGGGAGGGGGGGGTAAGAGGTCACTTTTTTTTTTTTTTTGGTCCCAAAAAAATCGCAACGACTCAGCCGACCGCTGAATAAGCAGGGGGAAGGGGGGGGAAGGGGGAGGAAGGGGGGGGGGGGGTAAGAGGACCATTTTTTTTTTTTTTTGGTCTCGAAATTTGACATTTTGCTCTTTTTTTTTTTTTTTTTTTATTAAAAAAAAAAAAAAAAAAAAAAAAAAAAAAGGGGGGGGGGGGGGGGGGGGGTCACAAAAAGGGGGGGGGGGGGGGGGGGGGGGGGTTTACACAAAAAAAAATTCCAAAGGGGGGGGGGGTTTAACCCCCAAACCCCCCCCCCCTGCGTATTGCCTGATTACATGTACATGTATGTGCCCCCCCCCCCCCCCCCCCCAAAAAAAAAAAAAAACGACAACATCAAACTCTGGCTACGTGCCTGCTCATAGCCTTTAATTGTGCATACGAAGTACTGACAGTGTGTCACCAATCATTTGGTTTCTTTTGGATTTTTTTGGTTATTTTGGATAACATTGTGGGTGTGGGGATTCCCCAAACAACATATATAGCACAGTGTATAACTAATAAAACCATTATAAAAAACACACCAAACCGCATGCATACCTCACACCACATACACACACATAACTACAGAAAAATATTCTGCATAAACAGATCCCCTTTAAGAGTGCCATGGGCAAACTTCGTTCGGCAAGGTTCAAATTTTACCATCCGATTGTCATACATTCCCATTAACAGATAATACAGTATGTGTAAATAAGAAAAAGTATGTTTCATTCAGAGATTTCATCTGAAGTTTTAGAAAATAAGAAAAAAAATGAATATCGGTAATCGAACATCATAATATTTGTATAATTTTCACTTGTATTCATTTTCATTTTTACAAAGTAAATTTCAAATAAGATACATATTATATTATGTAAAGGCATACAAAAAACGTTAGGAAACATGTACATGGCTGTGGTGTTGACAAAACAAAAAAAACTTTTAAAAAGACAGTGAAAGGGATCAACACATGGTGTTACCAATAATCTTCAATTATAAATACTTATTCACCGTGGATAAGTACAGATAACATCAACAGATTCATACGGATTGGTGACAACTTACAAATGCCTGAAACTACCTTTATGGGGAACAATAACCCTGAACAATAATAATTAAGGCCGTTAGGAGACATTCAAATGAGCATTAGGGGGGATATGATTCCAATATCAAGGCCTGAATGGGAGTTCAAAAGAATGTTAGCTTTCATGTGTGAGTGCATGTCCAAACGATTTGATTTTTGGGGATTAATTTTTCACATACACACTTGTATGTACTATGTAGACATACATGTACAACACCATAATAAATAGATCGTCGATGGCATAATCAATTAAATTTTACATGCATCAATGGATCGTCAGAAGCTTTATTCAAAGCTTGATGGAGAGAAGCCACACAGATTTCAACTTCTATAAGTAATATTTGAGCCTGATAGTTTCAATTTTAAATAGTATGCCTGACATTGAACCCAAAATATACAGTGAACAATATTTTGGGTGATATGTTCCTTTTTACAATGAAAGACTACAATGTCCTTATACACAGAACAAGATTCTGCCAATCTAAACATATACCTTCTATTTTTAAATAGTAAATTGCACTACCTATACAACTTATATAAAATTAAGAAAGATGATTGGGTAATGCATTTCTTCCAATTAATAAATAAAACTGTATTGTCAGAATTTTCGGGGAATAAGGTTTAATTTATTAATTTGCAAATAAGCATTACCCAATCATCTTTCAAATGCCTCTTTTGGACGCCACAAAGAGGACATTAACTGATACTTAAATAAATTGATTTACAAATACATGTATATAACGCTATGAATTTACACTGGAGTAACATACAAGCATTATTAAAGACTAGATTCTCCAAGGAGAATTTAAAATCCATCAGTATACACGGTAATATCCTCCTGGCTCGAAACGGATGATCTCAAGTTTTCAGCATTGTAGTTTTCTTTAAATAGAGATATCCATCCCCCCCCCCCCCCCCCCCCCCCCCGGGGAAACAAAACATAAAAAGAGAGAGATAGAGGGGCAATTAGTTGCAATATGTAATAATTTAAACAAAATTCACAATGGGAAAATGTAATTTTGACATTATTCAGATTTGAGACTAAAAAACGTCTTAAACGTTAAGTAAAGAGTAAAGACTCATAAATAAGACAGATCATGGTACAACAATCTAAGTATACTTCGCATAAATACCATTTGTAATACAGCTCGAATAAAATCACATTTCTTTTCTTGAGTTGTTCACTTAATTACTACATTTGGATGATTAGAGACTCATTCAGATATGATACACTGCAGCAGTTTTTTAAACCTGTATAAGAATGGCAACTACGCCCATCAAAGGTCCCATGCGTATGCACTGAGCTCTGTTTTATAAGATACATAAATGTGGAGTGTAATACACTTATATCACTAACCGGTGTGTTGGTTCAGTCAGTAGAGCGTCCGCCTCACAACCGGGAGGTCGTGGGTTCGAAACCCGGCCGTGTCATACCAAAAGACGTTAACTCTTATCATGCCACAGGGCTAATCCCCATTGTGCCAAGCCCCAAATCCCCCCGTGCCAGGTTGTTTCGGAGATAATCTTTAACTTAATAACAATTTGGAGTGGACTTTAAAAGATTATTATTATTAATTAAAAAGAACTGCCACAGATTATCGCAGCATATTTGAATCGGGCTTACACCTGAACAAAACTCTAACAGATAGGACATCCCTCAAAATATGCTTACTTACAAATGGTCACACTCAAAGTGCTAAAAACAGCGCCTTGACCAACATCGTACAGTATGCATGAAAAAGAGAACAATTGTAGTTCCACCGCTTCTCACACCTTTCTCTGTCAGTGCATGCTGTTCCACCAGTCACATCTGACCAGGTCAAAACAAGACTCTTTATCCCGAAGAATGAGCAATAACAGTATATATTCAAACTCTATTCACACCCATGTGCAATAGCTCTTCTTCTTGATTACACTTGTACAGCTTTTATTTAGGTTCTTCTAAAGCTGTTAAATCTAAAGAC
Organism: Strongylocentrotus purpuratus; assembly: GCF_000002235.5. Lineage (NCBI taxonomy): Eukaryota > Metazoa > Echinodermata > Echinoidea > Camarodonta > Strongylocentrotidae > Strongylocentrotus > Strongylocentrotus purpuratus. The sequence goes on from NW_022145600.1 coordinate 9,533,817, forward strand.
ATCACAACCATGAAGGTGAAAATAGACACGAGTTAAGCGACAGAGAGCTCTGGATCTTGGAACCGAAGAGCTAATGTCTCTAACAACCAGCTTGTGTTAGGCTTGTATGATATATCAGCAATTCATATAGCTATAATTCAAACCTAAAAGCAAGCAAGTGATTGAAATGGTCTGGCATTAGGCACAAAGGGATTAAGTAGCCAAGAAGTTAATCACACAAAGGAAAATGACATGTTGCGAATGAAACAGCAGTTCCCATAAAAAGCCATATGCTTCTTTGATCATGCGAATGTCCAGTGGTGAACTACACCATGGCATGTAGAGAATTGAATCCACTTTGACAGGATATCCTCTAGTTCTTCAGGGCTTCTGGTCAGGTCATCACGGCTTGGGGGTAGCCCCTTGAACTGATGTAATTCAACATAGAAAGAAAGCTGCATGCAACATGATCTCGCAATAGAATCCAGATGCGCCCTGGGTCGTGTAAATGTCTGCTTGTTAACTATGGCAGAAAGAGTCTTTAGTCCATGTGAGAAGTTATCAACTAGCTCCTGAGGGCTTCTAATCTGGCCTGCATGGCTTGAAGGTCGTCCCCTTCTTCTTCTTCCTCCTCGCTCTCTGGACCTGCTGTAGCGCCCTCTGCTGGTCCGGGTAGCTCAGCGCTGACTTCTGGCGCTGTGGAGAGTGCACCTGCATGGTAAAGAAATTAGCAATGAGAAAAGACAAGATATTATATCATTGTTGAACTCGTTCATTAGGTTGGTGTCAATCAGTAGGAAGGAGTTCTTTGACACACAAAAGAGATTGATGCACCTTTTTTTTTCTAGACTAATCATATTTGGAAACCATACTCAACTCTTCTTTCAGTATTGCTGGGAATTTTTAAAACAACGAAAGAGGAAGTGAAAGAAAAAACCCAACTAGAGACATGTACATGGAGGCCTATCCATGAAAAGCTCAGATAAACTTTGTGTATTTTGCCTTACACTTACATTTCCTCTCTATTCTTCATTTTGACACTGTCCTCTCCATTCTTTTACTCAATGGCATCTCTCTATATCATAAATCTAACCATTTTCTTTCTTTAAGCCATCATTATACCAAGCATTCTGGATAGCTTCCACTTTCCAATGTAAGGAATAAATGCACTATCTGTTCCAAGAATACAAATTACTGATCCAAATATATTATTTGGTGTCACCTGTGACTGGGATGGGAAGAGAGATTTGAATCACTGTGACCCTTGGGTCTCTATAACTGATTGGGGGTGTGGAAGTACACCACTATACCGGGACTTTCCCCTACTCTTCAACAAAAAGTGTGGCTGGTTCTTAACGTGCAAAGATTGTGACTCTCCTCTACATGGGACCTCCATTTAATGTCCTATCCGAGGGACGCAGTTTTTTTTCCACTGTAACCTAGCCTGCATCTATGACACTTGGGAGGGGCACATCAAAAAACAACAAAGGCTTCAGTTCTCCGCCAGGGATAGATTTGACCCATGACCTTTGGTTCGACAGGCAGATGCTTTACCAACTGAGCCTACTCCTCCCCTCCTCATTAAACAAACCACACAGACATGATGCTTCCCATACTAGACATATCATCACCCTGGGGGGCGTTTCACAAAGCCTTTTGTCAATGACAAATAACAGAAATCAGAGACAAATCTGCTGATAACCAATCAGAAGCAAGGATTTCAGTAGCTTATAACACAAATTGTCACTGATGACAAGTTTTGTGAAACGCCCCCCAGATCTTCACTGTCATTAAAGAGAAGGTTGAGTTCTGGGAAGAGGTGACAAATAATTTGTGAGCGTTATCATTGTATTATGCAAGTGTGGAAGAACATGAGATAAAAAATATTTCCTGAAAAGCATGGCTCTTCAAATGCCTTAATATTCTAAATATGGCATGTAGCATCATAATAATCAGGACGGAATTTTATGCCACATGTTTGTGTAGTCCCATATACATCTTTCTGTGTACGGTGATTGTAACTTTACCAAGACGGGACCAAATTTCTTATCATTTTGATGATTCCCGAACCTTGCAGTACACACCAATACTTATATGCTAGATGATCAACCTTCTCTGATCGATTCCACAACGTTTCTTTCACAATGCAATCGCATGACTAGAACTCAACTTCATCTTTAAAGGGAACCAAAATCTTCATACTAAGTTACTTTTATTGTAAAGTTTCAGATATTTTAATAAAATCAGTGAAAATTTGAACAAAAATCGGGCAAGGAATAAGGAATTTAGAGCTTTTTGAAATGACTAGTCACTAGAGGGCGATATTTAATTTGATGACATCATCTGTGGACAACTCTCCATGCCTTTTGTACATCAAATTTCATGTTTTTCCTTCTTTCTTGTGATTGAGATAATCTACTCCCCTGAAAGCAAGGTATAGAATGCAAAATGATATTCTACTTCACATGTTATGAAGTCGGATCAAGAACACAAATAAATATGAAAAAAACGAAAGAATTGTGAAATTTGAAGCACAAAAGGCATGGAGAGTTGTCCACAGATGATGTCATCAAATTAAATATCGCCCTCTAGTGACTAGGCATTTCAAAAAGCTCTAACTTCCTTATTCCTTGCCCGATTTTGTTCAAATTTTCACTGATTTTATTAAAATATCTTAAACTTTACAATAAAAGTAACTTAGTATGAAGGCAATGTTTGTTTAATCCGAATTGTTTGTTTCTTACCTGCCGTGAGCTCATAGAGTATCTTATCAATTTCCTCCTGGGTGGCATCCTCTTCTACATCGTCTAATGATTCAAACGTATCCTCCATCATCTCCTCAATGATACCAGCCTGGTGAAAGAGAAGTATGAAGCATTACTAGACTGAACGATATCTTGATGTTTGTAACAATAATTAGAGGGAGTGTCATGGTCGAGTGGTTTAAGGCGCTTGACCAGAGATGCAAAGGTCTAAGGTTCGAATCCCGACACGGCACTAATATCCTTTGGCAAGATATTAAATTGCACTTGCTACTCTCCACCCAGGTGTTAAATGGGTACCCGGTAGGATGCGACCGTCATTGTTGGTCAAACAGTTTTTGAGCATCATGTAACGCCTGGCTGGAATGCTCCCCAGGAAATGGAGATTGTGCACACAGTGTGTGCAGGCAAGCACTGAATCCAATGACCGGGGTAATAGTATATTTGTAAAGTGCTTAGAGACATTTGTATAAAGGAGCTATAAAGAGCTAAATATTATTATTATTATTATAAAAGATGTAGTATTGCCCTTTGCGACCCAAAAATCTTGAAATCTACGGTCAGTTTAATTTTTTTTAATTACCGTTTTTTAGAGAAAAAATGTATTAAACCATTCAAAACAGAAATATCAGCCCAAAGAGGGAGGGAAAACAAAGATTTCCTGACCGACCTACGCATGTTTTGGCAATACAACATCTATTTTTTAGATCTAATAGTGGGTTCTTATATAGCACTCATGTTTATCACACTTGACACTGTTGGTGCTCCAATGTTATTGCCCAAGCTTTAGCACGGCTGCCATTATGGTGCTCGAGCATTTCGAGGCAATAATTCCTGCCAGGTACCCATTTACTTCACCTGGGTCGGGTGGGACAAATGGTAGTTTTAATGTTTTTCAAAAAGACATTGGCGATGTGGCAGGGATTTGAACCCCATACCTTGCGATTCGTAGTCCAGGGACTTATCCACTAGACCACAAATCTCTTCAATATGCAATAAAATGGACAGATAAACTAATTTAAATTGATCTTTTATTGTTATTCATGCGTTAGATGGCTTGTTTACACTAGCAAAATATTAATAAACTACAAAAAAAAGTTGGAAAATTTCATCAATACATATACACAACCTTCACTTCAATACAGAGACCAATCATTTGGTAAACCCTAGCTTTAAACATTACCTGAAACCCAATCACGACCCTAATCCTAATCCTAATTCTAATCCTATGTATATGTCAACAACAAAAAATCAAGCTAATGTTGGGGGGGGGGGGGATGTTGGATGACCGAAACTAAAATAAGTCTGCGGAACTGCTGTTTCTCATTCACAGTGACGCATGAAGTTATCAAGTGACCATCCATACTAAATGGCGCATACCTCTCAGATCCTCTATTTAGTAACTTAAAGATGGTTATGATAATGCGATTGCATTGTGAAAGAAACGTTGTGGAATCGATAAGAAAAGATTGATCATCTAGTATATAAGTATTGGTGTGTACTGCAAGGTTCTGGAATTATCAAAATGATAAGAAATTTGGCCCGGTCTTGGTAAAGTTACAAGCACTGTACACAGAAAGATGTATATGGGACTACGCGACACGTGCACGATATCTATCAGGTCAAAATAGATATAATATTTTACCAAATATATCAATTAGTACCGGTAGGCGGTTTCTGGGCAAAATTTGTATCATTACGTATTAATCAAAACATATTCTTCACATGATTGGTAATAAGAGCTTCCATTTCATTTTTTGAGATTGGGGCGTTTCCAAAACTGGTCTTTACCTTTAAACCCACTCTGCTACATGTATCATGTTTCAGACCACTCCAAAGATACCTTGTGGGCTAGTGCTCCCAAGGCACTTTATTGAACTGTACGCATCGACTAACCTTCATCATTTCTTTTGATAGTTCCATCATGGTAGCTTGAATCTCTGGCACCTTGACCAATGATTGCATGGCTTTCATCACGACTGTGCTCTTCTCCAATGCTCCGCTTACTCTCAGTAATGCTGATTGGTTGAAAAGATCAGACATGTTATAAATATGGCATTCTTCATGAATCATGATAAATGTGACCCAGTAGGATGCTTAAGTCACTGTCATTGAATTAACACTGTAGGTGTGTATATAAAATGATGTCTGGGTAGTATACAAATGATGCATGGTATATTGTTCCAAATTCTAGAAGCAGTTACACTACTACTACTACTACTAATATTACCACTGCCACTACCACCAACACCACCAACACCACTACCACTACTACCACTACAACTACCACTTCCACTACCACTACCAGTACCACTACCACTACCACTACTACTACTACTACTACTACTACTACTACTACTTCTACTACTACTACTACATGTAACACTACCACTACCACTACTACTACTACTACTACTATTACTACTACTACTACTACTACTACTTCTACTTCTACTACCACTACCACTACTACTACTACTACCACTATCACTACCACTTCTACTACTACTACTACTACTACTACTACTACTGCTGCTGCAGCTACTACTACTACTACTACTACTACTTCTACTACCACTACCACTACTACTGCTACTACCACTATCACTACCACTTCTACTACTACTACTAATACTACTACTACTACTACTACTACTACTGCTGCAGCTACTACATTTTATCATTATCCTCATCGTTGTCATTATCATTTGGATCACCCGGGCTACTACTCACCTTGCTGGTTCTTCATCTGCATGCCTACCGAGTTCAGATGAGCCTTGGAGGTGTAGATGCGATTCTTGGCCTTCTTCGACTGGATCAGTTCCTTGGCTAGGATTTTGCAGACGTCCATGTGATTCTTCTTGGCAGAATCCTTGATTGACCTTTTGACCTTTGCCTCTGCCACTTCAATTGCTGCCATAATATGATGAAGGATTTAAAAGAATGGTGTAAGTATGACAAGCTGGTCAATAAAATAAAGGCGCCTAGAAATACAATTGAGTACACAATATGAACAGGATTAGAGTTTCGAAAATAATATCGCTAGTGATATTTGTTTGTCTCGCAATGTATGGTAAACAAGGGATCTAAAAGATCACAAAGTTTCATGCACCACTGCAACATTATGTCAGGTGATAAAATATAACGTAAGCATTAGAGTTATTTCAATGGTACAAATAGAACTCTAACTGAAATCGGTATCAAATTTTTCTTGTTTTCATTCTTTTGCCATGATAATTATTGATGTCTTAAAGATAAACTTGAGTTCTGGTAAAAAAAGAAAATTAATTCTCACAGAATCAAACGAAAATTACACTGAATGTTCAAGATTACAAATAAATGACATGTGCCAAACAATTTTGGAAGAAAATGTATACTGGCTGAATAATGAGCATAGAAAGACAAGGAAATCAAGGTAGTACTAGCCCCGACACCATGTGTGTTGTCCCATATACAGCTTTCTGTGTACAGTGTTTGTTACTTTACCAAGACTCGGTCAAATTTATTATGATTTTGATGACTCCAGAACCTTGCAGTGCACACCAATACTTACATGCTACATGATCAACTGTTTCTGATCCTTTCCACACCTTTTCTTTCACAATGCAATCGCATTACCAGTACTAAAGTTTATCTTTAAGAACACTTTCAGGAATTTTTACTCTTCTTCCCACTAAGTTTCTAATACATATCAATGGAATTTTAAACTATTTTACACCACGAGTCAAAACGTTAAATAAGTCTTTTAAATGAAATAAAATAATCAAATCCATAAATGAATTCCATATTGTAACAGGCAGCATTATAGCCTAGAAAAAAAGCATATTTTTACCAAAACAAAACAAAATATATGTGTACATTTTTTAGCTAATCGAAAGAAGCCACATCTGTAAATCATTTCACTCTATGACTTTGAATCTGAAAGCATAAGAGAATATTTTTGCTCATTTTATAGCCAATGTGGTCAAAAATTTCTGGGGGAAAAGTTTTGATTTGGGATGAATCGCTCACATCTAATTTGCCTGTCCAGTTGGCGGCCTTCTTTCCTCAAAGCAGAAGTCCACTCACGTACCTAAAATTAAAACAACCAAAGAAAAGTTTAAAACTTAAAATAAAAATCGTCAGGTACATGCAAGCCATGGAAGTTGCTTTGAACCAAATGGAGACTGAAATCATCTGGGTAGATGACATGTATATATGTAGCAAAGAATCCTACACAGATACTTGACTTTGCCAATTTAATGAGATTTATATCTCCTCTACTCTGCTCTTTATCGTTTTTCTTTTGTTTATTAGAGGTAAAAACCAGTATTGGAAACGCCCCAATTTCAAAAAATGAAATGGAAGCTCTTATTACCAATCATGTGAAAGAGTATGTTTTGACTAATACATGATGATAACAAATTTGCTGGGAAACCTCCTACTAATTGATATATTTGGTAAATTAGTTTATCTATTGGTATGTGAGAGATAAACGCACGTGTGCGTAGTCCGATATACATCTTTCTGTGTACAGTGCTTGTAACTTTACGAAGACTGGGCCAAATTTCTTGCAGTACACACCAATACTTATATGCTAGATAGATCTAGATCAATCTTTTCTGATCGATTCCACAACGTTTCTTTCATAATGCCATCGCATGACCATAACTGGTCTTTATCTTTAACATTTCTTCTTTTATAAGTTTCTCTGCTTCTTTTGTTTTATTTCTCTTCGAATTCTCCTTGCTTACACTAATCCATTGAATGCTCTTTGTTATAACCTTTCATGTACATGTAGATTGTATCTCAGACTTTGGTTTTTGACAAGAGTAGTGACAAATAGCGAGGAAAAATTATCCTCAATAATATGGGGAGGGAAGGAAAGAAAAGGAGCATTAGGAACACTTAAAGATAAAGTTGAGTTCTGGTCATGAGATTGCATTTTGAAAGAAACGGTGGGGAATCAATCAGAAAAGATTGATAATTTAGCATATAAGTATTGGTTTGGTGTGTACTGCAAGGTTCTGGAGTCATCAAAATCATAATAAATTTGGCCCAGTCTTGGTAAAGTAACAAGCACTGTACACAGAAAGATGAATATGGGACTACACAAATGGTGCCGGGCCTACTTACCTTGATTTCCTTATCTTTCTTTACTCAGCCAATCTACATTTTCTACCAAAATTGTTTGGCAAATGACATTCATTTGTAATCTTGATCATTCAGTGTAAGTTTCATTTGATTCTGTGAGAATTTTTTAATATCTTTTACCAGAACTCAGTTTATCTTTAACTCTGTGTTAACGTATAAACTTACACCTTTCTGGCTTCATACAGACATCATGTAAGTTTGAGAGGTAACTAAAACTTTCTTCTCTTTCAATATTCCCTTTGTCTTCTTCTTCATCTGTATTTTTACATTTATTTTGGAGTAGCGTCTACATGAGGAGTATAATCAACTTCATATACTGTAGGTTCTAGATGATCTAAGAGATCAATTTCTTCTCCTCTGAATCTTCTGATTCTTCTCTACTACTTTTTATTCAGACATCTTTATTCAGACATCTTGTCTGCCCCTCTCATATATCTTTTGTTCTTCTTACACAGATACATGTGCAATTTATTTTGAACATTGATTCTTTTTTCTTTTACTTCCTAGATCTATTCTTCTCTTATTATTCCTCCTCCTCTTCTCCTTCTTCTTCTTCCTCTTCTTCTTCTTCTTCTTCTTCTTCCTCCTCCTCCTCCTCCTCCTCCTCTGCTTCTTCTTCTTCTTCTTCTTCCATCATAACTTCCCCTCCTACTACTTCATTTGTTCTTACTCTTGTTCATGTTTAGCCTTAAGGGCTCTCTCGAAATGTTTTTTTAATGATATTATTCGAGAGAGCCTTAAACGGCTCCCATACCCCTGCACGGAGAGGCATGTAAACAAAACTCAAAAGTGGTCCAAAATCACACTTTCGCGCACCCGACCAATATTGGACAGTGGCTTTGATAAATTTTGTCGTAGTTTTGGTCTTAATTAGCGCTTTAATTTCAAAATCGGATCTAAAAATAACAAAATAAGAGCAATTTTCTTACCAGACCGATACAGCTCAGCTCCCTTTTCACGTGTACCGTGTGAATTCACGATGTCTACACAATGGTGATGACCTCTGACTGGCACTTCCGTAATTGTGGGTAAATTGTGCTGCTTCCGTATAATGCGCTGTATGAGTGTTATTCAGCGCATTATACGGAAGCAGCACATTTACGAAGTGCTAGTCAGAGGTCATCACCATTGTGTAGACATCGTGAATTCACACGGTACACGTGAAAAGGGAGCTGAGCTGTATCGGTCTGGTAAGAAAATTGCTCTTATTTTGTTATTTTTAGATCCGATTTTGAAATTAAAGCGCTAATTAAGACCAAAACTACGACAAAATTTATCAAAGCCACTGTCCAATATTGGTCGGGTGCGCGAAAGTGTGATTTTGGACCACTTTTGAGTTTTGTTTACATGCCTCTCCGTGCAGGGGTATGAAAGCCGTTTAAGGCTCTCTCGAATAATATCATTAAAAAAACATTTCGAGAGAGCCCTTAAGGCTAGTTCATGTTACTAGTTTTACTGTTCCTTTTCTTTTTCCTGTATTAATTTTATTATGATGATTGCCTTCACTTTCTTTCTTCTTCTTTTTCTTCTTCTCATTCCGATTCTCCCTTCTTCCGCCTTTTTCATCTCTTGGTCTTCTTCTTTCACGTTGCCATTGCCGTTTGATGACCTTCGAAAGACTGTCGATCTATCATTTTTTAAATCTCTCGTCTACACAATTACGCATCAACACACACTGGTCGTCTGCCGAACTTCGAACACTCAACAAACTTACAAACACAAATAATAGTTACTGGGACCGAAGACAAAACGGACGCCTACAAGTGAGAACTAGGTCTACAACTTTCGACTCTGATTTCAACTCATACAAATATCACATAAATATTCCATTACCTGATCCTTCGGGTCTTTCTTAGCTTCTTTCCCAAACAGCCCCATGATTCAAGAAGATGATTTCTGCTTGTGAGAAATTCACAAAATAAATATACCGTCTCCTCTGCTCTGCTGCTCTAGTTTAGTGTTGATACTGCGCCTAACTGAAGTAAGCGCTCAATGAAATCGAAACATAACATTACAAAATCGCCCATTACATTACTCGCACAGTTTCATACATCTCTTTCGTTCACTTTCCTTGTAGATGATAACAATGTAATATTTGAGTTTACGTATATATATTTAGGCATATTGCAGACCTAATTACTAGTAAGTATTAACATCACCACGCACGGTAACTAAGAATAGTATAGATGGATGTGTTGTCAATTCGAATCTTTTCATTGTCCACATAGATTATATAGGCCTCACTATGAAATTTAAAAAAAATGATTACAAAATATGGCATAGGGGCCTGTAGAACTATCTGATATGGCCATTTGATGACATGATGTAAAAGGTAAAAGTTAATATGGATAAATGATACATGCTATTCCTGGTAGAAAAGAACCATGATACAAGCTGTTACATAAGGAAACGATTGGCAATTAAACAGCACCTTGAGAGAGAAATAGCGAGGAGCAGGGGCGTACGCAGGATTTTTTCAAGGGGGGGGGGTTTAAAATCTGGCCAAAAATATTTTGCTCCCGAAAATTTGAAAATCGCGCCGGCCGAAAATTCGCTCAGTGGGGGGGGGGGGGGGGGGGCGGGGGGGGGGGGGGTCAAGCGGACACTTTTTTTTTGGTAGTCCAAAAAAAAATCCAAAAAAAAAATTGCAACGACTCAGCCAACCGAAAAGTCGCTCAGTGGGGTGGGGGGGTAAGCGGACACTTTTTTTGTTGTTGTTGGTAGTCCAAAAAAAAAATTGCAACGACTCAGCCAACCGAAAAGTCGCTCAGTGGGGGGGGGGGGGGGGGGGGGGGGGGGGGTAAGCGGACACTTTTTTTTTTTTTTTGGTCTCAAAATTTGAAAATTTGACATTTTTTTATCGTTGGGGGGGGGGGGGGTAAGGTCACTTTACGTTAGCCGTGGGCATAATTTTTTTTTTTTTTTTTTTTTTTAAATTTAAAAAAACAAAAAACAAAAAAAAAAAACAAAAAAACAAAGGGGGTTTTTTTTTTTTTTTTAGGGGGGTTTACACACATAAAAATACCAAAGGGGGTTTGAACCCCCAAACCCCCCCCCCCCCCCCGCGTACGCCCCTGGCGAGGAGAGCTAAATCTTAAGATCAGAGAACAAATTAAGAGAGAGAAAGAGATCTCTTTCTCTCTCTTTGATCGAGGGAAAGAGAGAGAACCCAGCCGGCAGGAAGAGGGGGGGGGGGTCCCAATCCGTGAGAAAATATTAGTTGCGACTCAGCCGTCGGTGAATAAGCCGGGGGGGGGGGTAGGAGGCACTTTTTTTTGGTCCAATTTTTCAGTAAATATTTTGCGCCCACTCAGTCAGCGGTGAATAGGCAAGGGGGGGGGGGGGGGGGGTGAGACCACTATTTTTATTTTTTGGACCTAATTCGTGAGATTTTTTTTTGGTTTTTGTAATTCTTTTTTTGTTGTTGACCCGTCAGCCCCCCCCCCCCCCCCCCCCCCCCGCGGTGCAGAGGATCCAACCGGCGTCAAGAGGAGGGGGGGGGGGGTAGCCAAATCTTAATACAAAATTTAGTGCCGTCTTAGCCGACCGGCGAATAAGCGGGGGGGGGGGCGCTTTTGTTTTTGTTTTATAAAGGTTAACTTTACGTTATTATCCTATTTTTTTATCGTTTGGGGGGCTGGGGGGGCCCGGGTTGGAAAAATCGTTACGTGGATCCGCCCCTGTGTATAGGAAGAGAAAGGGGTCGAAGTTGGGCTAACATTTGTTCAAGGTGTTTCCACACACACACAAACCCACACACACACAAAAAGAAATTGTCATCAGGAAGAATTGTGCAGTACCGATGAACTGAGTTTACGGTTGGCCGAGGTCTATAATGTCGGATTCTGCCCACATTGCTGTCCACTTCGTCGGTAACTTCAGCTTTTTGTAAAGGCTAAAAATAGAACTGTGACGCTCTGTCAGCTGCACTTCGCTCATCTTGCTCCACTCGGCTCAAGAACCTAGCTTCCGTCTACAAACAATATACCAGGGCAGCGTTTCTCGAAACCGTCTTAACTACAAGTTCACCGACATCCCATTGAAACGCGTGTTAAACTTAATACACGCGTTTCAATGGGATGTCGCTGAACTTGTAGTTATGACGGTTTCGAGAAACGCTGGCCAAGTTACCAACTATTATGTTATGATTGTATGGTTGCTTGCTTGTTCGTTTCTATATTTGTTTGTTTGTTTGTTTGTAGCAGCGAGGTGATCTATTTATAATTTTGTATCTTATCTATATTTGACGACGAAATCTTCATTACAATTAAATTTCGCTTTAAACATTCTAGAATAGGGAAAGTACTGTAGATACTCGGGCAAAAAAATCCCCACTGGGCGAAAATTTTCCCCACACGTACAAGAGCAAAGAAGGGAGGGGTCGATGGGAATTGAAGCAACCAATATTCTGAAACATGGCAATTCTATCAAATGTGGCCAGCTCGATCGAGCTAGAGCCTCCTGGTAATTTGTCATATTCGACCATGCAGATACATGAATTCATAATCTATCAGGCTGGTATGAGATAATGAGACGCAAGGGATGAATCCATGATTTTTGTAAAGGGGGTACAATGACTCAAAATGTCTGACAAATTAATAAAAGTAAATTAAATGGTAATCACTTTTGCAGATGCCTAGCTAGAGCTTTGCGGTGTAAACTTTGAGAGGGGCACTTATTTGTATGTGGATACTTATACTTAATTTATGCCAGTTTAGTTTTAAAACGGGGCCCTGGTCGGTTCTACCCCACCCCTTAAATCCCTCCCAAGTGTTGTCCAGTCCGGTATATTTTTTTTTGGAAAACTTCGATACTCCACTACAAAACCTCTATCGAAAGAGGGTGCACTTCGACTTGAAAACATGCAATGCTCTAATTAAAAATAGTATATGCTCAACTCGGCCCTTCGCACGTTTGTGACAAAGAACAGCATACATTTGAGCTGCTTTGCATTTGATTTGATTTATCTTCTTCTTCTTCTTTTTTTATACAAGAAAGAAAATTACAACTAATATGTAGTGTTTTCTTTCCAATGGTTAAATAACAAGAAATCGATCCAACTATTTGGACGTTCCATGCAGAGGGTGCAGCTCCCGTACCCACCCCCCCCCCCTTCCCCTCTCCTGGGGAAGACCCCGCTTACTATTATATGGATACGTCGTTGATAATAAAAACGTAATTATTTGAATAACTGACTCATAGTTATGTTCATAACGCCGTGAAATATAGACCGCGGAGGTCAAAATTAAGAGCAGTGCACCTGGAAGTCACCACCACCTTTTTTTTTAAATGGTCATCTTAATTTTGGTCCGCTCGACCGAGAAGTAACCTCAACACACGTGTCGACGCCTACTCATTATACTCACAACGGATCGTTACATGTTCTTCTTAAAGGAACTAAATATGTTGAATTAGAATTATGTAGGCCTATATTTCATTTTTCTTGCTTAGTACTGTTGGTTGTGTATGGTGATCGAGTTAGATGGTAAAATCATTACTAAGCTTTGTGTTTCATTCGTTTAATGAGGATATTGCATATCAGGTCTTCCTCGAGATAGCCCCCTTTCTGCATAATTATACAGTCAAACCTGCTTTCGCGATTACTTGTATAGAAAGACCACCTCTCTTTAAAGACCCTATTTTTCGTTTACCTTGATCTCTCATTGAAACATGTATGCAAGGAACCTGTACATAGAGACCACCTGCCTATTAAACACTTTTTTCTTGTCTTTCTTTGGCGGTCTTTAGATAATTAGGTTTCACTGTATTTTAATTTCTCATAGCTGAAATATCAAATGTGTTGATAACGATAATAATTATAATGATGATAATATTAATACAAATAATATCAATAATAATAATAATGATAATAAAACTAATAATAATAACCATAATAAAAATAATAACAATAATAATAATAACAATGATAATAATAATAACAATAATAATAATAATAATAATGATAATAATAATAACAATAATAATAATGCGCCTAGTTAACCGAGGATATGGCCTCATCAGTATTAATAATAATACTGTTCTCTCTATATGGACCTTGCATTCACAATACTACCCTGGCTTTAGCCGAGGTACCACAATAAGCCAAAAGCTCAAGTATTCAAGGAATATCTTTCTATACCGAGTACCCATATACTACACCTGGGAGGAGAGTGGCAAATGTAGATTAATGTCTTGCCAAAGGACATTAGTACCATGATGGGGCTAGAACCGCGAACCCCCGGGCCCCCCCCCCCCCCCACTCAGAGGTCGGAATGACCGCATGCGTGTTGCCAAAATGTCCGGTAAAGGGGTACTTTTCGTGCGACAAAGTCCGGCCCGAGATTTGTAAAAAAAAGGGGTGTATTTGACTTTTCACCCGGAGATTTCTTTAAAAAGGGGGTGTTTTTCTTTTTTTCTCTCATCTCTTTGGAATCCTGAGAAATTATTCCGAATTTAGGGGTACATTGAGCATTTTTCCTGATTTAGGGGGGTCTCCAAGGCAGGAAAAGCCCGCAAAAAGCCCGCGAAAGGGGGGTTCGGAAATGTTGGCAGTCCTCAGATAGGGGGTGCTTTCAAAAAGAGGGTACGAGCATATATGCGTACCCTAAATAACACTGAGTGGGGGGGGGGCGGGCGCGAACCATTGATTCACAGTCTAGCGATGTATCCGCTATAGACCATGACACCTCTACAATATGAAACATAAATATAAAGCATTACTTGTTTCTTTGGTTATTGCAAGAAGGTCGTTTCTACCATAAACAATGTAAACATTAGCTCTGAAGGTGTTCTTCCGGGAATCCGAATATTGATTTGTTTTAATTTTATCTTTCTACCCATATCACCCGAAGCAATAACACCTTCCGAAAAAGAAAATTTGTTTTGTCTTTTTACTTTATTTTTGTTTCGCCCGAAGTGGTCACAAAAATATATGAAACTATTGATCGCTTTTCATAATAATAGGCCAAGTGACAGGGGTGACAGTCTATTCCAACATCAACGCCCAGACAGGTCAGATGATAAAGAGGCTTTTCACACGTTTTTTCTCAAAAGCTTATTTGTCATTAATGTTGTAAGACTCATGCTTAACTATATTCTAAAAAAAATTTGTCGTTGTATACACGACGTATCACATAGTGACTTTATACAAATTCGTTTTGTGATCGTAGATTTTTATTTTTTATTTTTTTTTTACAGACTTTTGTTATCTTTTGGTGACGTTATCAAATCGGTATGTCATCGAAAATTGGCAATACCCTTTTATCTTGCAGACTATTTTGTCTTCTTCAAATCCCATAATAGTTAGAGTAAGGACTTAATTGGCATGTTGATGGTTTTTTTTTTAACACATGTTTTTTTAAAGAGTTGAAAACATTGTGATCATTCATATGGATATTATCCATAGAGTTATACCGGCCTCAACTCTTTGTATTATATCTCCAGTTTCAAATCAAGGTCTTTGGGCATAGACTATGGGTTTGTTTTGATTTATCGGTAAATTTCGCATTCACTTAGTATTGACTCAATTCCATTTTTGTACAGAAATAACCTACTGCTTCTAGCTATTTCGATCAATATATATATAATAGCCTGCATCTAAATTTGTGTCCTATTTCAAACGGGTCATAAAAATAGCTATTTTGTTCTTCTGTTTTCACAAAAGCTCTGGTTTCATAACTGGTATTTCCATGTCTTCGTGCGCGATTTTGGTTGTATTGATACCTGTAAGATATAACAAGAACATTATCTAAATCCAAATGTTATGCCATTTTAAGTTGAATTTAAAGATGTAGGCTGTTTCAAGTTCATTCATTATGTTTTCAAAATTTACACAATTTCTCTTTTTTTTTCATGTAAAAAAAAAGGATGAAAAAGAATTATATTACAAGAAAAAATTACGAAGATAAATCGTGTGAAAGGTAAACAAAGATAGATGGACAAATTTGAAAATGAAAATGAAAATGAAAATGAAAATGATACAAAGGGGACGCTAATGAAGAAAAATAAACCGTTAAAATCACGCTGGAACAACGAGCTCAATTAGTTCACTCACACAACTAACTATATTATACTTATCATTACATTTGTCGGGAGGAGGGGGGCATCCTATCTAGTTTATTTTGGGTACGCAAAAAAGGTGCCCCTAAGATAGCTGGCAGCAACTTTAGACCCCCACCCCCCCCCCCCCAAAAAAAAAAAGCTATAAGAGGAGATTCTCCACTGCGAATGAAATAATGATGTCATTTATTTTAGGAAACCAGTGAACGAGATATTACAGTGACGTATCCTACATAGGAGAGGGACGGGGTACACCCCTTTCCTTAAAGGGCCAGAAAAGGGCGATTTGAAATACGTCTTCGTCAGGCCGGACTGCGCACGCACTCTACTACAGACATGACGTTACTTTTTCCTCGCTATTATTTTTATTCATCCTTTTCTCCGTTTTTAGCAGTCCATTTTTCTCTACACTGTTGCTCATAACGGTGGAATATTTTTTTTTTATCCCAATTTATGGAATTATTTTTAAAATAATTTAAAAATACTAGATCTAGATAATAGTATACAGTCTCAGATTTTATTGAATAATAATTTGCCAATATGTGTTTTGCGTGACTGCTAAAGCATGTATATTATGCTACTATGTTTATTAACTAGGGGACCTATGCCCTTAAGTCATAAATGACAGTAATGAGGATTAATGCCTCACAAAAGGGCACTAATATAGCACATCGACACGGTGTTGATCCTGGGGCCTCACAGTTACGAGGCCATTGCTTTGTCACTGAACCATGACTGTACGCAGCGGGGGCTATGGTAGGGGGCAGTTTCCATAAAATAAAAAAAAACAGAAAATGCAATAAATTTTCAATAATTTATTGCATTCTACCCCGGTCCCCAACATAAAAAAATCTTCTGTGTGTCCATGCCTTGAGCCATAATGCATGGCCGTCCAGAGGATTTTTTTATGTTGGGGACCGGGGTAGAATGCAATAAATTATTAAATATTTATTGCATTTTCTGTGTTTTTTTTAATTTATGGAAACTGCCCCCTACCCTAGCCCCCGCTGCGTACAGTCATGGTTCAGTGACAAAGCAATGGCCTCGTAACGGTGAGGCCCCAGGATCAACACCGTGTCGATGTGCTATATCAGAGCCCTTTTGTGAGGCATTAATCCTCATTACTGTCATTTATGACTTAAGGGCATAGGTCCCCTAGTTGATAAACATAGTAGCATAATATACATGCTTTAGCAGTCACGCAAAACACATATTGGCAAATTATTATTCAATAAAATCTGAGGCTGTATACTATTATCTAGATCTAGTATTTTTAAATTATTTTTAAAATAATTCCATAAATTGGGATAAAAAAAAATATTCCACCGTTATGAGCAACAGTGTATAATCCTTTGTATTACTTTTTCCTCCTTTTGTCGCATCCCTTTTCATCCTTTCCTCGCTATATCCTAATATTATCCTCAATCTGTCCGCTATTGTTGTCGCATCCTTTTTCTGTTGTAATCATTTCTGGATAAAATTGTTACCTTTCCTTTTGTTATCGCTTCCTCTATACCCTTTTCACTGTTGCTGTTTGTATGCCCAAACATTGCCTGTTATGAATACACTCTTCCAAAACCCCACTGTGCGGGGTTGAAAATTTTGTAGAGATTCCCCCTTTATCTCTTAGTACTTAATGTTTGTTCGTGCGAGTCATTTTTTAAGCTGTTACTCTCACTTTTCACGATGATACAATTAGATTCAAAGGTTTGCTTCGTGTCACTTTCTACGGAGGTCACGTGATCGCTAAATGATAAAGATCTCTCCAGAGATACACAAAGACCTTGCTTGCAACACCATCTCATAAAAGTGCCAGGCAGTGCATAAATCCTTTGGGATTCCGATACCCAATCATAGATTAAAATAACTTGTGATAGGGATGGGTTTGGAGAAGTTTTATTTCAATTATTTTTGTTTAATCCTTCGTTCATTGAAGACACCAATCACACCAAAATGAAATGTTCATGTAAACGAGAAGTTCTTCTCTTTTTTTAATCTCGTTTTTTGCGTATCCAGTTCAGTCGGGAAGGGGCGTACCCACCCTCATCCGCTTCAAGGCGCAGGAAAATGCAAAGTGGGAACGACATGCGGAGCTTTCCAGACACATTTCACCCCAGATTTTCATTCATTAACTTTGCGGGAAAGTCCAAGTGATTTGGTCATTTTCTGACCAATACGTTACCAAGAATAACGAAAAAATGAACAAAATTGTTTAATATCAAATTAGTGATATTATAGGTCCATGTCATTTGGTTTGATTCAAGCTCAAGTAGGGCTCTCAACTGGATATAAGCATCGGGTATACCAAGACATGATGACCAGGGGCGGATCTAGCTTTTTGCCAGGGGGGGGGGTGACCCAGTGGCGGATCCAGGATTTCCCAAAAAATCGCGCCGTTTTCCTTCTTTTCCCCCCCTTTTCCCCCCTTTTTTTTCCTTGGCCGCCCAATGGGGGGGGGGGGGGTTAAACCGCCGAACCCCCCCCCCCTAGATCCGCCCCTGATGACGGCGGTAATGTATGAGACTTGAAATTGCCCTAGAATCAAATGAATATAATATTATGCTTGTGTTATATTCACTGAAATGATATATATCCTACCTTCGAATAAAAACCTAAAGAAAATACTAATTTCTATAGAAGGATCATTCAAAAGTATTCCATCGTGAACCAAGATGTGGAATTAACGCAAGATTTGATCGGTATTCTTCTCCTTTTTAGCACGCCACCAAACAGCTAGCAGGTCCTATGAGGTATTGAAACACACATCAACGTGCGGGATAGAAAACTCATAAAGATAAAACGACAAAGAATACGAATCGGTCATTTTGACAACCATTAAGAGTTGAATATTATGGGGAAATAATAAAACATACAAATCGACAGTGTAGATTCTATTCATCGTGATGAACATAATCAAGTACAGAGAAAGTTAGATGAGATGTCGAGAAGACCTGATCCCATAGGAGTGACCCACGGGTAAGTAATGATGATGATGTTGTGATGATGATGATGATGATGATGTTGTGATGATGATGATGATGATGATGATGACGACGACGATGAAGATGCCAATGATGATTATGACGATGATGAAGATGATAATGGTGATGATAATGTTTTTGTTGTTGTTGTTGATGATGATGATAGTTTATGATGATGATGATGCCCACGTGGGGTGGTGGTGGTGGTTAATGGGGGTGGAAGTTATGGTAACGATGATAATAATGATGAAGGGGAGAATTGGGATGAAGATGATTCCACCGTACACTGTTTTTAAGTTTATACTTCACCCTCCCATTTCTCTCTCTCTCTCTCTCTCTCTCTCTCCCACCCTCTCTCTCTCTCTCTCTCCCTATCTCTCTCTCTCTCTCTCTCTCTGCCTCTCTCTTTCTTTCTCTCTCTCTCTCC
The DNA here is from genome assembly GCF_000002235.5 of Strongylocentrotus purpuratus. Lineage (NCBI taxonomy): Eukaryota > Metazoa > Echinodermata > Echinoidea > Camarodonta > Strongylocentrotidae > Strongylocentrotus > Strongylocentrotus purpuratus. Next base: position 9,553,157 of record NW_022145600.1, read on the forward strand.
CTTTCTCCAAATCCATTTCCCCCATCAACTTGCTCTTTCGTTCCATAGCTCTCCAAACAGTCTTAACTATTCCTCTATCATATACTTCATATCATTCTGTATCTATATCTGCATCCTCATCACCCGACCCCCACCATTTTGCTTCACGAATCGCCTTTCCCCTTACCCATTGGATTAGGTATTCAGTCATTTTATCATTTCAATGAATGCCCCCCCCCCCCCATATAATACTGCTTCAAAGAATGAATGACCAGCGGCAGCTTGGGGAAATCAATAAAAATGCCATGAAAATCATAAGGTTTCGGCTATTAAACCCTTATTTTGTAAGTCCTGAATGATCGATGTCTTATATCATGCTAAAACATCTCACAAAAGCCCCAACGAAACATTCCGGAAATATCTACATTATGCTGATAAGTTTTGAGTACTGCATTTAGATTTTTGACATTATCGTGATATAACTCTTTCTGGAGAAATCGATATCAATTACCGATCACATGACCTCCATAGAAAGTGACACGAAGGAAACTTTTGAATATTATTATATCATAGTGAAAGGTAAAGTAACAACTGAATAACTTGCTATCTGCATTAAAACTTCAAGTCTTTTAAGTTTGCTATAAGAATTTCATCTGAAACAGATTTTATTGATCCTATAAAGTCCCGCAATAGTGAAAAGAAATCCTCGTCAACTGATCAGGATATGTTATAAAAAAAACTGCATTGCCATGATGATAATCTTTTTGCGGTCAAACCTTTTTTTTCACCTTTCAATTATAGGTAAAATATACTTTCACTTGAATGAGTTCTATTTCAAATTATTTCAGAGATCATTTTATTTCAATGAGTGCCCGGTATAATGGATCTCCACTGATCTGAATAGCCTGCAGCAGCTTGGGGAAATCAATACAAATGATACGAAAATTATAAGGTTTCGTCTATTAAACCCTTCTTTTTTGTTGTAACTCTTGAATGATCGATCTCTTCTTATAATGCTGTAAATCTCACAGAAGCCCCCCCCCCCAAGAAACATTCCGATAGAAGAGTGTCAGGTATAATGCATGATGCTGATACGATTTAAGAACTGCATTGAGTCAGTCAGGTTTGAAATGATTCCATCTCCTTTTCTTCATAGTATTTTGTATACATGAATAACTTGAAATCTGTATAGAATCTTCATGTCTTTTAAAGCCCAGAAAGATTTTCATCTGACACAGATTCTAAATCATCTTTAAGATTCTTATTAACTGATCAAAACATGCAGTTGAAATTGCATTACGTCCGAACTTTTTCAATCACAATTTTGTGGAACTTCTGATCCAACTCCAAGCCAGATTCGGGAATGTCAGGGCCCCGTCTTACAAAAATGTTGCGATCGATCCGAATCAATCGCAAGTTTGCAGTATTCTATCTCTCACTTTACATCGTTGCGATTAATATCAACTCCTTATAAGACGGAGTTCAGCCTGATAGAAGACATAATACCAGGGGGTGTTTCACAAAGATCCTAATTTCAGTTGGACTTAAACAAATATGGAAAGCCGTTAGCATCTATGAAAATATTTTGGAAAAGTTATTTCAAAAGGCATACAATGTTGATTCAAATCATTCATATTTTCTATCATCAAGGAGATTTTACATTCTTGATGTGGAATTTATAACAAGTCAAAAAATACTTGAATTTTTGCTTTTTAATATATGTTATTTTAAGGCTACAAATAGCTCTCCGTAATATTTAAGTCCAACTTAGAGTTAAGTTCGAATTGGGATCTTTGTGAAACACCACCTAGGTATCAAGTGTCTTTCTCGAATGGCGACCGAAAGGAAATATTACGAACAGGATGATTTGTTAGCTCCCTGCAATTAACATATTATTTGCAAACTGTATTCTTCAACATTTAGAAGGGCAGTTATAAGAATGCATCCACTTTTGTATAGATTAAGACATCAATGTGATCTATGCTACAAACAAACGGCGATTGCAATATGTTTAGGAAGTTTGAAGGTAATGTTTGCATCCCCTCCCAATGTATTCATATAACGTACACGGAAAACAAAAGAAATATTATACAAAGGAGGCTCACATCTATATACACTGTTAGAACGGTGTTTAAAATATCACTGTTTAAAAGAATGTTGTTTAAAAAAGTAAACAACGTTGTTCAAAATCGAAAAATCAGTGCTCGATTAACTTAAACAACTATGTATTAAAAGACAAAAATATTTAATTAAACAGAGTTGTTTAAAAAGTCCCGGGGGCGTCTTTGATATTTTCTCGATACGCGATTGCTAATTGCGCACAAACATGCGATATGCACAAAGTACGTACATAATACATGCATGCAAGCATGCAGTGCTAGTGTGTGCAGTGCAAGTGCTAGTGCAGTGCAGTGCAGACGAAAATGGCGGAACAAGGGCAAGGCGACGACTTGGTTCTTCTCGGCTTCGCCGATGGGGTTTAGGTGAAGTTATAGAGACAAATAATAATGTTGTCTGTCACTGCCATGAATATGATGAACAAATGTTGAAGTAAATTGGCAACAAGCTCTGCATGTTGCAGTGTATAAATCGTTGTGACTATTGCAGGAGTGGTTCCAGTAGGTCATTTCACAAATTCAAACAACCAGATAATAACCATTAAATAGTTCTGTTTAAAATTTAAGCAACTCCTTTTAAACAACCCAGTTGTGCAGTAATACTGAATAAACAACAGTTGCTTAGTAATTTAAACATTATTGTTTAAAATTTAAACAACTTGCTTTAAACAACCGAGTTGTGCAATTTTATTACTAAACAACTGTTGTTTAAAAGGTTTCCTAATTTTTAAACAACTAAGTGTTCAAAATGTAAACAACCTTAATTTGTTTAATTTTTAAACAACGTTGAGCGATTCACCGGTTAACTCGGGGTTGTTTAAAATTTTAAACAACTTGTTTAATTTTTTCTAACAGTGTAGCATTCTGAACAAGAGATAATGTTCGTTTGAAAATAATTTTGTTTAGGTCAGGTGTAGGCCCTATAGACAATTTTAAAACTTCATTTTGCATTAAAGGTGATGCCAAGTTTTGGGAAATTTGGAAAATTGGATGGATAGAAGTTCTTTAAAATTTTGATTTATTTGGATGCCCCTTTGGAAGTATTATAAGCACCAGAAAATTTAGCCCCTAAAACACTTCTGCTTTCGAGAAATTGAATAATCAAAATTTACCGGTGCTCCCGGTAAATTTCAAATATTTCAAATAGCTCCTAAGGCCATTCCATCTAATATATAATTTCCAAACGGAAATAGCAAATCGGTCGATTGTAATCAAGAAACATTATATTCAAAGCTAAAGTAATATCAGTCTTGAGAGGGAGCTATATTATTATTATAATATTATTATTATTATTTACGATTTCATCACTTTAGACTCGATTTCAACCGCGACAACGATCATTGAATATTGTAAAATGGCAAAATTATGCTTCCAGTATGTTCATTTGAACCAAATTCATGACCCCATACCCAAACTTTGTATTAAAAGAAGAAAGAAAAAGAGGTTCACTATGCAAGAAAGCACAAAATTGTGGCGAAGTGCCCGAAAACATGGTGTAATCATTCTTTTTCTGTTTGATATTGAAAAGGTCGCGTTGCTCTAATAAATCAGATAATCCAATATCATATTCAAGTTCAGCGCACAGGTCCTAGTGCTCAGCGGTCATCTGTTATTCGTTGTGACGTGGAATTTTAAGAGGGCATCCCGGCACGCGCAGCTCATTACAACGTTATCTCCTAAGTACCCGGATGATCATATCGCATTTGACAACTCACTTAATGTCTGGCTTTTATTTTGTCAGGCAGGCCTATTTAAGGTCCGTGGTTTATGGATAACATTCCTCTTCATTGATATCAGATTGCGAGATTGGTATAGGTTCTACTGAATAATCTCGAGGATTAAGGGGCAACTTATTTCCTGGAAAAAATGTTGTTCAACGAAATTACAAATTTAGAAACCATCAGCTTGACGAAGTCCAGTCTGTCAACAATTATTGATGGCGGTATATATCATAGTATGCCTATGTGGGCTTTCTTCCGAGCATACCTTAGAAATAGGCCCACACATCAATCAACATAGCATGATCATCTACAATATAAAAAATTAAAGCAGTCAGAGAAATCGACTTGTATATAAATTGCCAAATAAAAAATCTTCTCTCTCTCTCTCTCTCTCTCTCCCTCTCCCTCTCTCTCTCTCTCTCTATCTCTTTCTCTCTCTTTCTTTTCTAATCAAAACAACCATGAATAATTATCAAATGAACGTTTGTTGTTGCTGTTGTTTTTCTCAGAATCTTCGCAACATATTGGATCTGCATCGTATTTTCTTTACTATTGTGCTTCGTTCGAAGCTGTTTTCACGAAGTGACGGTAGTGAAAAAAAAAATTGCATTCACTTTGCGTTACGATTTTCCTCACTACCGTCACTTCGTGAAAACAAGGACGATATATCCAGTCCCACCAACGAGACCGATAACAAAAAATTACATTTCCTCAAATGGCATAGAATTAGCCGATTTGGATTCGGTTAGAAGTCGCTGTGGCGGTGCGACTTGGGTTTAAACTGTTTTTGTTTTTTACGAACGGTTAGAACAATGTCACATGTTTTGATTTAGAAAACATTATACTTTGCATACTGAGAATACCAGCAATCATACTTGATAGAAGTTCACCTCATCAAGCAGTGGCATACAGCAGCGGTCCTGCTATTAAGGGGGACCGTTTTCAGGATGAGGGAAGAGGGGAAGGAGCAGTCTTAATCGAAAGAAAATGCAAGTTATCAAGGGCATCTATTAGGAGGATGATGGGATATTCTATCATCATGTTGTATCGTCCTTTTCCATATCATCCCCCCTCTCTCTCTCTCTCTCTCTCTCTCTATCTCTCTCTCTCTCTATCTTTCTCTCTCTCTCTCTCTTTCTCTCTCTCTCTCTCTCTCTTTTTCTCTCACACTCTCTCTCTCTCACTTTTTCTCTCTCTCTCTCCCTCTCTTTCTTCTCTCTCTTTCTCTCTCTTTCTCTCTCTCTCTCTCTCTCCGTCTCTCTCGTTTTCCCTTTTCTGATTCTTCTCCTTCTTCTTCTTTACTTTTTATTTTCCTTTCTTTTTTTGGCAGTCCAATGGAGAAGGGGAGGGGCACGTACCCCCATGTAACCCCTCGTAGCTATATTACTGCTACAAAATGTTGGTATGAAAACTCACGTTGTCACCAGAGATGGAAGACCTCTTTCCTCTCCATGTATCATTTTCACATTTCGACCTTGCCCTATCAAAACTAATAATTTTTGTATTCCTGATATTACAAAGCACAGCGCGTAGTCCTCTATTCGTGTTGGTGGGTTGAATGCTGGCTGGGCACAGTAGCGTAGCGTCCAACCATTGAAGGGCACTATGGCATCGGGGAGGGGAAGGGGGCTTCGGGCTTGTGTTTGTGTATAAAAGGGGAAAGAACAAAGATAAAGAGTAAGGAGAAGGAGAAGAGGGTTGCATGATGCTTTTTTCCCCTTCATATTGCCTTTATTCGTCTATCACAAGATCAGAGGACAATAGACAAAACAAAAACAACAAAAGGCCAAACAAATTGTTTTTAAAACTTTTTTTAAATAGAAGAAAGCAAAACGAAACAAAAAGACACACAAAAAGTTATAAAGAAATTTAACAAAAGTTAAACTAAACAAAATGAAACAAAACAAAAAGAAAAAACATTCATTCAGTCTATAAAGTTAACGCATGAAGACTGTCTGACTGGTAATATACGCCAATAACCAACCCGGGGGTCAAAAGCGACTAAGGAAAAGATATGCCTATGTTTCTTTCGAATATGATATAACACTCTATAACGACGGTCTATAGCACATCCCGCCTCTCGGCATGTTACTTTCCTCCTCATTATAATTCTGTCGATCATGGCACTTTACTCACGGTACAATTAGTTTAAAGGACAAGTCCACCCGAAAAATAACTTACCTTCAATAAAAGCAGTAAAATCAGACAAACCAATCAAAAAAAGTTAGAGTAAAATCGGATAGCTAATAAGAAAGTTATGAATTTTTGAAAAAGTATGTAAACCTATGGAACAATGAGAATCACAACACAAATTGCCAAGATGGTTATCAGTTCGTGACGTCATGTCCTTACTATTTATCAATTGCTCTATATGGTTTAATCCCATTAATTTCCCTTTTTATTCCCCAAAACTTGAATTCCCCATGCCTTTGCCCAGGTTATATGATTTATATCATATTGCGTGCATGACATTTCACAACATCTTTTATGAACTTTGAAGGATTTATACTATTTTCTGAATATTGCATATTCATAATTATTGATTTTTATATAAATAGTTTATCAAATTCACATTTTTCATTATTTAACTGGAAAAAAATTACTCTATATTAGTGCATCCACACAAAAACATATTACTATTAATCCAACTTTGATGCTGGTGTGAAGAAATAAGATTCTTAAGGAGAAAATAGGAATTTATATCATCAACATAAAGAAAATAATTAGTGGATAGTGAGGACATGAGGTCACAGACTCATGATTAAGTTGCTAATTTGTCTAGTGATTTTCAAAGTCTTTAATGTCATTAAGAATTCATAACTTTCTTATTAGTTATCCGATTTTGCTCAGACTTTTTTGATTGGTTAGTCTGATTTTTCTGCTTCTATTGGAGTGGACTACGGCTTTAAAAGCATCCTTTTACTTTCATTGAAGAAAAAAAATGATGAATTATCTTATCAAATCGGCTTCCACCCGGCTTGACCCAACCTACGGATACCCATTAAAGTTGGGAATGTGACATGACATGGCGACACAATGTGGAATGCGGACGGTTCCTTGAACTTCATATCGAGAAGGGCGAGTTTTCGTTGGATGGATCAGGAGAGATCATTTGAAGTTCAAGTTACAGGCAAGGGCGTTGTTCGGGGGGGGGGCTTCATGCACTGAAAACGGACTGACACCTCTGGTTGTAGATTTAGGTGCAGGGATTCCCCCCCCCCCTCTCCACTCACGTTTCTTCGCTAAATTGTAAAACGTATTAATGAGATAAGAGAACTAAGGAGATAGATAGGGAGAGATGGAGAGAGAGAGAGAGAGAGAGAGAGAGAGAGAGAAAGAGAGAAAGGAAGAGAGAGAGAGGGAGAGAGAAATAGAGAGAGAAAATGAATAGAGAGAGAGAGAGAGAGAGGCAGAGAGAGAAGTGGAAAGAGTAAGAGAGAGAAGTGGAGAGAGGGGGAGAGGAGAAGGGCTTAGGGTTTAAAAAGAAAGATAAAAGAATATTAAGATGTCATGTTTATCAGTATTTAGAGAGAAATTTTTAGAGTTCAAAATCCTTGTATGATTATGAGACGGGTTGATGGATGAATGAAGCAGCCTTTTACATTGACATCCATGTTTAATACACTGTACATGGTCAATGTCATATATACAGAATATCCCACCCATTGTGTCATATGCGGTGAGAGACCATTACAGGAACTTGGTAACATTGTTCAGATGGGAGAAAATGGTGCTAAGGTAGTGACTTCAATGCTAGATGTACAATTAAAGATAATCTGAAAGTTTGAGCGAAAACAGACAATAAAAATTATTAATGATAACAATAATTGGGAACAACTGTTCTGATCGATTCCTTAATTCTTCCAACTATATTATTACAATTTAATTACATTTGAGGTGAATGTAAATCGTCACAAAGCAATGAACTGGCTCTATGTACCATTCCAGACATTTCAGTGTTGAAAGATTTTTCAAAGCCTGTCTTATTTTCATGAAAAAACGGTTGGGAAAATTCAAAAATGTTTGGGAGAAAATAAGTGTTTGATCACTGTTAGAGGGTGTTGCACAGTGACGCCTTCAGAGAAAACCATAGATATCTGTGTGGTTTGAGAATTTTCAATCGATCTCGGACATTTTTGGGGGGCACGTGCCCCCCCCCCCCCCCGTTTGTATGTATATAATCTTTTATACCCAGCAATCGAAAAATAATGAAAAAAATAAACATTTGATGAGGTCGGTATACATGACACATCAGAACCAAAAATGGTTAGAGTGGGAGGGCGTCGGACCAAATTATCGACAAGCCCGCCAAGTGTTCCAACAAGTTAAAAAGCAAAGAGGAGGCAGTCACTCCTCTTACTTCTCCTCTAGCGATGTCACATAGCGACATCAATATAAACAAAAACAATGAATGGCGTGAAAAGTGCAACTATAAATCGATTTAATTGTCTACAATGGTAGGCCTATGTTGCTTTAATATAATTCTGTTATCATCAGCAATTAAGCGATAACGCTAGGTCTAATTTTGTCTGGAATACAAGTATAGGGATATTGATTATATCCCGCAAAATCCACTTATTTCCCCATCAATAGTAGTTGAAAGGCTTTTCATGGAGGCGCACCTGCTAGGTACTGCGAAGGTGCTAATAGTAACAGAAACTGATTACGTAATCACCATGTCTAATGAGCTATGGTCTTATCGATTAGAGGCATATTAATAACGACTTTCCCGGTTAGTATATCGCTTTCTTTTATGCGCTATCACGTTTGGTATAATTGACCAATAATTAGCTTTTGACGCCGTTATCGAGTGATTGGTAATAAGTCGGTTACACCGCCAAGACCCAATCCAGTCGAGAGGCACTCGTTTTCGCCGAGGGTTCGTAAATTCAAAGGTTCCTATTTTTCAAACACAAATTTCGCTTATTAAACAGGGGGCTTGTAATTCCGAAAATTGGAATAGGGTTCATTATTCTGAGACACTTTAAGGGAGTTTATGTCATTTTTTCGGAAATACGAACCCTTCAGAATTTTGAATCCTATTTTCGAAATTATAAACCTTATTTTTTCCCCGCCGGGTTCGACTCCCGGACGAGCCCCCAATCTGTTGGTTCGAGGCAATTAACTCATATTTTGCCCTTTCACAACTTAGAATTATATTTATATAATAAGAAATCGAGACGATTTGGTCACCTTTTGATCCCAATTTGTGGTTTATTATACTCAGCTCGAGCAACTTCTGAAAATTAGCATATTCCAAATCAGGTCATTTGCATATTCGTAACACTATGAACCCTACTTCATTTTCGAAATTTTGAACCCATTTTCACATTCGGAATTGCGAACCCTATTAAGTAACGACTCTTCGGAAGTATGAACCTTCTGAAGTACGACGTGTAACCCACCAGACCGACATCTGACCGAGTACACATTTAAACTATCTCGATTGACCAAACTATCAGTTCAGTTTAGAGTCTGTTTAGCATTGTGATTGGGGTATAATGTGGTTGTTGGTAGGGGCGGATCTAACTTTCTGGTGGGTAACCAAAACAAATTTCAAAAATCACTCTGTTTTACTCTTTTGTTCACTCGGCCGCCCAAGAGGGGAGGGGGGGGGGGGGGTTAAACCGCCAAAACACCCCCTAGATCCGCCCCTGGTTGGAGAAGAAAGTGGGATGAGTAAAGAGATTGAAATCAAGAGGGAGGAAGAAAGGAGTCAAGGGATCATAGGGAAATGACCGAGCTTGAAAAGGAATCAAAGTAGGTGATAGAGCGTGCAGAGAAGAAAGGGGGAATTGCACGACATTATGTAATATAAATAAATAGATAATCACATACTATGCGTGATATTTCTTTGTAGTATAAACTGAATAGTAAAATAAAATGATGCATGGATAAAAAAAAAAAATTGTGTAAATAACAACAAAATTTAAGACATCGTGGTGTAAGGGATCATTCACTTGACTCTCAATCCAAGGGATGAGGGTTCCAAGTCCGGCACTAACGTCCTTTGGCAAGACATTGATCCAAATTTGCCACTCTCCATCCATGAGAGAATGGGTACCTGGCCATTCATTAATCGCTGGAATAGTCATAATTACAGGGCGGTCAGGAAGAACGGCATTGGTGGTAATCGAGGCACCCATGAATAAGAGAAAGACGGGCTGACGGGGCAAGTTATCACAATAAGGACATTACTTTGTTTTTATAATCTCGACTTCGATCTACATCAAATGAGGTTTAGTTTGCATTCATAAAAGACTTAAATGGCTGTCTCGAAACCCCAATGATCGAAGAAAAAAAATCCTCACATGGCAACCGCTTTGCTCGTATTCTTTCCTGAATTCAGTTAAATCCGATACCGTGTCAGGAATAATAAAGGGAAAATTTAGACCTGGAACCAACTTCTTTTGTTGAATCCCGACTACAGACTGAGCTTAGGCTAAATATAGCCAGCTTGACAGTTTTAATAGCTAGAATAGGACCTAGGTTTATTTCTTCCTAAAAAAAAGTACAATGTTCTCCTTTCCAATGATCATTTCCAAAGATCTTCGGGCTTATTCTGAGCCTGAAATATCCAATAATTCTCCAATCCTAAACTCCTTGTTTGGTGTCTCTTGAGAGGATTTGTGTTCTCATGTGTAACTAACAAGCCGGTGAAATGTTACTGCTGTTATTCATTCTACTCTGTTATCAATCAATGTTGCAGCATCCCACTCCCTATAGTCAGTGTCCCAGGAGAGAGCATATATACCCATGGTACATTTATCTCCCTGAAAACATTACGGCTATTCTGAAGTTCCTAAGGTATGAGTTTACAAAGGTACACCAAAGTAAAATGAGATAATTGCAAATAGGGCGCGACTTCGACCCGTCGACAAAATGGCACATCGCGTATTTTCAAAACCATACAAGTTTGTAAACCGTTTCTGTCTGCATTGGAGGGCAATGAGGCGCAAAGCTTTGCGAATGACTCGATCATTGTAACTCGCTAAATTGGTTTGTTCCATTAAATACGAACCGAGAAGCCGTTATAGGAGGGCGTTTATTTAAGACGGAGTAACTAGATGGAATAATTATCAGGCTACAAAATAGCCTTGCCTGCCAATGCCATTTCGCGGCCGAATTAACAAAGATCATCGTCGTTTCATGTGTCACTTTTGAAATAGATTATTTTTTGACATGCAACGTCCTCGTTTAAAGTTGCCAATTTTGTTTGCCTCCCCTAAGAATTCGACATCCTACAAGGGAAAATTAAAATCCTAATTTCACAGGTTTCTACGTTATATAATATACAAGAACCAAAGAACGCCTTTCTTTAAAGGCAGAAACAAAATCGAAGGGTTCGAAATATTTCGGCCATTCCACATGGAAATAAATCAAACAATAGAATATTGATTTATTAATCATCTAAGAAAAGATTGTTTTGTACAACCAAAATTAAATGAAGGCGTGTCCAATACAAGAAACACTATACAATATCGACTAATTTTACTCGCAAATACAAGTACATTTTTTTTTAAGTTACAGGACGAAATAAGCGTATTAATTAGTTCAATGTTTTCCCCTGCAAATCCTCCTTTCAGAGTGAGTACATAAACGTTGTAGTCATTCTAATAATACAAAGTTGTCTAAATCAGTGAGACGCTTGCTATGCAAAAGCTTGTAGTAATATGGTAATTTTCAATTTGATATTTTTGCAAGTGATGCTGAGGACGGCGGGTCCGGAGTAAAAAATTTTTTTTAAATGAATGGAAATAAGACAAGTGAATTTGTCGACGAAATCAATATAGGAAAGACAGAAAACTAAAAGAATCGCTTTCAAAGCGTCAAACGGTCATCATCAAATGCTTACATCTTCACAACAGCACAAGTTTCATAAGATCTCAAGCAAAATGCAAGTAATTTGATGTCTTAAAATGGTGAATATAGCCCCTTTAAAATCTAACCCTCTTCTTGCGCAGGTGTTGTTTGCAGTGATGTTAGGTGTATGCTGCAGGGCAAGTGCTACGTTCTACTTTTGATTTCCTTCTCTGTTTTTCTATCTTGATTGGAGTACCTTCACCTGAAAGCGTGGAGGGGCTCGCTTTGGTTCTAGAATTGTCTTTGTAGCTAGTGTTTTTTTTTTTGGGATGTCGTGTGTTATTAAACAGAGACAGAAAGATGGAGAGAAAGAGAGGTGCAAGATGACGGACATATCGAGAGACAGAGAAACAATCGGAGAAACAGAGAGAGAAAGAAAGACAGATGAAAAAAGAAAGAGAGAGAGCGAGAGAGAATGGGAGAGAGAGAGAGAGTGAGCGAGAGAGAGAGAGAGAGGGGGGGGCGAAGAATGAGTGAGAGAAAGAAAAACAGACGAGACTATATAGGAGATACAAAAATATAGAGAGTTAAGAGAAGGGGGTATAGAGAGAGAGCGAAACAAAAACACAATATAGTATTAAAAAAAGATATATATAAGGATCCTTTGGATATAGAGAGATAGAGAGAGAGAGAGAGAGAGAGAGAGGGGGGGGAGAGGAAAGAGAGATAAAAACAGAAAGATAGAAAAAGATGAATAGACAAGGATACAAAAGGAGATGGAAAGAGATCATTTGGAAAATTATATAAATAGATAGAGAATGCAATAGTTACGATCATAATAAAACCATGAATTTCATACTTGTTATATGAGAAGTTTAGTGTAGGCTATGTCAAAATCGTCCTCTTGGTCGGCAAGATATTTTAATGGCAAGTTAAGAACTCTACATTCTAGGTGTTATTCATGTTTAAATTGAAGCTAATCTTGAACCCTGGTATGGGAATCGTACTTTGAGAGAAAATTGCTATTATTTATTCTGGATTGTTTATCCTGTAGTAGATGTCATTTATTTGTAATCTTGAACATTTAGTGTATGTTTTGTTGGATTCTGTGATAATTTTTTTTCTCTATTTGCTAGAACTCAAGTTTATTTTGAAACTCAGTGAAAACATATACCGGTAGTTGATTTTATCCTAAAGAATCAATACCTCAATTTCTAAATAATAATTTTGTAAGAAAGCATTCTGAAAACGAATTATAAGAGTTCGCCTTATCCTCACATGGGTGTGTAAAAAATATGTATTTCATTGAATTATACCATATCTGCTGTTAAAAGAATATCATTTTTAAAATAAAAGCCTTGCGGTGGGGGTCTGCGTGATCCTGTTATTAGGGACTTTTAGATTTACACGACGAGAGCGTGGACTGCCGCGTGTGACATAAGAAAAAATGGACGTCACATTACCTTAAAAGGATGTCACACGTGGCGGTCCACGTTCTCGTCGTGTAAATCTAAAAGTCCCTATTGGTGAATTAAAAAACACACTAGAAAATCAAGGCAATAGACCAATATTCGTAATGTATTCAAATGTAATGCACAAATCTTTGGTAAGTGCCTCATTACAAATGATTTAATCCACCTGTATACAAATAATTGTATTTCAATAGTCGGAATGCGATTTGTCCTACCTGGGTACCTAGCAGCATGGAATGTATGCAATTCGCATTCTGACTATTGTAATAAAATATTTGTAACAGGTGATTTAAATGATTTGTAACGGGGCACTTAACAAAGAATTGTACATTAAATTTGACTACATTACGAAAATGGCCTATCTATCTGTTATCTGTTTACCAGCTCTGAATACCTTACATACAAATAGTAGCCTTGAGTTCAGGGTATGCGTGGTTCTGATACACATGGTAAAGAGGTATGAGACTTAAAAATTCCTTGGAAACTATCTGTTAATCCTTTGACAATCATTTCGAGCCTAACATTGCCTGGAGTAATAGTTGTCTGTTTATTCAACGCTTAATCGGCGTTTTTAAGACGACGCAAAAGTTTGCCATTTTATCACCACAATAAACAATCGCTTACAATAACAGATATATTATCTAATAATATTTATGTCAATTATCGGATTATGGACTCTTACCTATTTGATAATATCAAAATTTTTCGTCACACTATAATGCACATTTGTATTGTACGTTTGAAAAGATAAAATAAAAACCAATCAACCAAACCAAATAAAATTAAATAATCAGTACATTCACAAATTATGAGCAAAATTTTCACTCAATTAATGAATTATATTTGTTTGCTATCACACGACTTGACGACGATAACCAATAAAACGTGGAGAGGTTTAGGGGGAAAGTTGCGCAAATGAGTTGTGTTTACATCTGTATCATAAGGTAGTTTATATATTCAACTTAAACTTATCGTCAAATCAGTAGACTCAAGAATATGTATTACAGTAATGCAATACTGAGCTATTCCGCTTTTCATCTTTGAGTACATTTTCTCGTCATTTTCTAGAATAAACTCAGTGTCTAATTTTGCAATAATCTGTGTACCAAGACGAAATCGCTGGATGAATATTCTTGTCAGATATGCTGGATGAATATTCTTGTCAGATAAGCCACCTTTAAAGAGAAGGTTGAGTTCTGGGAAGAGGTGAAAAACAATTTGTGAGCGTTATCATTCTTATTATGCAAGTGTGGAAGATCAACAAATAGGACATGTTCCCTGAAAAGCATGGCTCTTCAAATGCCTTCATATTCTAGATATGTCATGTAACATCGTAAAAATCCGGGTAGGATTTTTACCCCATGTGTTCGTGTAGTCCCATATACATCTTTCTGTGTACATTGTTTGTAACTTTACCAAGACTTGGCCAAATTTCTTATCATTTTGATGATTCCAGAACCTTGCAATACACACAAATTCTTATATGCTAGATGATCAACATTTTTTGGTCGATTCCACACCGTTTCTTTCACAATGCAATCGCATGATCAGAACTCAACTTCATCTTTAAGTAAAGAAGCACATGTAAATACACCTCCGCAAATTGAAAGAAAACAAGGAAGAAGATTTTTAAAGGTTTCACATGCCAATCGGATCAGACGCCACAACATCCGCGAATTTTATTACAACATTCTGATTTACTTCGCCTTCGGGATGAACAGTGATGAAATATAAAATAAACGATATTTAAATGCTTTACAGGAACAGTTTATACACATGTTTAAAGAACAAATAACAATAATTTTAAAACATTGATATAATGTTTTGAATTTTGGTGGAAAATTACTTCTTGACTCCCCAAATCATAAGAGTTCCAGTATTTGACGCTGCTCAAGAAATACCATTTACAGTGAATAAAAGCAGAACCTCTCATCAAAATCAAATTCGGATTCAACAGTTGCAATAAACGAAATATTTAAGTGTACACATGCGAAATTTACAAGATATATAATATCAGTGGCGGGCCAAAAGGAAGGCATACTGCCATTTGAAGAAAAAAACCCAAAATAGGTCTTTTTAAATTCTGCTTCTGGTTACGATTGGTGCGTAGTTTGAACTAAAATTATGAATTCACTGTACATGTCTACCGACATGTATGTTGAAAAAGAAAATATACGGTTTAGTTGGTGGTAACATTGGATCTGTAACATACAGCACTGTACTTACATTTAACTTGTAGGGTATTATTGAAGAAGTAGGAAATGACAGTATATAAGTCAGAAATTATTAATAAAGGTATATATTATACACAGAGTGTATTAAAATCAATAAATTAGGATGATTCAGAAACCAAATTTCAGGAAGTTGAAAAGGTCAAAAGTTGCTGTAGTTTATGATTGATGTACAGTATTAAAACATCAGGGGGGCGTTTCATGAAACAATTAGTCGGTGGTTTTCACCGACTAATATCATGTTCACCGACAATTTGTCAGCGCTGACTAAATTTGACCAATCACATGCCTGGAAAATAGTCGGTGACAAAGAATTGTCGGTGAACATGATATTAGTCGGTGAAAACCACCGACTAATTGTTTCATGAAACGCCCCCCAGGTGGTAAAGTAGTGTTTAATTGGCAACCTCTAAGATATCTAAGCAGAATATTATTAAATAAAGTAAGGTTGATTGGATTTTTGTTATTCTTTAGACTAAAATTATATATTGCCTGCACACACTAATCCACAATTTTTTAGATATTGTGATGGGTATGATTTAATTATAAATAAGATTTATTTCTTCACAATATTCATAGAGTAGATTGATTGTACTGTCTGAGTTTACAAATAAAACACTATCGAAGTAGGCATATTCCGTACATAATGTCTTCTTCTCAGAAATAAACGTATGGTAATGAGTATTTTAAATTAGAATGAGCACTGCTGGTGGTATCCACAGAATTCCTATCTTCACTGTATTGAGTAATAGACGTGTCACCTATTAGCCCTGTGGGACTGTTAAAGACTGTTGATCCTCTTCTCCGAGTACTCGACCAATCGTGTAATCCATGTTTGCGCTTCCGCGGATACGCGCACAGGATGCGCGTAAACGCGTTCTTAAACCGACGGCTAGCGAAAGCGTATATTATGGGGTTCAACGCACTGTTCACATATCCTAACCACGTGACAATGCCGAGTACGACGGGATGAAAGTAACATGTCGGACAAGAAGGTGCGGTGACATTGACGATGAAAAATGGTAGCCAACAGATGATGAAAACACCCATGACGATGCCGAGAGTTCTAGCTGCTTTATGTTCGTGTGACAGCCTGGACATTAATTTCTTTCCGGGTAAGCTATTTCTCCTACTGACGGTTCCCTGGACAGTTTGGGGCGAGTACGAATTCGAGATTGTACTCACTCGCTTCTGTAGTGAGCCGTCGATTGTTCGGATTCCCCCCTTGTGGAGGCGCATCGCCATGCCGTTTCCGTTTTTGACGCGCTTCGTTCCTGAGCGTAATGCCCGTACTTGTCCAACAGCTGTGCGGTAGATTTTAAGGTACATGAACACCATGACGATAGAGGGAACATAAAAGGATACAAAAGATGACGTAACGAGGTACACCGTGTTGGAAGGAAAGATGCAGGCTAGCGGTGGATGCGGCGGCTCTACGGCGTGCCACCACCAGATGCACGGGAACGAGATGAGCGCGGAACAGACCCACGCCGCACCGATCAAAATAAGCGCCATCCTTTTCGTCATGCGCGTCGGGTAGCTAAACGGGTGCGTTATTGCCCAGTATCGATCACATGCGATCACGCATAGGTTCAAAATGGAGGCTGTGCATCCCAAGATATCAAATGCATGCCAAAGGTCACACCATACTACACCATAGGGCCAGTATCCCTGCGTTATTTCCATGTGAATCGCAAACGGCAGGACGACGGTCCCGATCAAAAAGTCCGCACATGCTAGCGATACGATAAAAAGATTCGTTACAGTTCTGAGGTGATGTTCACGATACACAGCCAATATAACCAATGTATTTCCAAATGTAATGGTCAGAGCTAACAATATGGAAAGGATGCCAACAAGAAGTTGTCTGGTCAGGTCATGGGCCCCGGAATCAGAGGCAACTGCAGGTGACGAGGTGTAGTTTGATGTTCCAAAAGGATCCGAGAAATTTACATCTCCAGTGAATGGGATTAAAGTTATATCTGTTGAAAGGTAATCCAATGAATCCTCAGTTGAACTTGACAGGATAGTGGTCTTCGCGCAGTCTGGACAGGATGATCCCTGACCATCAGAACTCCACGTTAATGCTAGTGTACCGGTCGTCACGGTTTGCCCGGCCCTTGTCAGCGGGGACAGTGGAGATGAGGCGACCGTTGTCTCGGTGAGATACTCGGTCCCCACCAATGTACCCATCTTCTCAACACATCGCTATCAAGTCTGGATCAGGAAGGTTGTCTGGAGGATTTGCAGCTCAGCCCGAATCGGCAATTCACCATCTGCCAAAGAGAACATGACACGGAAAGAAATAACAGTCATGTTATTCGAAACTGAAGACAGGTATAACGTCTACAGATTTACGTTTAAAAGAACGCTTTTGAAGCCAAAAGGATCGGCTCCAAAAAAGAAACCACCCGCAAACCCAGTGAAGCATGAACATGCTCGAGTTTTCTATGGCATTAGTAGATTCGTCACTCAATGTGCGCTTCTTAATTCCCCCCATCCCGAACCGACACACAGCTGCTTCTATTGTCATATCATCTATCGACCTGAAGGGGATGCCTCTCAAAATCATTCAGATCTCAAGGGAATTTTGCCTCCATCCATCCAACAACAATTATCACGTTTTCTATTGAAGTAGCTTTTGGTAAGGGTGGGCCATTGTACCCAGCTTGTAACAAGATTCATTGAGAGGGGGTTAAAGAAATAGACACAAATCAACAGAAATAAGGAGAGGAAGAGAGAGAGAGAGAGAGAGAGAGAGAAAGAGAGGGGTGGTAGTGGGTCATACTCCTCTTAATCCCATTACGTTATATTTATAGTAGAATAATACTCGGAGAGTCAAGATGATGTAAAAGAAGCAACAAATATACGGAGCATCTGCCATTCACCGTTTTATACTATATTACTTAAGTCATATTACATAATTTTGTTTTTTCTAATAATAGTGTTTAATCAGCACATTCAATTTTTGAAATTCAAATCTATTCACTCGAATTTAAAATAAAATTGAGATATGTTTAGAAAATGAGAGTGTTTTTTTTTTTAAATAGCCGAATTCTAACTTTTATTTTCCCTAATGATATTTTCTGATTGCATCTATCCGTGTTTGTATAGGTATATATCATTACGAATTTCTCCTCTGTTTCTGTTGTAATTTGATATACATTTCCCGTTTCTCATGCAACAAGATATTTCATTTTTATGCTATAATGCTTTAGCCATCATTCCAAAAATCACATCTTCTGTAGGTAACACCATCGATCAATTCGCCCCATAGGAAGCATATAGGGCTCCATACGACATCAAACTATCTACTTCTATTCTCATGCTCTAGAGCTCAGGCATAAACATTATTTTCCAATGAACAAAATGTTACCCTATGCCGTGGTGGATCCAGAATTCTCTGTCAAGGGTGGGGGTGGGGGAGCACACATCCAAACACATTGATGACTAGTGAAG
Source organism: Strongylocentrotus purpuratus (assembly GCF_000002235.5). NCBI lineage: Eukaryota > Metazoa > Echinodermata > Echinoidea > Camarodonta > Strongylocentrotidae > Strongylocentrotus > Strongylocentrotus purpuratus. Next base: position 9,571,939 of record NW_022145600.1, read on the forward strand.
AAAAAAAAAGGTCGTTTCGGGCTACAAAAAATTCTTACAAGACAAAAAAAGAAGGTGAGCAGCCCCTGTTTCTTCTATTCTCTCTTCCTCTTTCACCACCATTTTGGGGGCTGGGGGCACACCCCCCCCCCCCTGTGCCCCCTTGAATCCGCCACTGCAATGAAGCTAACAGCCCTCCCGTCTGAACTGTATTCCCGGTCATAATTTTGCACGTCCAATACCTATCTTGATTCTTCATTTCGCAATCCTCGAAAAGGCAATATCCTTTCATATTCCCCAAAGTGCAATGCTGTCACTGGGCCTACCCCATCTAGACACCTTCGTGAATGTATAATCACTAGTCTACCTCGAGCTAATGTTGAAAGCAGCGTAGCTAAAGGGGCACGTGTCCCCCTGCCAAAAGTATGATAATACAAAAATACTAAATTACTAAAAAGAATAAAAATGTTTTTGTAATCGCATGAAAAGAACATTGGAATGGAATAGTGAAAAGTTAAGAAATGAGGGGAAAAGGACGAGAGAAGAAAACCAGAGGCCTTCTTCCACAACCTCTCCCTAAGCAGATGTCTTATGAATCCACATTTAATTTTCCGAGTAAGGTCGACCCCCTCCCCGTAAGGATGCAAGTGCCCCCTCAATGGCTTGCCTCGTGATACGCCATTGATGGGCGTGGATAATGCAAGTACCTATCTATACTTTCCCATTGGTACCCTAAATTCACTTACTTACTCAATTCTGCTGTGGTATTTTTATTTAAAAAAGTAATTGAAAATGGAAAGGTGTTATCTTGCATAATCTTGAGAGAGGAGGAAATGTTTTAAGTATGTAATTATATAAATACATAGGAAAGAAAACTAATTCGATATCTTCCGAAGATCTCTGAAACTTGATTTAGTCAAAATAGCAAGTTATAAACAATGGACATTAATAGGCCTAATATATAGGCCTATTAAAACAACGAATAAGTCTTATAAAAGGACTATTATTGGTACATGAAGCATTATTAGCAGGTAATACATATGATTGTGATATTGTGTGTATCTTTCTGTCAGTGAGTGTTAAATTGCAATTGTGAAATGAAAAAAACCTTTTTAAGAGAGATATAATCCATCGTTAATATTTTCATTGCCTCATTGATATAATTGAAACATACCGGTAGGTACATGTTTATTTCTATCAAAAGTCTACCACTCGTTACTCGATCTTCCTTTTTTTTTTAATCACTTTGTATTGTCTTATGGCCCAAAAGGACTCCAACAATATCAACAAGTATACCAAATACTGTAAATATTGTTGTTTCTCATTCTCCCCGCCGCCCAACATACCCAAGAGAATTCGAACCTCTTTGATGGAACACATTCCGCCCTTTGGCGAAAAAAGGAGAAGAATCTTTTCATGTTTCGTCTAAACCCCGCCCCAGCCACCCTCTCCACCCAAGACAGCAGGGTATCTATTATGTTACAAGGTATCTCCCTACACAACAATGAAAGGGCATTTATACACACTTCAAGAATCCGATTGAGCGCATCCCATAAACACAATGAAATACCAACACACATACACGTAAACACACACCACTAAACAAATGATTGTTATGAGCAAAGGGCTGAGCCCATCGCGAGCGATCTTCTTTTAAGGTCACAAAATGACATTCTCTAAAGGGTTTTTATTGTTGCTTCAAATAGATCTAAAATAGCAGTCTCATTAGTCTGCCGCGGGAATTCAATTTGGTGGAGTTTTGCCTTAATGATAAGTAATGGCTCGAAAAGTACACGCTGACCTGCAATCTTAAAGATCATTCTTTGACAAACTTCGTCCCAAGTGGATGACTTATCCTTAAGTTTTCTCATTTATCACGAAAAGTCATCTCTGTCGATAGAAAACTACATTATCTTCGAAAATGGGCCTCACTTAGTCTCCAACACACACACAAAAAAGGTTAGGTCGGTAATCAGCCCTCCGTCTTCCTTCATTTCGTCTTTGTTCACAACTATTCTTCCATTTTGTGATACTAATCATCTCTTTATTTAATTGTATTTTCCCTTTCCCCAACCCCTCCCAAAAGAGAAAGCTGAGTTGTCATCCCTCGCTGGACGTTTAGTTTCGAAAGAAGTATTCTTATGGTCTCTTTGTATTTTTCTTTCAAGGTATATCACTCCCATTCCCCACTTCTCCCTCTCTTCTTCTCTCCCTTTAATATTTCTCCTTCTTCCAAGTGGAACAATGTCCGACTGTCTCTTTAATTATCCATGTTTTATAAGCGTCCCTCCACTCTGTTGTGTCGAATTTGTAATGTATCGTTGATTATTATATATAAACACGTGCATACATTAAATCATTTCATTAAACATTAACATTTTACGCAGACAATCCAATCCACATGACACATGACAGTATGTGAAAATCACCAATCCTGAGCCTACGGAGTTACAAGATACATTAGCTATGAGTGCAGCGAACTCGTCTAGAGTGCAACAACTAATTACCGGCGCATGCCACCACTCCAGCTTCATGCATACTCACACACATACACACGCGCGCACCCCCACTAAACTAACTGCACCCACATCTCTTACGCACACAAGTCAAGTACGCCATCGTATTTTGTGACGTCATTAAACATAATTAAATCAAGGTGGTGGAGAGATAGATTCAGTATTTGGAGTGAGACTGATGAAATTAACCTGATTATGATTGTATTAATGAGACCTTTGAGAGGCGATAGTCCATGGTAAGTGAATCCGAAAGTAATAAAGCTCATATCGCCGATTTTTTAGAGTATTTATTCCATACATAAAATGAAGCGATAACACATATAAGAATGGATGCCCTGTGCCGAATAAGGGACTGAAGATAATTTCTTCCGAAAGCTATAGCAGACAATCAATATTAGATTTTCAGTGATTTTTTGTTTTGTTTATTCTTCACCATCAAAACATTTTAAAACTCAATATGTAAGGATTACCATTTAAAGTTTAATGTATAAAAGTTTCAAGGTTCTTCAGTTATCACATTTTCCGCAGATGAGAGGCTAATGGTGAAGTGACCTATATTCCTCATAATTAAAGATAAAGGTGAGTTCTGGTAATGCGATTGCATTGTGAAAGAAAAGGTGTGGAATGGATCAGAAACAGTTGATCATGTAGCATGTAAGTATTGGTGTGTACTGCAAGGTTCTGGAGTCATCAAAATCATAATAAATTCGGCCCAGTCTTGGTAAAGTAACAAACACTGTACACAGAAAGATGTATAATTATGGGACTACACAAATCGTGTCAGGGCTAGTACTTATCTTGATTTTCTTATCTTTCTATGCTCATTACTCAGCCAGTATACATTTTCTTCCAAAATTGTTTGACACATGTCATTTATTTGTAATCTTGAACATTCAGTGTAAGTTTCGTTTGATTCTGTGAGAATTAATTTTCTTTTTTTTTTTACCAGAACTGGAGTTTATCTTTAAGCTAATAGTTAGTGGTCGTACGTTACGCCTACATTATGCAATCATCATTTCGAAATGAAATACTCACTCGTAAATTAATTATTGAAGTAAACAAGCAATTAGTAACATTTTTCTTTGGCAAGAGGGCCTGTATTTCTACATGAAATATTTATTTTGGGGGTCTATTTGTCTATAGGTCTACTAAACCCATTTCCTACGCCATCATTTCCGATGCGTTCTGAAAGTAAGAGCAAAAAGGCGCCAACCAGTGCTTGAATATAGAGTAAGCACGAGTAAGTGACGCCGCTGCCTAATAAAATGGCACTTGGGTATACTGTGCAAACATATATACTCATTGAGTATCCAATATTACGTAAGTAAATTGTTAATGGACTAGACAAGTTCAATTCACGGCCAGCCCAGTATACCGTTGGACACTCAATACGAGCTTCACATCCCGATGACAAGATTTGACATGAATATGCATCTCTCATCCCGTTATTATATCAGCATAAAGCGTCATGAGTTTTTATTGTTTTATTTTGATTTTAACGAGACCATGGCTGTTTTTTTAACAAAGACTAAGATCGACTTTACGTTGGACTTAACTATGTCAGACCGTTCATGCCACTAGTTTCTCTAACCATTTCTGGCATTGGTTTCTCAAGGGACTTACAAATTGTGGTCACAAAACTTCAGAATTTACCTTTTTTTGATAGTTCATTTTTGAAGGAAAAGGTATTATCTAAAGATCATAACTGAGAGACCAATGTTAAGAGCAACCAGTGGCATAAATGGCCTGCCGTAGTCCAACTTAAAGTCGATCTTAGTCTGTGTGAAACACTCCCCAGTTATGAGTTTAACTTTAAGTTGTTTTGTCAATTTTCATTCGCAGAATATTTGCTACAACGATATATATTTGAGATCGAAATATGAATAAATGGTGCATCGGGAGCCCTTATAGAGCTATAATTCAACGCATTTCGACAGGGAATATTCCAGACTGACTATATCATGTCTGGCAGACCTATGCACTGTATTGAAGCCTGTTATGACTTTATTTTGTCATTATTTTCAAGTACAAAACAAACATCGAAACGTTAGGATCATTTTGTATTCATTAAAATCAATAGTTGCCTTGTAATATTTACATGAAATTTATCTTGCAGAATTTCAACGGTGCAGTTCTACATCGTCTGTTGAAAGCCAGAAGGGCGTTGATTATATGTAAAAGTGTGTGTTCATTTCTCTGTGGCTTTTAGCTGACGATACTGTACACCATTTTTGTTCAAAATTTATCACTCCTAATTATACTTTCATACTTATAGTGCAATTATAAATGAAGATTCTGAATACAATTGTCACTTGTATTGCATGACATCAAAACATGTATGGGTATTTTTTTGTCCTAATTCGTGTTTTATTTTGCCAGATAAAATTATATAACACTGTTTCATAAATTCTCTATTTTATGTGTAATTTAAAAAAAATATCGTTCATCTTTAATCCATATCTTTCGCATTGAAGGTTTATTGAGTTTTATTCACCGATTCAAAAGTAAACATACTGGTAAAGGTGTCTACATATTAAATCACAAAGCTCAATCATAAATCAGTGTATTATTGCAAAAGGCCTATAGTCTGATCACTTTGAAAAATCGTTGATTATCCATAATTATAGATGTCATAAAGGAACATTGGAATTCTTATGATAATGGTGTCTGTCTAATTTATTGTACAAGCCTCCACAGTATCATTTTTATTTTACGAGACGAGTAACTTGTCTATCTTTAACGCTCTGCTGATATCAGATGACAATAATTTTAATTAATTTGATTTTGATATGCTAATAAACGTAAAAAAATCAGTGGACCGACTGTACTTTATCATGTAACTCATTAAAACCAAGAACTTTTGATTGATTTGTGCATGTCTTAGACACGAACGATACTTTAGACCTTCAGTCATATAATCAGCTAGCATAACGCACTTAATTAGATGATATTATGCAATAGCTGACATCCACATCAAAGGTAACTGATTTTATTTTGTTGTTAGTCGTTTTCTCTTATTAAGCACTTTTAAATGTTAGTCCTTTGTGCAAATGAAAGTTTGACACCGTCGAAAAGTTCGTAAATGAAGACGACTTCGCCTGCAACGCTTGTGTCTATAATTATCTCTTTTTTTTCTTTGTTTGTTTTTTGTTTAGTATCATCTTTGATGAGGGAAATAGAATTTATAAGGATTGGTTTGATTGGAAACAGAGATTGGATAATATATGTTTATTAGGAGCAGTCTGTAAATCATCAAACTAAACAGAACGTTAATAAACCCTGGTCACACATACGAGACCGACACGATATCGATATCACAAGGAACAAAAACAATACATTACCTCGAATGGCCAAGAATCGGTCAATTTGGGATCGGTGAGGAGACGGTGTGGCGGTGTGACCCAGCCAGGTATCAAAATCTTTTAACGAGACGCTAATGCATTCGGGACATTGTTTTCTTGGGAAACATACTCTTTGTTTGTTAATTTTCGTTAACGGGTCATCTACTTTTGTTAATCATTATCACCTGCTTTATACTCTTTGTTAATTTCTCAAGCGAGTCATTTACTTTTCTTAGTCATTATATTGCTTAATACTCTTTGTTAATTTTCTCAAGCGAGTCATCTACTTTTCTTAGTCATATATTGCTTAATACCCTTTGTTAATTTTCACAAACGAGACATCTACTTTTGTTTATCATAATATATAGCTTAATACTCGTTATCTTTTTTTAACGAGTCATCCACTTTTGTTAGTCAAATATTGCTAAAAGGTACTATGTCCCATTTGCAGGCCAGAAAATTGAAAAGGTTCAATTCCAAAGGTATCTGAAAGATAATACTCATTTAGAACCCCCCCCCCCCCCCAAAAAAAAAGGCTTGAAAATGTCTTTAAGTGAAAAAATAACGACCATTAGTTGGCGAATCGACTTTAGTGATTGCAATCCATTTAGTAATCGTCTGATTTTCAGACCCTTTTACCGAATGGTCGTACGTTTTGTGTTGCGCAAAGATTTTTTTATATGATATTACCATAGAAAAAAAAGTCAGTCAGTAACTCAATAGTGTCTGACAGTGAAGTCTAGAAAGTAAACGGACCTTCTTGCATAATTTGAATATTAGGACACTGCTAATTTTTAAATTTCACAGATAGGACATACGTGACATATTCATAATTCCTGCAAGTTCTACAAAATTTGATGTTGGCTGCAAATGGGACATAGTACCTTTAATACTCTTTGTTACATTTTGTTGTTAATCATGTATCGCTTAATCATTATAAGCGACGCCACAATCCTATACGAAAAACGTCCATTCCATGTGTCCTTTGTTCATTGATTTTGAAAAGGATATCGGAGAATTTCACTGATGCTCAACTAATTTAGCGCTGTCAATGGGTTAATTGGTTTCATTTGATCTATAATTGGATGGTATGAACACATAAAACAGTACATATGGCGCCACTCACAAATACACGAGCTAAATAACAATATCTGTAAATCAGTGCAACCGGAGATGCGGAAGGTCATGGGTTCGATACTCAGCACGGCACTAATGTCCATTGGCATCTATACATTGCATTACGCTTGTCACTTTTTACGCAGGTGTAATAAATGGATACCTGGTAGGAAGGAATTCCATGAATGCGTTGAGTATCGAAATCGGTATAGCCTCCCGGAAGCAGGGGGTAACATCGTAATGCCGTGAGCACCAGTGTAACATACCACAATCGTACTTTACAAATAATTTCACCGTATACATAATAACTTATTGTTCTGTCATTTTGTTTATTTTTTTTAATTTCTATTTAAGTCATACCCGAATTAAATAAATGAGTCAAGCTCTTAAAAATTAAAGCATTTGGGATTTATATTCCCAAATCGGTTTCTTTGAGTGTAACATACCACAATCGTACTTTACAAATAATTTCACCGTATACATAATAACTTATTGTTCTGTCATTTTGTTTATTTTTTTTAATTTCTATTTAAGTCATACCCGAATTAAATAAATAAGTCAAGCTCTTAAAAATTGAAGCATTTGGGATTTATATTCGCAAATCGGTTTCTTCGAGAAAAATAAAACCAAAACAATTTAATCAAGCATAATCAATCACATGGGAATGAATGAAGCATCCTTTATCATGACAAAGATACTAACGATTTTTAATAGAACTGATGAATCATATACGTATTAATATTGTTGCTGAATATCATCGTCAGACAGGACTACTGGACCACCGATCATGTTTATACCTTGGTAACTATAGATAGGAAACATTTATACGGTTTCCTGTCTCACGTGGAGACATGCGGTGTTTTACCATTATGATAATCGATTACTGTGACTCTATCAAAAGACAAAGTCGTGTCATTTAAAGTTCTTTCAGATGAGAATGAATACAGCAGCAGAGATGTGTAGCAACGAATCAATAAATATGTAGAAGGGGGAAATCGTTATCAGTTTAAGAAAAATATAGTTCATAAATAAAGGACTAGCTGAGGATATTGATTGATTTTTTTTTTTTGACTTGCAATCAATTGCATATTTTTAAGATAATAATAATAATAATGATAATAATGATGATAATAATACTGATAATGATAAGAATAACAATAGTAATAAAATACTAATAAAAACACCAACAATAATAACTAAGGTAATAATGAGAAGAAAAGAAAATAATATTAATATTAATAATAGGCTCTATCGTTATAAAGCACTTAAGGAACACAAGTCTATACATACGTTTGAATATCATTATACCAAGTAAAGACAAATTTGCAACATATTGTGATGGAAAACAGAAACTAGGAAAATTACAATCACGAATTACAATTACAATAAAATATGAAAAGAACTTTAAAAGTTAACTCGCTTAGCTCATGTCTGCTTGAGATAGCTAGATTAAATAATAAAATGGAAACAAAATATGATATGATTTTCTTACCAGTAGGTCCTTTCTCTTTGCTATCCGTATTCTGTCCGTTGAGAAATTACAGCCTACAAGAATGTTTATCATCAAAGTTGCGCTTCTCAACTCAAATGCTGTATCTTATAGAGACTGGTTTAGTACACAGTGACAACTGTGTTTAGTGGTAGCAGATTCACTTTTTTGGCACAGATATAGGTCATTGAAATCCACACGATTTGTTAGGGGAAAAAGTGATAACAGCACGATTGAAAGTGATATCAACTTTCTTGGTAAACATCCCGACACGATTTGAGAAGTTGCACGACATTCAGGTGACTTCGAGTAGCTTCCCCCCTGTCGAGTCGACTTTCGTGCTTGGAATTGGCGCGCTGAGCACGGCGCGGTGAAATAGGAGAGCGTGCACACGCAGCGAGGAACCTCGCGGCGTTAATGAAAATGGAAGTACGCATATACTGGCTGGCTGGTTGATATTGTACAGTATCATGTCGGTTAACGCATAGAGTCTTATTAAGATTTTTACTTACTCTATTCACAACTCATAAGAATGTTAGCAACTTATTTCGCATACCAACAAAAGGAGGAGGAAAACAGAATGGATCGGAATGGATCGGCTCTGAAATTAGGGGCAGGCGATGAAACATGATCCAAATAAAAACTGAAATCATTTGAAGCAATTATTTCGTAATGATATCAAGTTTAAAAAGATATTTATGACAATAGGACTACTCTTATTTACCAATATAATGTGGGAGGGGTTGGGCAGTGGCGGGTCCAGGAGGGAGGGGTGGTAAAAAAAACAGGTAAATTTAACCTTTTTTTAAGAAAAAGAAGAAGAAGACGGGCCTCCTTCCCCTGGGGGGGGGGGGGGTAGGTGTTCAGTAAAAAAATAAAAAAATAAAAACTTAGCCCCCCCCCCCCCCCCCCCGTTGAGCAAAAAAAATAAAAAATCAATGCTCTTACTTGAAAGATAAATTGAATTTTCAAACTCAAACTGCATACTTTCTAGTAATACTTGACTAAAAACCATTGACTAGATTCCAATGTATTTTTGTTCCTTAAAGGGGAATATCTTGTGTCACTATTACAAAGACTCGGAGACACATTTGCTATACAAGCTTTATTATTGTCATTATTATGTGAAATGATTCCATGGAGTATCTTGATAACAACAGCCTAAAATTAGTAACTACATGTACCTGTCTTTTTATCCATTATCTCTAACATATGTTTTGGTCAGGAGCGGCCGAACGACTTCAAAAGTTGGAGACACCAGCAAAAGTATACAATTTTGTTTAGACATTGGTAAATACTCCCTTCATTGATTTCTATATTTGTTTCTCTGTATACATCATACAATATATTGCTTAAGTTGAATGTGATTGTCTGAATATTCATTTGCGAGCGAGGAAAATAATTGAGATTTGTGAGGTCTCAGTGAGGAGAATTACATCTTATATAGAGCAAAAAACCTGACCCTGATGAGCTTATAAGCACATTCTCATAATGAAAATATAAGCACATTCTCATGACGTAAATAATCATATCTGATTGATACACGTCTGTAAAATCCCCCAAAACAAACGGAAGACTGAAAAGACCTTTGATAAGTAACATAATTATATATCATTTATAAATGCGAACGAGCGTAGCGAGCAAACTTTGGAGTAGATTGCTCTTAGTCCCTTTAGATTAGGGGCAGATTTAATGATGAGAGGAAAAGGGGACCCTAATAGAAAGGGATAAGACACTTATTAGAAAAGAAAAGGAGCACATGTCAAAGTACAAAGGGTAGTTATCAGAGGTGAAAAATGGTGCACTCCTACACCTGAAAAGAGGCACTCACCAGGGATGAAAAAGGGCACTTATGAGAATGGGATATGGGTATTTATCGGCGGAAAAGGACCACCCATCAGATTTTTATAGGGCCATTTACAAGAGGTAAAACGAGGCATTTAAGAAAAGGGGATAGGTCCCTTATTACAGAGGAAAAGGGGTATGTATCCTTGTTAAAAGGGAAACTATCAGAGGTGAAAAGGGGGCACTTATCGCTTCTGCAAAGGGGCATTAAACGAATATGAGAAGGAGTATTTTATGAAGATGAAACAGGGGCACTTACAATAAAGGAAAATGTGCATTTGTTGAAAGAAAATGGGTACCGATCCGATTTTAATAGGGGTATTTATCGGAGGTAAAAAGGGGGCTTTCATTAGAAGGGGGAAGTGGCTCTTCTTTATAATAAAAAAGAGGCACATGTTAAAATAAACGGGGCACTTTAATATCAGAGATGAAAAGCGGATTTTATGAGGAGGGGAAGAGTCTTTTTTATGGGGGCACTTATCATAAGAAAATAAAAGGTGCGCTTATCCGAGTTAAAAAGGGGTAGTTATTAAAAGGGGAAGGGGCACTTTAGTACAGAGGAAAAGGGGCAGTTGTCAAAGTAAAAGGGAACCCGGGTCACCAGATTACGAGACCACTGCTCTACGAACTGAGCTATCGCGCCTCTCTGGGAAATGGACATTTATTGCAAAGGAAAATTGGGAACTTGTCGAAGAAAAAGGGGCATGGGTCTAAATAAAAAAGGGCACTCATCAGAGGTTAAAAGGGAAGGGGCACTTTTCCTATGTAAAAAGGTGCGCTTCTTACAAATGTAAAGGGGCACTTTCCTATGTAAAAAGGGGCACATTGGGTTACTTGAAAAGTGGGGGCAATTCCCCTCCCCCCCCCCCCCATGATTGACACCCATGGCCACTTGTGCATCCAGGTTGTGCATAAACGAATAATGATACATAACTTTCATGAGCACGTATCCAGTATTTTGTCTTACAATTTTGGTCTGCAATGACCTTTATCTGCGCATGCTCAATCTCCAACTATAAACTCGTGTATTCTAGTGCAGCCTGCACGCGTTTTGAAAGAGCAGAACTGAAGTGCTGCAAGATCTCACTTGATTGGAGTTTGAGCATTAAAGAAGTGAATTTAATTGAATTGAACTTTATTTGTTTCCAATCACAGTAAAAATGACACTATACATTGTTTGTTTTTTTAAAGAAGAAGAAAAAGAAGACATGATTAAATCTACTAAGAGTATAGGATGAAAAAAGGTGCATCCGTAAAAAGCCACATGGGCTTGATGAATGGGCGCACCCTGAGCGCGTCAGAATGTAATTTAACAATAAAAAGCTCAGTCAGCTGGAGAAGAGTAAAGGGATACAACGTTTACAATATATCATTTAAGAATAACTCTACAAAGACAAGAAGTGCTGCTTAAGTTACGTCTAAATGGTTTGGTGAACTGAATAGATTGTAAAGAATGTGGTAATGTGTTCCAAACGTTGGGGGCCATTATGGCGTAAAGAAACTGCAGCAGTGCTGGAAGATACTTTCCACTGGGGAAACATAGAGGCATTCCTTGTATAGTAATTGTGTATGGTAGCATTCGTACAGAACATTTCATTTAAAACATCCGGTAAAAACCCGGTGCATTATCAAAGAAGTTTGTAATTTGTGTATATCGTAAATATCGAGGGTTTGAAATCTTCTAAATAGGGGTTGTGACGGGGCACGGTAATTAGAATGAGAACAAAAACGTAAGGCACGTTTTTGTAACCTGTGTATTCTCAATAATTTAGACTGATATTTAGAAGCCCATGCAGCATTGCAGGACATTATGTGTGGCAAAACAAAGGCATTATATAACATAAATAAAATACGACGTGGCACAGTAAATCTTAAATGACCGATGACACCGACACTTCGGGAAATCTTTTTGGTAACTGAATCAATATAAGAATTCCAGGAAAGGTTTTCGTCAAATAAAACGCCTAAATAATTTATAACGCGATAATGCTCAATGCGTAAACCATTAATATATAGTGAAACATTTTCATAACAAGATTTGACATTACGACGGTTCTTAAATACCAAATATTTTGTTTTCAATACATTCAAAAATAACTTATTGCAAATCAACCATTCATAAACATATTTCAAATTTTCATTCAAAAGATCAACTAAAGTTTTAAAATCGTTATGAGATGCAACAAGTGTGGTATCGTCGGCAAATAAAACAAACTGGCAAAAAGATGAGCAATTAGCAATATCATTAATATAGATTAGAAAAAGCAGTGGCCCCAAATTCGAGCCTTGCGGCACGCCACAGGATACAGTATTGTAATCTGAATGAAAAGATTCAACAGATGTAAACTGTTTCCTATTCGTCAAATAACATTTAAACCACTGATATGCTATGCCACGAATTCCATAAAATTGTAATTTAGATAACAAAATATGATGAGATAAAGTATCGAATCCCTTAGAAAAGTCCAGGAAAACACCTAGTGCATGTTTATTGGCATCCACATATTTAATGATTTTATCATATACATCTAAGACAGCAAAATCTGTGGAGCAATTTTTACGAAAACCATACTGATTGCAATTAAGTATGTTATTATGAATCAAGAAATTATACAATCGATTAAACATCACTCTTTCGAGAATTTTAGAAAAACAAGGTAAAATTGAAATTGGTTTATAATTATTGCAGTCATTTATGTCACCTTTTTTAAATGTAGGTATAACTCTTGCGATTTTCATTTTCGAGGGGAAAATCCCTGTATGAATCGATAAATTACACATGTGTGTTAATGGTAAAACAATATATTTGATAACTGATTTAAGAAGTACTGCGTTTACACCATCGTACCCAAAACTTTGGCTAGTGGATATTTTCTTAACTATTACTATAACCTCTCCTTGAGTGACAGGTTTGATATAAATACTATGACTAAAATCGCCCCGTAAGAAATCAGATAAGTTATTGCACGAATCAGGAATAGACTTTAAGACATTACTACCTACAGTTGAAAAATAATTGTTAAAAACATTAGCAATTACTGCTGGTTCATCTATAATTTTATCATTATGGATAAGCATTTTAGGTGTTACAGTTTTTTTCTTTTCAAGTATAGAGTTGACAAGTGTCCATGTTTTCTTGAGATCAGATTTCACAGCATTAAATTTATCAAAATAGTAATTTTTCATTAAAGATCGAATCATAGAATTTATTTTATTACGATATTTTTTTAACTCCGTTTCATTTTCAGATAAAGGATTACTTTTATACTTTTTATACAGAATATTTTTCTTTCTTATAGATTTCAGAATAGCAAATGTTATCCATGGTTTTTTAATTATACGTCGACAATTGGAACGTTTTTCTTTTAAAGGCATTTTTTGGTCGCAATTTGAAATCAAACAATCTAAAAATGTATTATATGACTCATCAACATTATCTGATAAGAGTACATTTGACCAGTCTATCTTACCTAGATCAGTAATGAGAGATGTAATAGAGGAAGCCGTGATATCACGGAAAAAAATATTTATACTCGGCATACTTAATATTCTTACAAACAGGTGATATGTGAAAAAAGGGAAAGTGATCACTTATATCAGTAATACAAATTCCTGCAAATGCATTTTGATTAATTGAATTGGTGAAAATATTGTCTAACAGTGTAGCCGAATTATTAAAAATACGGGTTGGTTTATTAATCAATGGATACAATCCTAACTAAAAAATCACTTATAGTTGAGAACTTATCACATTCCAATAAATTCAGATTAAAATCACCCATAACATAGTTACTTGTATTACTTGTGCATATTGTTTGCATAACTCTATCAAATTCATCAGTAAAATCAGTCGAGTTACTAGATGGTTTACGATAAATAACCCCTAAACTTATATTTTTCTGTCGACTACGTACTACTTCAATAAAAAGTGACTCTACACCGTTCGTTTGAAATTTCACATGATCAAGAATACGTACCGTAAAAGTAGAATCTATAAACAAGTGGTGTAGTGGTGTAGGCTAAAGGTTGTTTCCTATCTGCATATCCTGGATATCCTGGATTTGAACTGTAACTTCGATGCATATATACTAAGACTAACGTTAGGCTAGGTCACAGTGTCGAACACAATTCAAGCCCTTTCGTTTTGAAGAAAGTTCTTAATTAGTACGATCTTTCAAATGCCGTTGGAATTAAACCTTTTTTTGGGTGCATAGTAGGCCTACCTCTAAATAGGGTGTCTGATCGCGCCCTCGGTTTTGTGTGATAAAACCCTTCCCATAGAGATTGCACGCATCTCTATGCAGTCTACGTGCATTGCGCGCTCATACTAAAAACGGTTCGATGTTTGTTACCAAATTAAGATTCAAACCTTTATTGCAAGTGATCATGAAGCCGATGCTCAACGAATGAGATGTCACATGAAACCTACTCTATTCTGATGACTTGAATGCATGCCAAGATTTCAATGGCTGCGTTTCCGTACAAAAATAAAATTGAAACGGAGTGGGGATTCCCACCATTGAGTACATGAATATATTTTTCACTATCTTTGGTATATCATTTGTGTTAGGTCCATGGTATGTCACTCGTTGTTGCTCCGATTCACAGGTGAGTGTCAATCAGACACTGTCTTTTAAATTGCAATTTAATGTTCAATAAAGTCAAATTGTTATGAGAGTTATTATCTTAGGTCTCAGTGAGAGATCTGCCTGTATGTATTCCCGAAATGTGTAATTTCTTGCATAAGATGCATTCAGTATCGTAGAGTTTCCGTACGACTAACAAAGCAAAGCATACCCCTTGCTTTATACCGGTATTCCCGAACCTCGTTTTTTCTGACAAGGGTACAATATGGCGGCCACCTCCAAAATACTTTCATGATCAAAAAAATCGAAGCTGATGTCATGGAATTTAATGTTATAGTGGCGGCGCGAAGATTTTTAAAGTTTTCATGTAAAAATCACTCGTCACCTTTTTTTTCTTCATACATGTTTTGACAGCCCTACATTGTAGGATTGACCAAATGATCCAGTTTCTTACCTTTATATTATTTTTCGTCCTTCGTTTACAATAAATACTATCAATAATGCATTTCTTTCCAGAAAAATAGGACTTATACTTGTTTCCAGCATGGCACCAACGCTCTCGACAGTACTCAGCGACGATACACTCATTCTCAAAGTGAGTGAAAGCATCGATGCAGTCACCTTCTATGCCCGCCTCGGTCGCGTTCTTTTAGAAAGCGAAGCGGAGGCTACCAACGTGTTGGGGAAACCAGTACCTAACTATGAAGATGCCATGTATAAGTGCTTGTATGCATGGCGTAACGCACATGGCAAGGGATGGGAGGAAACATTGATTGGGATTTTTAAAGAGTTTAGGCTAGACGCTGCCGCGGTCCATCTAATGAATGGTAAGTGTTGTTCATTTCCCTTTTTACTACGTTATTTTTTGCACCTCTAATATTCCTTTCTACCATCTTACTTTTCTTCTGCATGTTTTCTTTCCCTCTCCCGCGACTCGGAAAGTATTTCTACTCTTATTCCTTCCTCATATATATTGATTAATTTATTTCACGTATCAATTATCAAAATATATTACAAAAAACTCTAGTTGATACCAGTTGAAACCAGTAAGGATTTCCAACTGCATGGTATCTACTGGTTTGAACTGGTCTCAACTGGTCTCAACTGGTACCAGTTTAAACCAGTTGATATTTCCAGTTTATTTATTTATTTATTTTATTTTCAGGCAAGACTGATAACATACAAAACATCACAAGGTTGACAAATAATATACATGTAACATAAACATAATGATATTTAGCACCAGCCAATGCCTGAGGATCACCTAAAAGAATTTAACAATTCTGTCTAGAGGCTCTCCACATTGGCTGGTGCCAGGCGCGTCTCCAGGATTTCTTAGGGGAGGGGGCCCAATTTTTTTTTTTTTTTTTTTTTTTTTTGCTCCCAAAAATTTGAAAATCGCGCCGGCCAAAAATTCGCTCAGTGGGAGGGGGGGGGGGGGGGGGGTAGTGAGCACATTTTTTTTTTGGCCCTCGAAAATTAGAAAATTTGCACCCCCCCCCCCCCCCCCTTGAGGTCAAATTCACGTGTTTTTAGACGGGTTTTTTTGCTCAGGGGGGAGGGGGCGCGGCCCCCCCCCCCTGGATCCGCCACTGGCTGGTGCATACATAAAACAAAATATAAAGATAAGGTCAACATAATTCATAAATGAATGTGTAACTAAAACTAACGGTAATATACATGTAGATCAAATACTGTTCGGATTATTATCAAAAAGGATTGAAAAATTGAAGAGCTGTTCAAACTATGCATGTATGATAAATGCATGCTAAATGCAGAAAACTGTCTGTTTATAGAGTTATGTGGATACGGTAATATTGGAAGTTAGCAAAACTGTATAACATTATTAATTTGATTTGATTTGAAGTTATCCAAATTATGGAAAATTATTATTGATATGATTAGAAGTTATCAAATTTGTGGAGCATTATTATTGATATGATTGGAATTAATCAACATTGAGGAACATTATTATCGATTCCTAGACAAATTTAAAAGACATTGTAATCAAAGTAAGAAGAATGTGATAGAATATATTGATAGAGAACGTACATTAAATACGAACTTAATAATAATAACATACGCATTAAGAAATCAATAATACATATCAAAGTGTGAGTTATTCTATGATAGAGAAAAAAGACGTGTGAAAGCAAGCTAGTATGCTTCTACAAGGGGAAACAATTCAAAAAAGAAATTTCGAAGCACATTCAGAAAAGGAAGGACATTGGTACCATTTACCAAGACACAAGTATTTGTCTTCCTCTGAGAGGTGCTCCCAAAATCTGGGAAAAACATAAAAACAAGAAAATCTCAAGCTATTGCATCTTGCTAATTCATGATTGAAAACAAGTGTATGGATTCCTCTATAACTTGGGACTGGTAGCATATATTCAGCCATGTCATAAATTCTGTGTAAGCTCTTAATTACAAATGACATTGATAGGTGCACAAGTCTGTTATACAGAGGGGGCATGTTAAGGCAAGACAGGCGTTCCGTGTATGATAAGGATTTAGCAACAATTTCGTAAGGGAAACAGAATCGTGTAAAACGCCTTTGAATACCTTCGATAGCTCTGATATGGTTCTTTTGATGAGGGAGCCATATTGGTATGCCGTACTCAATCACAGGTCGACATAATGAACAAAAGAGTTTTGTGAGAATAGCTGACCCAATAAACAAAATCACGTGAAAATCACGTCAATATCAAGGTATCGACTTGAGGAGAGTTACGTTCTTCAAACACCGGACATTTACGTAAATGTGTTAATACGTTTATTGCATTAGGTAACTTAAAACACACGTACACTAAATCACGCAATTGTCACTGCAATATCACCATTATGATAACGTGATTATCCCTACCTTGGAGACCATGGTTTGTAAACCTAATACTCCCGTGTTTGTTTAGTTGTGAAATTACATCTTCATACACGAAATTATCGCGTCACAGAAACACGTGAAGCGTTAGTGATAGTTTTAGTCAAAATATTTGCGTGAAATTCACGTGAATATTACGAGGCTGACATGAGATGAATCATGTTCTTCATTCACGTGAAATTTACGTCGAAGAGGAAGGATGTTACTGTAACCCGCGTTCAACCCAATAATTACGCAAATGTTACACAATAAATGAACCAAAATAATGACGTTCTCATCCCGTTTCTGAACATCGTGTCATGGATCATCCATAATTACGTCCAGGCGCGCCGGAAGCAGTTTGGGATTAGAGGGGGTTGGTGGGGGGGGGGGTGATGGGTGCTAACATCCCAGAAAAGAAAGCTATTTGCAACTGGTCCAGTTGATGAACCATTTAATGCCAACTGGTAACCCTGGAAATTGAAATGGGCTAAATGATCCAGTTGATCCAGGCCAGTTATAATTCAACTGGTCTAGCTGAGCCATTAGAACCATTTGGTAGAACTTCCAACCAGTTGAACAGCAACAATACTTCAATACTGGTACGTCTGTATTTCCAATGTAAGTGCATTGGTAATAAGTAGACTTAAATTAAATTAATCGAAACAATTTCGTCTACTTGTACTTTATTGAAATTATTTTAGTTCACAGTTAAGGTTTCCCTTATTCATGTTTAACTAAATGTAATTTATACGAAGTAGCGAAATGTCCTAATAACTGGTAATTTATATTTGTAGTATTTTCGAAATGAATTGTAAATAACTAAATCATCAGTAATTAAGAAATACGCTGTAAATTCAGATAAATTGTTTAAAAAACATAGATCTGCACGCACCCCATATTCAATATGCAAATGAATTGGTGTCAGCTGGGTCAACTCGAAATATGCCAACGCTCAGTCATCAACTGGTGCAACTGGAAATATGCACACTCCAGTTATCAACTGGTGCAATGAAAATATGCCAACAGTCAGTTATCAACTGGTGAACATAGAAATATGCCAACAGTCACGGGATTATCACCACGGAACTTAAATGGTAACTGTGAAACCATCAAGACACCCAAGAATAACTCATTTTCACACATGGAAAACACGGAATACCCAGCTTATATTAATAATCCGTTTGAGTCACGCGATCATCACCGCGGAACTGCTGGCAACTTTGACTACCATTTAAATAGGTGTTTTAAGACACCTAATAATGACTAATTTTTCACACCTAAAAGTCACGTATGCCCTGCTTAGATTAATATTCCGTTTGAGTCACGAGATCATCACCGCGGAACTGCTGGCAACTTTGACTACCATTTAAATAGGTGTTTTAAGACACCTAATAATTACTAATTTTTGCACACCTAAATATCACGGATTCACAGCTTAGATTAGTAATCAGTTTTAACTACGTGATCATCACCAAGAAAGTTATGGTAACTTTGAAACCATTTAAATAGGTGTTTTAATACACCTAATAATGACTTATTTTTCACACCTAAAATTCACGTATGACCAGCTTAGATCAATAATCCGTTTGAGTCACGAGATCATTACCGCGGAACTTATGGCAACTTTGACTACCATTTAAAAAGGTGTTTTAAAACACATAATAATTACTAATTTTCACACCTACATATCACGTTTTCACAGCTTAGATTAGTAATCAGCTTGAGCCACGTGATCATAACCAAAACATTTATGGTAACTTTGAAACCTTTTAAAGAGGTGTGTAAGACACCTCAGAATTACTAGTTGAATATAACCAGAGATTCACGGACAGAACAATAAGACGATTAGCCGGTGTAAGTAACGTGATTATTACCATCAACTTTGGATAACCTGTGAAACCAATCAATAAAGGTGCTTACAAGACCAAATAATTACGTATTTATCGCCACCATCGGTTAACTGACAAAAAACTCGTTGGTTGGTCAAGTGGTTATTTGGTCATAAACACTTGATTTACAGAGGTAAGTGGAATCACGTTACTCCAGTCGCGTGATAAACTGGTGGTTTTTAGGTTAGATGAAAACGTGAACAGGAGTACCTTTTTTGTTTAAATGGAGGCACGTGCCGATAACGTTTAAATCTAGTTCAAAAGGCACTATACTTTAAAATCACTTAAAATACACTCCCAAAAGAGGTTACTTTTTAGTGTTCTGTTTATTGGGTGAGTTTCTAGATTTTACGGTACGTCGGATAAACCCACAGAGCATAGAACATCTGTTAACAACCCATTGAATATGGTTTTTCCAACACAGATCTCGCGAAAAAGTAAGTCCTAGATATGTATACGACTGAACTATATCTAAAGGATTTCTGTCAGTGGAGTAAACAGTAGTAATTAATTTACGGGATCTAGTTATGTGCATTACTTTGTACTTAGATGAGTTCAGGACCATGCCCTTGTCAATACACCACAGAAGTATATTATTCAAGTTAGTTTGCAACAAATGAGAGTCGTTGTCGGTATAAACTTCACGATACAAAACAGCATATTGTGGGAGGGGGATAAAACAGTGTCAGGTAAGTCGGCTATAAAATAATTAAACAAGATCGGTCCAATAACGGAATCCTGTGGCACACGGGAAGGAACTTGTTTCCAATCCGATTTTACCCCTTCAAACAACACACACTGTTGTCGATCTGAGAGGAAAGAACGTATACAGTTGAAAACCAGTTGATGATTACCAGTTGCTTTACCAGTTAAAAACCAGTTGATTTACCAGTAGAAAACCAGGAGGCAAGTTCTATAACCTCTATACCATAGTACTCCACATAGACATTACACGTTAACGAAAAATCGGATTCTCAAATCACATTTTGTAGTTAAAATATCTCACCACGATCCCAACATTTGATTATAAATTAAATGTCACTTTCCGTGTAGAAGATTTTCTCAGCTACAACATATCCGAATCTGGAAAAAAATCACGAGATATTGCTCGAACAAGACTGGAATGTAGAATCAAGATTTCAGAAAAAGTCACCTCCCCTAGGCATAACAGGCAAATTAAGAATATTCTGATATGTCGCCTTTCATTGAATTTTTCACTTTGATGACGTCGTCAAATTAAAAATGGTTACAATCGATCTTGTAATTTTTCATAAATATGCTGACGTCATAATATACAAATTTGTATTTTGAGTTCCAAGACCATTATGATAATAATAATAATAATAATATATTCATTTGAAAAGCGCCATGTTGAGATATTCTACTGCGCTGCAAGAGCTCGTATATGCTGTGCTATACGTACTATACGAAGAAGTGAGTTTTTCAGTCGTGATTTAAAATTATCTAATGATGGGGCTTTCCTTATTTCTAGTGGTAATCTATTCCATAATCTAGGGGCAGCACAAAGAAATGACCGGTCTACCGGGGATATTTGCAACATAAATGTGTCTTGTGCATATACTACGAAGGTTACGACCTTGAGTTTGAGACTTGTGCAACAATTCAGTAACATAACTAGGAGTTTGACCATTAAGAGCTTTGCAAACTATCATTAATATTTGTAATGTAATTCTCTGGCGAACTGGCAACCAGTGTAGTTCCTTTAGAAGTGGGGTTATTCGAGAGAATTTTGGGAGGCTGCACATTAGTCGTGCACATGTATTTTGGACCCGCTGCAACTTGGAAATTTGTGAGTCTGGCAATCCATAGAATAAGCTATTACAGTAATCTAGTTTACTAGTGACACATGCATGCATGATAGTTTTTATGCTGTCCTGATCAAAGTATTTACGAATGCGTCTCAAATTATAAATCATGCAATAGGCTGATTTGCATATTTTAGTAATATGTGAATCCAAATTCAGGTGGGTATAAGACACCTAAGTTTCTAACAGTATCAGATGGGGTTATGGTGGAGTCGCCAACTGATACACTACGCGACCTGGATTAAGAGACCAGACGTGGATCGAGTACCACTGACCAAAAGTTCCGTTTTTTATCATTTAACATCAACTTGTTTTGCAACATCCAAATTCTAACATAAACAACACATGTTTCTAATTCAGAAATACAATTAGAACAGAAAGACAAGTATAGTTGTGTGTCGTCTGCGTAGCAGTGACAACTAATACTAGGAATCTCCGTATGGATATTTGTAAGGAGTCTGCTTGTATATAATGCAAACAACAGAGGGCCTAAACGCGACCCTTGAGGTACACCAAAAGGCACATTGAATACATCAGAGACAACGTCATCAATGTCATTTTCTGCTTTCTATCTGACAAGTAAGATTCAATCCATTCGATAACCTTGCCATCAATCCAAAAATGGCTTCTTAGAGTTTTCAGTAGACATGACTGAATTATCTATCGTGTCAAAAGCACTGCTCATATCAAGGAGAAGCAATAGACTTATCTTCTGGTTGTCCATTGAAAGGAGATCACTTTTGATTCTAAGGAGTGCTGTTTCAGTACTATGACATTTTCGGTATCCCGATTGATTAAACGGCAAGAGTGAGTGATGTTCAATGTGCTCAAGAGTTTGTTGGGTAGCAGCGCCTTCTACTAACTTAGAAATATACTAAAGATTACTAATGGGCCTTAGATTACTCAATTCTGTTTCGAGGCCCGGACTCTTCAATAGTGGTTTCACTAGAGCGACCTTCCACAATCCGGGAAATCGCCCTGCTGATAGAGACAAGTTCAACATAGAATTAATAACAGGTATCAATACATCGAGACATTGCAGCAATCATTTTGTGGGCATTGGGTTCAATGGACAGGACTTCTTACTGAGCTTCATTATCAATTTGCTAACGTCTTGCTCAGACGGTGATTTAAAACTTGTGAGCGTTACTATCTGCGAATCGACTGGAACGTCATCAGTGATCAGTTTGTCTACATGTACATTGCTAAGTTTTAATTCTATATCGTTATGAATTTTCTGAACTTTATCCAAGAAAAACTTGCCCAAGTTGTCGATGAATGATGATGTCATGATATACTTAATGGCCAAATGAGACATGATATCATATCTCCAACTCATACTCTATCCAAATATGAAAAAAATTGGGGGATCTCCCGGCTTCCTAAAGAGCTATAATGGATTTTGTATAGGCATGTTTTACCCATATATGCTATACTGTACATGTATGTATTACAAGAGCTCGCGCGCACGGACATTTATCTTGAACATTTCGTTATCCATGGTCATAAAGAGATATTGGTATCAAATTGTTCTTGGGAAAATGGGTAATATTATGAAAGAAAAAAAAATGGTGATTCTATGTTGCGTACGGCCATGACGAACGAAGATTCTATCCACTTGTTTATACATGCCCATGCGGGCAGCCATTTTGAAATGCCCAACCATGTAGCTATTTCATAACCCTTTTCATCAAGATACAGTTTACTAATACACCTCAAATTATCACAAATGAATAATAATACTACTCATTAACATCTTAACTACAGGATTTTAAATGAATTAACATTTACAACATTGAGCTTCGACAGAATTGACCTAAATAATAATCGGTGGAATCACCGGGTAAATCTTCCCACTCACAGAAGAATTTCTGTCCGAAGTGATAAACGCAGCCACCGGCCAAACTAATTTATACAAAATGACGACTAAATACTGTCCACAACAACAACTACTACTTCTACTTCTCCTACTAATACTGTATTACTACTACTACTACTTTTACTTCTACTACTATCACGGAATAGTTCATTTAATTTAGACTTCTTCTCTAATTTCTAAGTTCCGAAACAGATCACGTGTTTTTCTTTATATTAATGTTAATAGAAGGAGAGAGAGAGAGATAGAGAGAGGGAGAGTCTCTACTTTAATATATGATAGCCACTGACAGCAGTAATGTGCATTGATGTCCAAATATAGTATTGCATTTTCAAATTTATCGGAACAAAATATTATGATTACCAAAATATTAACTACATGGTAAAAACAACAAACTGCGCGAACAAAACAGAACTTTTTTTCTTTGGATGGAGATCATTGTTAGACAATACAGAGAGTGCATCTGTAAGCAAGCATTCGGATTCATGCAGGGCTCAATCTAAAACCGTGCCTTATTTCAGTGCCATTATATGTTTTCAATTATCATAAAAATTCCTCTCTTTTTTTCAGAACGACTGGAGGATGGGAACACGAACCTTTTGCGTAAACCGGATGCATTCCTATTCGAGTTGGTCGAAAAGATAGACTGCAAGACTAACTACAACAAGTTAGGCACACGACTAGTGAATATAAAAGCCCAGTACTTTCTTGGGCCTACTGCATCGTACGCTGACGCCCTATTCACATGTATGATTCGGTGGAGAGAAGCGAACGGAAGAAGTACCGATTCATATACCAAATTTAGAGGTATCCTGATGAACGTTGGACTGGTAGAACAAGCAGAACAGATGGATAAACTTGAAGAAGGAGGAGGACAAGGTACATTTTTTCGAAATTCAGGGAAAATCCTGTGATCAGGGGCGTACGCAGGATTTTTTCAAGGGGGGGGGGGGGTTTAAAATCGGGCCCAAAATATTTTGCTCCCGAAAATTTGAAAATCGCGCCGGCCGAAAAGTCGCTCAGGGGGGGGGGGGGGGGGGGGGGGGGGGGGGGGGGACACTTTTTTTTCTTTTTTTGGTCTCGAAATTTGAAAATTTGACATTTTTCTTCGTTGGGGGAGGGGTGTAAGGTCACCTTAGGTTAGCCGTGGGCATAATTTTATTTATTTATTTATTTTTATTTTTTTATAATAAAAAAAAAAAAAAAAAAAAAACCAAAGGGGGGGGGGGGGGGGTTTTCAGTTTTTTTAGGGGGGTTTACACACATAAAAATACCAAAGGGGGGTTTAAACCCCAAACTCCCCCCCCCCCCCCCCCCCCCCCTGCGTACGCCCCTGCCTGTGAAATAATGCGAGGAATGTCATAATGGTGTCCCCATCTATTAAATTGACTCCTCGTGTATCATGATAGTGCGTAGAGCTCCCACTTAGACGAGTCGGAGCTTCGAGTTATGGCGAGCTGGCGCGATCGTATGGCAAGCCGTTTTATCATTAAAACATATTTCTTGATATCAAGAATTCAATTCTTGATATCACGAAATCGAAATCCTGATATCACGAAATCGAATTCTTGATATCAAGAATTACCATTGCTTTACAACATAAAATTCTTTCTTGATAACAAGAATTGATTTATTGATATCAATTAATAATAAAACGGCTTGCCATAAGATCGCGCCAGCTCGCCACAACTCGAGGCTCCAACTCGGCTAAGTGGGAGCCCTGCTTTACAGATCAAGAAAATTTACCAAAATGTTTTTCTTCTTCAACACAACAGGGGGTGGTAAGTGTTACAGACACTACACAAGGCTACAGAAATAACATTTTCCAGCATAATTTACATTAATACACAAATATCTTTGCACTTCTTTTTGGAATTTCTTGGCCATTTGTGAAGAATAAAACAATTCACACTCACCAAACACTGGTAAAAGAGACAAATTCCAAAGTTCAGTCCCATCTGTATACATATAAAAACAAATCAAATTGCTAGGAAAGCTTGTTCCATATCATAGGTTGTCCAAAATAACTTATGTACATTTTCATATAGGGTGTAACAGACACTGCATTTTAGACATAGTATACATGCTAATTTAGTTATTCATTGATGCAATATGTAAGTAATCCATTTGCTTTTTTTTCTGTCAGAATTGTTGTTGCTGCATATTTTGAGGCCAACAGGGAGTATCTGTTCAAATCCTCTTTACCAAGTCTCTTGGATAGGACAAGGGAAGTCCACCCTGATATTAAGTTGATTTCAATAGCAGAAAAATCTACCAAACAGAAAACATAAATTGTTCTTTGTTCCAGGGTTGGCCCCATTGGGGTAATCTTCTTTGTTCACATTTAAACATTGAAAGAAAGATAATTTAGTCAAATTAAAAACAAGAAAGAAGGATAACTATTTATTGAGGAAGATGAAAGAAGACATAAAAAAAGAAAATCATCAAAAATAGGAAGGAGAGATGAAATAATGATCAAACGAAGGAAAGCATGAAGAAAGAAGGAAGAAGAGAATAAAAGGGATAAAAATGTAAGGAAAAAAAGAAGAAGAAAGAAAAGGATAAGAATTAGAAAGAAGGAAAAGGGAGAATAATAAAATTAAAAAGGAAAAAGAGAGGAAAAAGGGGTCATGTAGCATAATCAAGGTGAGCCTCTTATTAATAGACATAAGCATGGAAACCCTAGATATTTCAAAATACGAAAAGACGATGTACTTTGAGAAGTAATCCTGAAAAGATAAATGTATCCCATTCATCTAGGACCTTACAAGATTTGCTCAGTGATACCGAAAAAACACTATGTTTGGAAAAGAAAGTACCTGTGGTGTCCTCGTATACTATGTGGTGCAAGATATATTCAGTCTCTTTAGAACCCATTTTTAGGAACTCATTAAAGTAACGTTAGAAAATTGTGGGTCATAAAGAGACCACAGTCTGTACTTAATGAAGAGTTCTTTGACCAACTAAGTGGTATTCTTGTAAAACCTGTGACAGTGTACGCCGAAAAACAGGGGAAAAGGCTTTTTTTTTTTAAAGTGATAATTAAACTTTATGCAAAATTGTGCTATAATCTATGATCATTTCTGATACATTTATGAAATAATCCTCGGATGTTCGGTGATCATTTAATAACGGTCAGATGAGCACCCAGGAACCCGCCTTAGGGCCCTGGTATGGTCCAGGAGGGCGTAGCCCTTGTAAGCTCAGGGTTTTATGCATTTGATTACGGTCGGATGAGCAAATTTTGATACCTTATTTGTAACACTGGCATGCAGGTCACAAATTGGAGTGGGATAAAAGGGGCGTAGCCCCCATAATCTAAGGGTTTTAGGCATTAAATAATGCTCAGATGAGCATCCAGGGGGCTGCCTTATGACCCTTGGTGGGGTCCAGGGGGCAGAGCCCCCAGAATCTCAGATTTTTTAGGCATTTAATTACGGTCAGATGAGCATCCAGGGGGCTTCCTTATGACCCTTGGTGGGGTCCAGGGGGCAGAGCCCCCAGAATCTCAGATTTTTTAGGCATTTAATTACGGTCAGATGAGCATCCAGGGGGCTTCCTTATGACCCTTGGTGGGGTCCAGGGGGCAGAGCTCCCAGAATCTCGGATTTTTTAGGCATTTAATTGCGCTTAGATGAGCATCCAGGGGCTGCCTTATGACCCTTTTTGGGGTCCAGGGGGCAGAGCCCCCAGAATCTCGGATTTTTTAGGCATTTAATTACGGTCAGATGAGCATCCAGGGGCCGCCTTAGGGCCCTGGTAGGGTCCAGGGGGTAGAGCCCCCGGAAGTTTAGTGAGAAAAAAAAACATGCCAATTCTGCAGCATTTGTAAATCACTGGTATCGAATTAGAAATAAACCACGTTTAAATTTTATCAGGGGGTAACTGTCCCCGAGCAGGCCCCCCCCCCCATTAATATGCCAGTGCGAGGGAGCAAAGTGAACGAAAGGCGTAAAGGTGGTGGAAGTGACTACCCCCTCATAGGTTTTTGAAGTTTTGTCGTTTTAAAAAATCACATTCCTTAGCAAAATTTTAGTATAAAAACAAGCAATATATTTTGTTTCACGCTTCACTTTTCTACAATATTTACTTGAACACTTCGAAGGATATTATGCGAGGGAGTGTAGCTACCGAACGAGAAGATTTTTGCAATTGTATGTCTAAACGCTGCACCTTTGGGCCCTCTAGAGCCTAAAAGTTTGTTGCAGTCTTTAGTCAGTATTTGCTATACACTTTTTGCACATTTTCAAATTTTTCGGGGGAATTGAGGGGGACGTTTTTTTCCCCGACTTTGTTTAACAGGATATTTGTTTATTTTCTCTTTTCATTTAATAGATGATGTTGATCTACCAAGCGTTCCAGGTTCACCCACTAACGCCACCCATCCAGAACTAGAAGCTTGTGTCTAAACACTTGTTAAGGCTTGTTCAGATATGACGCGATAAACAGCCGAGAAAAAAAAAGAAAAAAAAAAAAGAACGAAAACGAAAATCTGTCCCAGTTTTGTACGTGTAAATAAATGGCATCTGCGCGCAACAAAGATCCATCAATTTATAACTGTTATTGTTAATTTTATTACAAGTGAGTCGCGATGGCTCAGTGGTAGAGCAGTGAAACCAATTCGATGCGCTAGTGCCCTCTTGTAAGGTAATAATCCTCATTACCAAGTCCCTCGCTCAGGACTTAAAGCCGTCGGTCTCATGGGTGCTTACTTTTAAGCATGCACATGCTCAGGCGCGGATCCAGGATTTCTTAGGGGGGAGGCCTAAATTTGAAATGAATTTGAAAGTTAGTGTGCTGAAGTTTGAAAATCATGCCGGCCGACAATTTGTTCAGTGGGGGGGGGGGGGGGGGGGGGGGGGGGAGGGGGTGATAGTGATGGTGAGCTCTAATTTTTTCCTCTTTTTTGCCCCCTTGAGCAACAACAACAACAACAACAAAAAATTCTGGTCATCATTTTTGTTTTACTTTTTTTTTGGCCAGGAGGGGCCAAGGCCCGCTCCCCCCCCCCCCCCTGGATCCGCGCCTGCACATGCTCTCTTGGCAGTCAGGTTTAAACAACCAACCGACCTTATATCTTTTGTAATCATTTTTTAAAAGTTTATATTTTCAAAATAATAATTCGTGCGTTATCATAGTCTGTTTGGTGTATGTAAAAGTGTTAAGTTCAAATCTCTGTATATTGTACTCTCACAACCCATAAGGACCGTTGCATTTCAATAAAAATAAATTAAACTAATCTAAACTAAACTAAACTAATCTAAACTAAACTAAAATAATCTAAACTCAACTAAATTGAGCTATGTGATATAAGATACAGAAACGTGGAGCGTATTTCACTTACGCCATCGTTTTAAAAAACATGCCGCGGTTTACCACTGCATATGTGAACGAAGCATTAAAAGGCAATCCAACCTTTGTTATAAATTCATTCTGTGAAAGCAGAAAATTAGAAGAACGGAAGGGAAAAAGTTTGAAATTAATTTGACCGAAAAATGAGAAAGTTATGAATGTTTGAAATATGTGATCTTTACATCTATGCGAATCCCAAGTTGGCTAGATGATTACTCTCCAGTTTGTCTTGTATCAAAAAAATACTTTCTAGTTATCTCCTTCATGGGACTCCATGGAAGAACAGAGCCATTAGGTTAATGGTTCTGAAATAGACTTTCCAACCGTTTTATCATTCTATTATTATTATATAAGTCTTTGATTTTGTTATATTGTGTTAGAGTTTTTATGATGATTTTCGGAAATAAAACAGACAAATGTCAAGCGCCTTCTCTTTTACGGCACTACTCAAAATATATTATGGAAAGCATATTGTTATGCGTCTTCTTCCAAAAATGAAAGGTGGTCCAGAGTAATACATTTTGAAAATTTGACATTCTAGTCATTTAGAGGGTTGGAAATTGGGGGAGTTGTCCGGCACTATTACCGATTTAACCGACTTGGCATTTCCATAATGTTTCGTGATTACATCTTTAAAAATTTCATAACTTTCTAATTGTTTGCCCGGTTTCTTTCATCAATCTCCTTTTTTGATTTTCTGCATTCTTTGAAAGTGCTTTGCTAGTAAAGTTGGATTTCCCTTTTACGATGGGCAGAACAATCCGTGTTATATAGAACGGCACGCTCATCAGAGTTTGTTATATTGTAGGTGTTGGTATAATCATACAGGTGTAGTGATTGTTAACCTTTTTACTTAGTGTAACTCCTTGTTTAACTACCAGTATTGTGAATTGGAAATGTTGACAGCTTTTTTTATCAAGCTAATTTATAATTTTCAAGTAGATGAGATTGACTAATTCTCTATAATTCATTTGAATAAGTTTACATTTGTAAACGTTATCTTTTTATTTACGTATTTTATTTCCATGTTTACTTGAATCTTTAGACGGTTTTATTTCAATTTCGAATGTTTATTTACATGATCATTACAGGATGAAGTATCTGTATATTTTGTTCTTCGTTATGCAAAAAGTGATTATGCTTCTATTAATCTTCACCATGTTCCAAGCCATTCCAGATTTATAAAAGGGGCGGATTTGGGGAGGGGGCATGGGGTCACAGATGTCCGGAATCCCACCCCACCCCTTTTTTCTTGTTATGAATTTTGGAAATGAGTGCAGCCATTTACAAAATCCTAGATCCGCCGCTACTAAAATCCAGATCGTCAGTACTGTATACAAGACTATAATAGTGAAGCAATGTTTACGTTGTGCATAAGCTTTCGTAAGATATTTTGATTTTTCTCTGAGCACAAAGTCTACCTCTTCAAATCATGTGTTTTAATATAGGGGGAAATGTTACTGGTCACAAAGCAAATGATGGCGGCCAAATGAGCCCCACTCACAAAATAAGTTAAACTGCAATACCTTCATACGTTGTAGTAATTCATTCTAATATTTTATTACAACTTCGTCCGTTAATGTACGCTCAAAAGAATACACGAGAAAATAATTCAATAATCTCCAATAATTCTCTTTAAGAATCAATTTTATCATTTTCGATCACAAAACAAAACATAATATCGGGATATACATGTATTTTATGTAAGGTCAGTATGATGTAAATCGCATGATTTGGATAATATGTAGCACCTCTAGTATTGAGGAAATAAAACACCTTATTAAAAAAAAAAATGTATATAAATTAATTTTATACGTCAGGATAAGTTTCATAAACTTTTTAGATTGTACATGTATAATTAAGGGGCTATTGGTACGCAATACTACGGGACAGTGCAGGACCTTAATGCGTTCAAGTCATGCGCGGATCCAGGGGGCCGAGCGGACTTTGCCCAACCCCCCCCCCCCCCTTTTTCCCCATAAAAGAGAGAGAGAGAGAGAGAGAGAGAGAGAGAGAGAGAGGAAAAAAAATGGAAAGAGGAGATAAAGGGAAGGAAAAATGAGAAAGAAGAAAGAAAGGGAGATCAGTTGCGATTTATCCCTCCAACAACGTGTGAATCGAGGGGGGTCGAAAGGTCCTTGTCTCCCCCCCCCCCCCCGAGCAAACTTACATGTACAAGAGAGAAAAGAAATGGAAGGGAAAGAGGAAAGAAAGGGAAAGCAAATAAAGAAGAAAGGTCGGGGCGATCATTTGCGATTTTTTTTCCCGCCAAAAAGATGTAGATCGGGGTCAGGGGGCACTGGCATACTGATGGGGGGGGGGGGCTTGGGGCGGAGGCAGTGCCCCCCTAAATATATTTCAAACGTGGTTTATTTCTAATTCGATACCGGTGATTTACAAATCTTGCTGAAATAACATAATTTAATTTTACGAGATTTTTCCTCGCTTTTTAGTAAATTATACTTTTGTATGCGTTTGTTGGAAAATGTCAAATTCCTAAATTGACAGTCAGGTAAAAAAAAAAAAAAATGCTTATTTAGAGGCCTAGGCACAGAAAGGTGGGGCTCAAGCTCCCTGAACCCACTGAACTCCACGCCAATTAGTGACCTGCCAATGTCACAAATAAGGTATCAAAAAATGCTCATCTGACCGTGTTTAAATGCATGAAACCCCTTTGCACCTATAGATTCCACCTAGGGCCCTAAGATGGGCCCCTGGTTGCTCATCTGACGGTCATTTAATGACTAAAACCACCCCCTGAACTCCACGCCAATTAGTGACCTGCTAATGTCACAAATAAGGTATCAAAAAATGCTCATCTGACCGTGTTTAAATGCATGAAACCTCTTTGCCCCTATAGATTTCACCTAGGGCCCTAAGATGGGCCCCTGGATGCTCATCTGACCGTAATTAAATGCCTAAAACCCCTGAAATTCCGGTGGCTCTACCCCCTGGACGCCGCCTAGGGTCCTAAGGCGGGTCTCTGGATGCCCAATCGATGATAATTTAATGCTTAAAAACCCTGAGCTTCTTGGGGCTCGCCTAAAATCCCTGAACTTCCGATGGCTCTGCCCCATGGATGCTCATCTGACTGTCATTAAATGTCTAAAACCCCTGAGCTTCCGGGGGGTCCGCCCCTCGGCCCCACCAGAGGGCCTAAGACAGGCCCCTGAATGCTTATCTGACAATTATAAAATGCCTCAAATCCCTGATTTTCAGGGGGTTCAGCCCTCTCGACCACACGCCAATTAGTGACCTGCCAGTGTCATGAATAAGGTTATAAATATGCTCATCTGACCGTACTTAAATGCCCATACCCCATGAGCTTCCGGGGGCTCCGCCTCTTAACCCCTGCCGTGGCTTTGCCCCTAGACCCACGCCAATTTACGCTATGCTCTACCTGATCGTAAATATTTTAGCCTCCCCCCCCCCCCCCCCCCACCAACTTTGAAAAACGTTCAGCGGGGCCTGCTTGTAAGAGTTGGGTGATGCGTGTTTTTTTTTGTCTCACCCCCCCCCCCCCCCCCAAAAAAAAAAAAAAAAAAAAAAAAAAAAAACGTTTTTGCTCATTACGCCCCAATACGTGGCAATATTTGTCTCGCATAATTTCAAATCTGCGACTTGGGTTGGGGGGTAGCCGACAATTATTTATGTGTGCGTGTGTGTGTAATTGGGTTTTAACAGACGTGTATCAATCTGAAATGATTTATTATTATTATTTACGTCTTATCAGTGGGGATCGACCTTTAACGTCACCATCTGAAAGAGGTGACTCAGTTTCGAACCTGCGTCCTCGGCTGAATCTGCGTCACCGGCTTTATCAAGCAAAGACGATTTCAAAATGTCATCATCAATTTTGGGAATCTGTATTCTCACAAGTCCTAGATAAAAAGTAATAATTTGAAGAATGAAAAGAAAACACGCCAGCCCTACAGAAATTTGTGATAGAGTCGGGAGGGTGACGCTCGTCCACCTCCCTCCCACACACGCACCAGCCAATCTATCGATGGTTCTCTGCACTTATAATAGGAAAATGAGTCAAATCTATATTATGTACACTGTTGGTCATAATGGTGGAATAATTATTTTTACCCCAGTTAAGGGAAGGATTTAAAAAAATTATTTATTTCTAATAGATCTAGATAATGGCATACATTCTCAGATTTTATTGAATATTAATTTGCGAGTGTTTGTTTTGCGTGACTCCTAAATCATATGTGTGCTCCTATGCTAATCAGCTAGGGAACCTACGTCCTTAAATCATAATTGACAGTAATGAGGATTAATGCCTCATAAAAGGGCACTAATATAGCTGATCGACACGATTTTTATCCTGGGGCCTCACAGTAATGAGGCCATTGCTTAGCCCCTGAATCATGACTGTACGCAGTGTTTGCTAGGGTACGCGGCCCCTTCCACAAATCCCCCAAAACGAAGAAAATGCAATAAATTATCAATAATTCATTGCATTTTCCCCCGGCCCCCAACAGGAAAAATTCCTCTGTAGGGCCATGCATTATGGTTCAAGGCATGGCCACAAAGAGGAATTTTTCCTATTGGGGGCCGGGGGGAAATGCAATGAATTATTGATAATTTATTGCATTTTCTTCGTTTTGGGGGATTTGTGGAAGGGGCCGCGTACCCTAGCAAACACTGCGTACAGTCATGATTCAGGGGCTAAGCAATGGCCTTGTTACTGTGAGGCCCCAGGATAAAAAATCGTGTCAATCAGCTATATATTAGTGCTCTTTTGTGAGGCATTAATCCTTATTACTGTCAATTATGACTGAAGGACGTAGGTCCCTTAGCTGATTAGCATAGTAGCACACATATGATTAAGCAGTCACGCAAAACAAACACTCGCAAATTAATATTCAATAAAATGTGAGAATGTATGCCATTATCTAGATCTATTAGAAATAAATAATTAAAAAAAAATCCTTCCCTAAACTGGGGTAAAAATAAATATTCCACCATTATGACCAACAGTGTATTAAGTCAATACTCCAGTTCTGAGAAGATCTCAGCCTTATATTTCAGTGATATTATAAGTGTATATTAGGCACGCATATGAAATGTTAATAACTGCCTTAAAGGCATCGTTTAACAATGTTAAATCTGAGATGCACGGCGCTACGTGTTATCAGTGTCTGTGATATGGTGTAATATTGAAGCCCTATACAAAAATTGCGCTTCAAAATGATCATGAAGTGCCTCAAAAAAGTAAAAATCTTTGAGTAACCGGTTTTACCATACTCGTTTCCCCCGATAGACTGTAGTGTTAAAAACCTTTAGGAAAACGCAAACTTTGATTTCGATTTCCAATCATAAATATCTTGATAATCAGACAGGCGATCGGCTTGTAAATGTCATGGGGTTCCTGACTGACCTAAATATTTATAACTATCATTGCAGCATGAGCTAAATCCAGGATTTTGTTTCAGAATCTGAGACAACGTTACCCAATCCCTTTAAATCAGGGTTTAAAAAAGTGAAAGTGACCGTGGTCACTGGTCAAGGGATGACATTTCGTGGTCATCGTCAACCGACAAGTCCATGCTCCCTTAAGCGACCTTGTCCTTTCCAAGCAAAATCAGTACCGTATTTTGACCGAGAGTTTCTCCGAAGTTTCAGTGCACCAAAACAACCCTAGTTTCTATTGTGACGTAATTTGTTGTTGACGAATCAGAACTAGGATTCTTATTCTGGGTAGAGTTCCGTTGATATACAACCTTCGTTTTGTTCTTATTTCGTCTTGAAATAAACTTTAATAACGTTTAGCTTCAACTTCGAATCTCCTTGCATCATTTTCGCCTTCCATATATTTCTTGCGTATGATGTTCTAACTATATAATTACATTGCTGAAGACAGAAATTTATTAAGAAACGATGTCTCAAGGTCCATTTCATTGTCGCCCCAACGGGCTATTATGGGACATAGATAGATGGATAGATGCTATAGCATAATCTATTCTTTAACTTTAATTTTCATAGTACATGTAGTAAGTTGTCAACAATATACAGCACCGCTATAGTTCATGATGAACGAAATAGAAGTAGGCCTGTCACCATGAGTAACATCGTTGAATTTGTCGCAACGTATCAAATGCATTATGTAAACAGTTTCGGTATCTAACAAAATCAAGTAAACGAAATTCAATCATTGATCATTTAAAAAATAAACCTTAATCATTATTATCAATTATCGATGAAAAATCACGAAATCTGCAAAGTTGCTTGCTCGAAATTATGTTATGCACATTTAAGGGACTTGGTAACATTGTTCAGATGAGAGAAAGTAGTGCTAAGGTAGTGACTTCAATGCTAGATGCACAATTAAAGATAATCTGAAAGTTTGAGTGAAAACGGACCATTACTTATTATATAAATTGGGAAAAACTGATCTGATCGATTCCTTAATTCTCCCAACTATATGATTACAATTTAATAAAGCAATACATTTAAGTGTTGGAAGATTTTTTTAAAGCCTGTCTTATGTCTTTTTTTCATGGAAAAACGGTTGGGAAAATTCCAAAATGGTTGGGAGAATTTACTGTTAATCACTGTTAGAGGGTGTTGCACAGTGACACCTTCAAAAAAAACCATAGATATCTTTGTGGTTTGAGAATTTTGTTCAGGAATTTGTGCATGTCAGAGGTCTAGTACAGTAGAAGGAATATAATAAGTAACATTTCATACAACAATATGCATTTTTTCAAAAACTTTTAGCAATGTTACCGAGTCACTTAAAAGAAGTGGTAATCCCCCTCCCCCCTTAAAAATGTAGTATTATGCATATACTCTAATATTTTTGAAAATTGAGATTCTTTTAAATAAACTACATGTTTTTATGTTATTTTATCGTTCTGTTCAGTGGTGCGACATCCAAATCGATGTTTATACAACATGTTATTTACCTCATCATCTCGTTCGAGATCTTTCCTGTAACATTTCGTTTATCCGACCAATTCAAGCGCCTTTTCATCACAATGTTGGCAAATAGGGCATTATGCCAGCGCTTAGTTTCATCCTGTTATTCCCTTACATCTTGTAATGATATGGTTTAGATCAAGGTCCTTCTAGGATTTAATTACTGACGGTGTCGAAACACGAGCTCAATGATTACCGAGGCGAGTCCAGACCATCTAAAGGTTGCTATCATGTGAGACGGTGGTCCTTTCAAGAGTACGCGTCTAGGAAACGGAAGTATAGGATGTTTCAATACAAAAACCGATGATACCCCTGAACAAGATGATCTATAAATCTGAGCGTCATATGAAATCATTAAATCAAGCTATTTTCAGTGAAGAACGAGGCGATCGAGTCGAGACTATCTAAAGATAGCCAGCTTGTGAGACGGTAGTCCTTTTCAAGAGCACACGTCCAGGAAAGATTGTTGGTTGGTTGGTTGGTTGGTTTTATTTTCCGTATAAAAATTCAAATACATAAAAGAAATCAATTTACAAATATAATACAAATCAAGAATTAAAAATGGCTGGAATGCTCTATTCAGAGCCATTATCAAAATGGCTCTGTTCTTTCTGGAGGTTGTTTAAACGAGAAAAAAAATCGCCATAAAAAAAATTACGAGTATGATATACATATATAAGAATGCATCAAGATAGTTTCAGAGATTATCAAGCTCATGATTCGAAACGGTGCAGTGATGTAAAATTGTGGTAATCCTACATTCATGCGTTGAGAAAAGGAGGTTATATAGTTGCGGTAAAAACAGATAAAGCAGAATAAAAGTTATAATAATGATATTTTCACTGCTTTGAATGCGTGTTTGTTTTAACTTTATGAGTATAATAATTAGACATTATAAATCCAGGGACTTCAGTGAATACCGAGCCTAGTCGAAATCGTCATTAGGGAATATGAGCTTGCACATATACATGTAGTTCTTTTCAACATTAATGTAACAAAATGTATATGAGTTTGTGTACACCTATAACAATAATCTAAACATTATTTAATTACCCAACACATCATGTCTAGTTAATCAATATGTTGTAGGGATGGGGTCCGGGATACTTGAATCAATATGCCATTAATATTGCATAACTTCAGAGCAATTATTTTATAGCGCCCTTAAGAGTAGTGTCAAAGCCAGTGATTACAAAAAACTCTGTAACAGATTCGCTAGGAACTATAAGCAACATGCGTTCTTATTTCTATTTTGACTGAATTAGTGTAGTCCCCCTTCCTTGGAAACACACGTTGCTCTTTTTAGCCGTTCCAATTAGTGCCATATTGGCCAGATTTCCATCTTTTTTTTTATTTACCGTGTATAGTTCAAGTTCAGTGACATCATAATAGAAGACTGATGCGACAATATGGATGGCTAATTCGGTCAATGACATTGTTAGATTAACCTCTCTATTAAGAAGGAGAGAGAGAAATACTAGAGTGTGGAATAGAAAGAGAAGAGGAAGGGAGAGGAGGGAGGAGAAGAGAAATTAGACGGGAGAGTGAGAGAAACTCACTGGAAACTTTTGCGAATTGCAACAATTAAGTGTTAAATTGCGATTCGCTTATCTTGTGACATGAATCTCTCGCAATTGTGAACCACTCATAATATTCATGAAAATTTCTGGTTTTACAGTTACATACAGAGAATGAGAGAATAAGATGAGCAAAGAATGGTATGTAAAGAGAGAGAAAGGGAAGGGCCCTACGGAAGCGAATTGGAGAGACAGAGGAGAGAGTAAGAGAGAGAAAAAAGAGGGTGAGAGAGGGGGAGCGAGAGAGACAGAGAGAGAGAGAGAGAGAGAGGGAGAGAAAAAAAGAGGATGAGAGAGAGGGAGGAGAGACTGACAGAGACAGAAAAGAGAGACAGAGGGATATTGGGTATGTCACAGGATTAAAACAAATGTTGATTTTCTGAAAGCATGGTTATGAAAGTAGAATTTAAAGAATAGAAAGAAGATGAAATGTACGGACAGACCCAAGCTTAACAGATGTTTCTCGTCAAATACACTCACAACTATTAATTCCAGTTGAAATTATCACAGAAAAAGACATTCTCATTAATGGTCAAACATGTTGCTCATAAAGACGACGCAAATTATTCTACACACCATCTATCTTCAAAACAAAACATTGTCAAAACAAGGACATCCTATGAAACCACACAGTGCCATATTCCTAGACACTCGCAAAAAAGCAAACTGGATCATCCTTACTTGGCAGTGATCCTCTCTAACACACTTGTTCATCAAGATAACAAATCATGAAATCTTGTCCTTTTCTCATTTATATCCTCAAACTCTTTTCAAACCTGTTTTAAAGGAATAAAGGATTGTCTAACAGAATAAAAGTAACGCAATACACAAAGAAAGAAAAAAATCCAAATGAAAAGCCATCTTTTGTTTGAAATTATATATATTTCCTGTATTCTGTCATGAATATAATGGATTAAATCCCAATACACTTGATAGTAATTTCTATGTTAATTCAGAAACAAACATATATAAATTCAGTCTCACTTTTCTTTCCCAATTTTCCCCCTTTTCAGCCCTTAAATGAATGTTTACAAATCCATCAATATAAAAAAAACTCACATTCTTTCACACAAAAATATATACTGATGGAATAAGGCATTTGATTCAAAATTTTCAAAAGAAAATTTCTCCTTAGTACAACATACCAGAATGTTTCTTACTTCAAAAACAGACACACACACACAAATCAAGCGAAATTGATAACACTTTGCCTTTAAGACAAAACTGCCACATGTCAGTCCTAAGCAGATTTATTCTGATCAAAGTCTTTCAATAATAGCGTGAGATTCTCACTAGTTTCCTCAAAGCAAATTAATTAACACTAAAATAGGAATGTTGAGTATAATTTCATATTATTTCTGAATAAGAGTTGGAATATAAAAGTTTATACAACAGTAATTGGCACCAGTCACGTAGCCATGGGGGGGGGGGGGGGGGCACGTGTCCCCCAAAAATGTCTAAGATCGGTTGAACTTTTTAGACCCCTTTTTTTTTAACCTCGATCGATTACATGTATGTGCCCCCCCCCCCCCCAAACATCAAACTCTGGCTACGTGCCTGATTGGCACTACAACAGAGATATCTTTCTACAATATTGAAATGAATGATAAAATTGTATCTGGGTAAATAAGCTTGACTCTACAATTTTCAACAATTGAACCTTTCTTGACCCCCAACTGCTCAATATACACACCTTTCATACAATCTAGATCTTCCAAGCTTCCAAACAACAAATGATTGAAAATGTACGGTGTATATCTCATATTATACAACTAACTCCTAGACCCTAGTCCAACGATTGGTCAAAAGTGGTCACGTGTGATTCATTTATAGAGACTATCCCATGTTTTTTCATAGAAAAGCATGAATAGTAAAGTAAGCCAAGTAACAAGTATAAATGCACTGGATATACTGGACAAATATCTCTTGTCAAAGAAAATATATATTTTATACTTTCATAGCAAATGTTTCAGTCTCAAATACAAAATAGAAGTTCTTCCTCTACATATATTATTGCTGTTCATGTTCTTAGTTTTTTGGGTGTGAGCAGAGAAATTTACACTTCAAGTGTAATTTCTAGGAAAAATAGAAATATCCATTAGTATTTTTGTCAAGGTGGGGTATGTATTGTTCTGACTTATTGGATGCAGATTATCATGGCATTTGCTGCACTGAGACTTGCTTCTTAACTCATATCCTGCCATAAGGCCGCATGCACGCTACCGTGTTAGTGCTTTGCACACGCAAGCGCACTATCGATTGGCTGCTTAATTCATGCATGCTCGCATTCGTAATAGCAGTTATTGTTCATGCTCATTGTACTGTGCTGAGTGCTTCGCACGCGCTATTAATCGCACCATCAGATTATCAGATTATCAGATTATCTCAAAATAAACTTGGCACAGGGGGGATTTGTGGCTTGGCACAATGGGGATTAGCCCTGTGGCACTGGGCTGTATTCATTATGGCAGGATAAGAGTCAATAGCTCTAAATAAAGTTACTGGTACATGATTTATCTGGCTGGGTGCTCTACAAAGGACAGACGGATGGACGGGATCATCGTGATTAGAAGCCCATCATGTACAGGGCCGTCATGGCTGCGATGGGCGCCCCCGTTGGCACACCGGGGAAAGGTCCGGAAGATCCGGCGATGTCTATGTGAGAGTAGGCCAAGGGGGACGAGGAGTCTTGGCCATGCTGATAAGAGAAGAGATCAAAGTCAAGATATTTTCTGGTTACCTTTCAACAACACATGAACTTCATATCTACTTTGGATAAAGCTGTGCACACAATGAATCACTCTACTTCTTCTTTTCATCTCTTAATTTAGCCTCCTCTCTCTCTCTCTTTTCCACAGTATTACTCTAGTTTCTTATGCTTCTCTCTTCACTGAGTGACTGTTTTCCCTTCTACTCTCTTATTAAATATCCCCCATCTCTCTTTCTCTCTCTCTCTCTCTTTCTCTCTCTTTCTCTCTACCTCTGTCTCTCTCCCCTCTCCTCCCTCCCTCTCTATCTCTCCCTCTCTCTCTCTCTCTCTCTCTCTCTCTCTATCTTTCTCTCTGTCTCTTTCTCTCTATCTTTCTCTCTATCTCTGTCTCTCTCTGTGTCTCCCCCCTCCCTCCCTCCCTCCCTCCCTCCCCCACCCTCCCCCCCCCCCCCCCCCCCTCTCTCTCTCTCTCCATCCCTCTCTCTCTCTCTCCCCCTGTGTCTATCATAAATCACATACAACCGAACCCACCTTATCCAATCCTGAAGCCATTATAAGGAAAGCTGCAGGGCTCTGGTGACCTCTAGGGGTCAGCGTGGAAGGCTTGTTGTTGGCCTGGAGGACGTCCTCGTACTCA
The DNA here is from genome assembly GCF_000002235.5 of Strongylocentrotus purpuratus. Lineage (NCBI taxonomy): Eukaryota > Metazoa > Echinodermata > Echinoidea > Camarodonta > Strongylocentrotidae > Strongylocentrotus > Strongylocentrotus purpuratus. The sequence goes on from NW_022145600.1 coordinate 9,612,471, forward strand.
GATTTTCCCTTGTGGAATGCATAGTCCTACAAAGATATACAAAATATCTAAACAGTTTAGAGAATGCAGGTTGCCATATATATATATAAAGCCATATTCAAAGCCATACTATACTAGAAGCACTAGCTAGCCCCATCTCGGGTTAGTTGTAGCAGTATGGTCCCAAAACTTGCTGCTTCCCTAGCTGCAGTGTTTGTTCTCACATCGAGTCCCTGTATGCGAAGTGGGAATTAGGTATTGGATTACGCACTGTTGGCAAGTCGACCATGAGATGGCGCTGTGCAATAAACAGTACGCTAGGACAGAAAGTTCATCAGTTCAGTATCGCTTTAAAACCAAGCCACAACTCAACCAACAGGTTAATAATTATAAACTAACCCTGTCTATCAAAATAACAATGTATCGGGTCCATTTGGGTCCTTGACCAGTCGGACCCTTTACCTTTTTATCTATACTCAATCTTCAATCTTCAATCAATCATGGTAGTGTAAGATATTTTTGTAACCAGTATATAAAAGGTTAATTTCTGTTCAGATATTTAGGCTGAGGATATAGTTATAGACACCAAAACATGTAACCATCATTCAAATGCTATGCTTTGGGGTATTTTTTTTCCGTTCTTTATGGGATTTTTTTCTTTGTTATTATTCTGAAAAACAGGCTGTAGTTTTAAAGAGTTTAATTTTAAAAGGAGCTAAAACCATTTGTTGTAACTTTCGAGAAAAAGGGAATTTTGTACAGGCATCTATGGAAAAGTGATATTAGAAGGAGCATTTTTTCATTATTGCTCCCAAAATGTAGGTAAATAATTTTGTTAAAAGAAAGGTACTGAAGTGAACAATGTTCTGATATCAATAATTCAATTTTCATCAAAAGTGGATTTAGCTCCTTTTGGAATTAAGCTCTTCAATTGTGTACTTTGACTTCCATTTGTGGGAAGCAGATTTTACAAAAACATGAGAAAACAGCTCAGGATAGTTTACCATGGGGTTACGTTCCATTGGGTCTGGAATTAGAAATTTACAAGCTTAATAAAAGACGTGAAGTTTTACAGAAATAAATAAACACTCCTTACACTGATCTTGGTAATACAAAAACTAATCATCGCAGAGTGCATCAACAATGCAAAAATTGCTTTCAATCTACATCCTTTACTTCACATTCATGAAAAATGATGACTTTGAAAGCATAAATTGAGGTAAAAATGGAGGATTTGTATTGCCTACCTCTCGTCTGATGGTGGATATTTCAAATGGGTCAGCGATCAAATCACCAGCTGAAATGAAATAATAAGTAAAATAGTATAAAATATTCCACATCACATACACAAGCATAGGTGACATATATATCAAATGAATTTGAATGGCAATTTGTGTACAACGTTTGAGTTGAGCTCTTTTTTTAAGCCGCAAAAAATCTGTGGCTGGATCAAAAAATAAAAAGTAAAAAATAAAAATTGTGACGGACGGACGTACAGACAACCCGAAAAAACATAATGACTCCGGCTACTTTGTAGCGGAGAATAAAACTAGACAAAGGAAATACCAATCTTTTTAAACCTCCAACATGAGCAGGGCACAAATGCATGCTCTATTAACTGGCTGCAATACCCCCGTCAAAAAGATACGGCAAACAACTTGCTATACCTTTTGTAATCATATAGTGTAATGTCAGCCTTTTTTGTGTGTGGCTCTGACTGGCTCAGTGAAATCTTGAAACTGATGAAATTTTGATGCCTGTGTTAGATTGTACTTTTGCATCCATCATTTCTAAATCTGGGGGGTGTTTCACAAAGCTTGTCATCAGTGACAAATGACAGTTGTTGTTATAAGCTACTGAAATCCTTGCTTCTGATTGGTTATCAGCAGATTTGTCACTGATATTTGTCATTTGTCATTGAAAAAAGTGTTTGTGAAACAGGTCCCTGGATAATCATTGTAATGTTGATACTTATGAGCAATGAAATAGATGGTCAGTTCTACCTCTCTGCATGTTCCTTGCGTGATCAGTCTTCTTGGCAGGTCCATTATCCATGATGATCTATTCACAAAACATGATATAAACAATGCAGTGTCAATATCATATACAGTAGCGTACAGGGTAAGAGGACATATTTTTAAATTTTGTTTGGCCTCGAAATTTGACTGGTCGACATTTCAATCCATTGGGGGGGGGGTTTGCTCCAAAATGCATACATTAAAAAACAATGAAGGGGGAAGGGGTTTACACTGACACTGTTACATATTGCAAATATCAGCGCTGCAATTTTAACGAATTTCACAGCATAAAAATTTGATGAATCTAGGCCCCTTTCATAAAACTTGTTATCAATAACAAGTTACAATATATTGAAACTGTGGGATTTGATTGGTTGAGAGCAAATTTTTCATAGAAATTTATCATTTGTTTGATATTTATAACACGTTTTATTTGAAACAGGGCCCTGGATCATTTTCAAAAACTCCTGAAAGTCTCATTTCGACATTTTCTGGTTTTACAACCGACCTACTGTGAGGTGTACTTTACTTTACAGTAGAGCAGATTTTCTGACTGTAAAATAAAATGTCATTGTTTAAAGCCTGTCTGTACTATTTTGGCCAGGAGGGATTAGACATCCCACCATGGTCACTGGCAGGTGGTTATCTCATCAAATCAGCTCTCAATTAACATAAGAAAAAGATAAACATGGGGGACCAACAGGCTACTATAAGTAGTGCAGTGGCGCTTTAAAACAAAAACTTGGTTCTTTACAGGTCCCACAAATCCCACGAAGATCTTACCGAGTAGTCTGGTCCCATGGCTCTGATCGCATGACCAGTTAGAGTGGCAATAGTCATCAGATGAGGGTTGATTTCTTTCAGAGCCTGTATGCATGGACGAAACGATCAAAACAAGCTAGATTTATCTTCATTCCACATAGATTTGTTTGCACTATAAAGTGGAATCACTGATGGACTCATCAATCCAGAAAATACACTCTTAAAAAGGTTTGATATTTGACAAATCACACAATGGGTTCGAGGACCAGAATAAGAGTACTAAATTGTTACATCAACCCAGTACTTATGTATGGTAGTGAAACATGGACTGTAGCCTCTGATACTAAAAAGCGTTTGGAAATTTGCTAAATGTAGTTTTCAATAAGAATGATTAACATCCCTTGGACTGACAAAGTTAGTAATGAGGAAGTTCTTAGACGAGCTGGAGTGCAAAGGAAAATGATACGTGAGATATTGATTAGACAGTTGAAGTTCATGGGTCACATTGCACGTAAAGAAGGCCTAGAGAATCTTGCTTTGACATTGAAAATTGAGGGAAGAAGGAGGATACTTTGGATGGACAGTCTGCAGAAAATGTTGGAAGAGAGAGGAGTGAAAGAACTGGGAGTGGTGCTAATAGAGAAGGCTAGGAACCGAGGGTTGTGGAACAGCATTATCGCCAAAGTCAATCGATAGAGATAGAGAGAGAGTTGATACCAAAGCTTAGTAAATTTACTGACAGTTCTCATAAACAAGTGAAGAGAATGAGCAACACGGATGAGAAATTTGAATTTATTTCTGAAGCAGCTTCAGTTTATTAAATACAATGAAAGGAAATCAGTTTGTATATTGGGTCATATATTACGTGGGAGAAACTATCACCTATGGCCGCTGCTTTAAATAATCACACACAAATCAATAGAATTGGAACTACCCATAACATTAAATTTACGCCCTCAATAATTAAAAGAAATGCCTGTGCCTGTGATAGAAGTTGTATCGCTGAATACCACTGGCAATTTCTAAAAGACCCTCTAAGACTTCCAAGAAATTTGTGAAGTCTACCTTTTCTTTCATTTCACAGAGGCAGTCACCCATTGCCATCCTGCCTTCGGCGTCCGTGTTGCCAATTCGAATCCTCGCTCCAGCCCTTGATGTAATGATCTCATCTGCAACATAGCTCTCTGCAACCAACATACAATACTTATAATGTCACGACCCAACATGCACATACTACTAACAGTCAAACTTGTCTATTAATGGCCACCCAAGAGAAACAGAAAAAAGTGGACTATTGTAGACAGGTGGCCTTTATAGAGGGGTGGCCACAGGATTCTTTTCTTCTTTTAAAAAAAAAAATCATAATTGGTCGTTTACTATGCATTGAAATGGTATTTCTATTTAGGTTTATAAACCTCTCTTTAGAAATCTAGCCATCTGATTGGTCGAAATTGCAGTTGTGATTTTGGATATTTCCTTGGGTAAAAGGCCGCATAAATCAATCGGCTTTAAAATAGATCCCCATTGGTTTACGTGTTAAGATTTTCTTTGTGCGAGCGCGGAACCATACAGTGCTTTTTGTCTGCCATTCCCAAATGATTGAAACTTTCAATCATTTTTTAATTTTCTGTGATGTTTTAATCAATCTTTACTCAATAAAAGGATAAGGTAAGAATTCTTGGTAGATTTTTGTTTCAATTTGGCATATTAAAGAGATATCAACTGCTTTAATATTCGAGGCCTGGCTGTCAAAGCACTCAATATCTTTATAATATAAATATAAACATTTTCTTAAATACAAACGGTTTTTAACTACTATTAAATTTAAGACATGAAGCTTGACTTGAAATGCACATGAAATGTAGAGGGGCTATCACATCTTTACAATGCACTATATACAGGTATACAGTCCCTTTTGAAGGTCTACCTCTATTATCAAAGAGCATGTAGAAAAATAGAACAAGGAGGTAGAATTTGTGAAAATAACAATTTAAAATTCCTTTTAAAACGAAATTAATGCCATTATACCAAAGATAAACATTTGTTTGACTGATCAAGGCAAGACTTACCCACGCCCACACTGTTTCTAACCATAGCCATTGTGCCAATGACCTTCAACCCTGCTGGCTTGATGATGTCCAGGGTACGGAAGAAACCGGCTACCGCTGCCGCACCACATTTATCCCTAGAAAAGCAATGATTACATGATCAAGATTTTTCATATGATGTAAAATTGATGATGATGATGATAGTAGTGATGATCATTTTGTTATGGTATTGATAATGATATTGATTTATTGTGATGATGATGACGAAAATGATGATGTGTGATGATGGTGATGTGTGATGATGGTGATGTGTGATGATGGTGGTAATGGTGATGATGATGATGATGACATTGATGATGGTGATGATGATGATGATGATGATGATGGTGGTAGTGGTGACGACGACGACGACGATGATGATGATGATGATGATTTTCATGATGATGATGATGATAGGGATTATGGTGATGAGAGTGATGATGGTGATGATGATGATGATGATGATGATGACGATAAGAGTGATAATGTCCATGACTGTGTGGTTATGGTGTTGTTTGTAATAATGATGATGATCATGCTGCAGTTGATGACAATGGTGATGATGATGATGGTGATGGTGGTGGTGGTGATGATGGTGATGATAGTGATAATGATAATGTTGGTGTTGGTGATGATGATGATGATGATGATGGTGATGATGGTGATGATGGTGATGATGGTGATGATGGTGATGATGATGATGTTGATGATGATGATGATGTTAATGATGATGATAATGATGGTGATGATGATGATGATGATGATAATGACGACAACAATGACGGCGATGGTGATGATGATGATGATGATGATGATGATGATAGTGTTAATGATGAAGATGATGATCAGAATGGCATATAAATGTATAAGAGGGCTGTACATCCATGCCTGTACTAACCATAATAAAAACATTATGGAATATTGGTACCACAGATTTGATTTGATTTGATTTATTTATTTATATTTGATTTTCTTTATTCTTTGGCACTTTTACAAATATATAACAAACACCTTTCCAACGTGTAATAGTTACCTGTGCATTCCTGCCATAACTCCGCCCGCCTTGATATCAGCACCACCGGTGTCATAGGTCACACCCTATTAACGAAAGATACACTTTATCTTCAACAAGCTTCTTACAACCAGAAAACATTATTTTATGGGGGTTGAAATTCTCAGCCCTTACAATTTGGGAAGTTGGAAATGTTCACCCCTTCCCATTTTGAGGCTCTGTTCAGGTAGCTTAGGGAAGTGAAGAGGCACTTGATAAAGCATCTAAAACTGTAACAACATTGTTGGTGATGTTGATACATCTCCAATCGTAATATCTTGGTTTTGCCCCTATGCTATACAATTATGAATACTAACAATTATACAATTATGTTCCGGGCACATCTTTAACTGAGCTCAATTTTCATTAGTGACCTCACCCTTTAAAGGTATTACAAAGTTTTGGTAAAAATATTTAATTCATCTGAAATTCTTTGATGTTATAACAAGATGCAATAGGAATATCTTTAACCAATCTCCACCGCTGAAATACTTTTTTTTTTTTTTAGTGAATTAAACAGTAATTAATAAATCAATTATTAGTTCCAAGCTGCCTGTATTTAAACCGGCTCATGATGTTGTATACTAGCGCCATCTACTGTTGTAAATGGTTCATGGTATAATCGATATTGAAACACTGTGTTACGTTCGCCCCGCCCGGCGCAAGCCACATGGACAGAAGACAAACAGCAATTTTGACACCGCGCTGACCCCGCTCCACGGCGGGGAAGCGACTGTATTCGAATGGCTTCGGTCCATGTTCTTTTTTTATAGCTCCATGGTACCAGCATCTGTGTGCGTTTGTGTGAGAGCAAGTACCGTTCAGGATTGTATCGCACAAATCAAGGGAGTTATAATCTCCTTGCAGAGTGAGTTTGACCATAAACCTATGGTTTGACGTACCCGTAAACCCTCCTCCGCAACCGTCTCAATCTAGTCTCAGCTTCGACTGATCAGTCTTTTTGATATACATTTATAACAGACAATTTCATAGGCCTACGGGATACATGAAGTCTTATCATTTTTTCCAATTGTTATGTCCGTGAAATGCATTCAGAAAAGAATATCAGAAAGAAAGCAATTTGAAAATGAATGACCACATAATCGTTCAGATAAACATGAAAGAAATACAATAAATATGTCTATCCAGATACCGCTCTCTCTCTCTCTATCTCTCTCTGTCCCCCCCCCCCCCCCCCACCCCCTCTCTCTTTCCTACAGAAGTTCGATGTAATGTTCATCATATACCCTTGGAAGTTTCGAAAAAAATCATTTTCACCACATGGACCCTCTCTCTCTCTCTCCGAAATATAGACCCAGGCTCTCTCTGTCACTCTCTCTCTCTCTCTTGTTCCCTCTTTCCCTTCCTCTCGCACCCTCTCGATCTCCCTCTCTTCGCCTGTGCTCCTCTGCACTGCATGTTTGACTTGTTTTCTTTCATCCTCATCTACATTATAACCCCATCAAAAAACTATGGTCCTATCACGTGAATGAAAACTTCTATCGTCTTTGTGATTATTATTATCTTTGTCATATATTTATATGATCCTCATTTACATACACCCCAACAATGGTCCTATCGCGTGAATGAGAACTTCTATCGTTTTTACGATTATTATTATCCTTGCCAAACATACTGTATTATCATATTCATTTACATGATTCACAACCAATTATGGTCCTATTACGCGAATGAGAACTTCTATCGTTTTTGTGATAATTATTATCTTTGTCATATAATTATATCACCCTCATTTACATAACCCCGACAAAAAAAATATGGTCCTATAACGCGAATGAGAACTTCTATCGTCTTTATGATTAGTATTATCCTTGTCATAAAATCCAACCAAAAACTACAGTCCTATCACGTGAATGAGAACTTCTATCTTCTTTGTGATTATTATTATTCTTGTCATATCACCCTCATTTACATAACCCCGACAAAAGAAATATGGTCCTATCACATGAATGAGAACTTCTATCGTTTTTGTGATAATTATTATCTTTGTCATATATATTTATATCACCCTCATTTACATAACCCCGACAAAAAAATATGGTCATATCACGTGAATGAGAACTTCTATCTTCTTTGTGATTATTATTATTATTGTCATATATTTATATCACCCTCATTTACATAACCCCGACAAAAGAAATATGGTCCTATCACAATGAATGAGAACTTCTATCGTTTTTGTGATAATTATTATCTTTGTCATATATATTTATATCACCCTCATTTACATAACCCCGACAAAAAAATATGGTCATATCACGCGAATGAGAACTTCTATCGTCTTTATGATTATTATTATCCTTGTCATAAAATCCAACTAAAAACTACTGTCCTATCACGTGAATGAGAACTTCTATCGTCTTTGTGATTATTATTATTCTTGTCATATATTTATATCATCCTCATTTACATAACCCCGACAAAAGAAATATGGTCCTATCACGCGAATGAAAACTTCTATCGTCTTTGTGATTATTATTATCCTTGTCATAAAATCCAACCAAAAACTACTGTCCAATCACGTGAATGAGAACTTCTATCTTTTTTGTGATAATTATTATCTTTGTCATATATATTTATATCCCCCTAATTTACATAACTCCGACAAAAAGAAATATGGTCCTATCACACGAATGAGAACTTCTATCGTCTTTGTGATTATTATTATTCTTGTCATATACTCTACCCCAAAACTAATGTCCTATCAGGTGAATCATAAGTTCTCTCGCATTCGTGATAATTATTATCTTTGTAATATTTTTACATCACCCTCATTTACATAACCCCGGCCGGCAAAAGAAATATGGTCCTATCACGCGAATGAGAACTTCTATCGTCTTTGTGATTTTTATTATCCTTGTCATATTACTCCAACCAAAAACTACTGTCCTATCACGTGAATAACAAGTTCTCTCGCATTTGTGATAATTATTATCTTTGTCATACATTTGTATTACCCTAATTTACATAACGCCGACAAAAAGAAATATGGTGCACTCCTATTACACGAATAAGAACTTCTATCGTCTTTGTGATTATTATTATTCTTGTCATATACTCCACCCAAAAACTAGTGTCCTATCACGTGAATAATAAGTACTCTCGCATTCGTGATAATTATTATCTTTGTAATATTTTTATATCACCCTCATTTACATAACCCCGACAAAAGAAATATGGTCCTATCACGCGAATGAGAACTATATCGTCTTTGTGATTATTATTATCCTTGTCATAAAATCCAACCAAAAACTACTGTCCTATCACGTGAATGAGAACTTCTATGGTCTTTGTGATTATTATTATTCTTGTTATATATTTATATCACCCTCATTTACATAACCCCGACAAAAGAAATATGGTCCTATCACGCGAATGAGAACTTCTATCGTCTTTGTGATTATTATTATCCTTGTCATAAAATCCAACCAAAAACTACTGTCCTATCACGTGAATAATAAGTTCTCTCGCATTCGTGATAATTATTATCTTTGTAATATATTTATATCACCCTCATTTACATAACCCCGACAAAAGAAATTTTATCGATCGAATGAGAACTTCTATCGTCTTTGTGATTATTAGTATCCTTGTCATAAACTCCAACCAAAAACTAGTGTCCTATCACGTGAATAATAAGTTCTCTCGCATTCGTGATAATTATTATCTTTGTAATATTTTTATATCACCCTCATTTACATAACCCCGACAAAAGAAATATGGTCCTATCACGCGAATGAGAACTATATCGTCTTTGTGATTATTATTATCCTTGTCATAAACTCCAACCAAAAACTATACTGTCCTATCACGTGAATAATAAGTTCCCTCGCATTCGTGATAATTATTATCTTTGTCATATATTTATATCACCCTCATTTACATAACCCCGACAAAAGAAATATGGTCCTATCGATCGAATGAGAACTTCTATCGTCTTTGTGATTATTATTATCCTTGTCATAAACTCCAACCAAAAACTATACTGTCCTATCACGCGAATTAGAACTTCTATCGTCTTTATGATTAGTATTATCCTTGTCATAAAATCCAACCAAAAACTATAGTCCTATCACGTGAATGAGAACTTCTATCTTCTTTGTGATTATTATTATTCTTGTCATATATTTATATCACCCTCATTTACATAACCCCGACAAAAGAAATATGGTCCTATCACATGAATGAGAACTTCTATCGTCTTTATGATTAGTATTATCCTTGTCATAAAATCCAACCAAAAACTACTGTCCTATCACGTGAATAATAATTTCTCTCGCATTTGTGATAATTATTATATTTCTAATATATTTATATCACCCTCATTTACATAACCCCGACAAAAGAAATATGATCCTATCGATCGAATGAGAACTTCTATCGTCTTTGTGATTATTATTATCCTTGTCATAAACTCCAACCAAAAACTATACTGTCCTATCACGCGAATGAGAACTTCTATCGTCTTTATGATTAGTATTATCCTTGTCATAAAATCCAACCAAAAACTACTGTCCTATCACGTGAATAAGAAGTTCTCTCGCATTTGTGATAATTATTATCTTTGTCATATATTTATATCACCCTCATTTACATAACCCCGACAAAAGAAATATGGTCCTATCACGCGAATGAGGACTTCTATCGTCTTTGTGATTATTATTATTCTTGTCATATATTTATATCACCCTCATTTACATAACCCCGTCAAAAGAAATATGGTCCAATCACGCAAATGAGAACTCTTATCGTCTTTGTGATTATTATTATTGTTGTCATAAACTCCAACCAAAAATTACTGTCCTATCACGTGAATGAGAACTTCTCTCGTTATTGTGATTATTATTATCTTTGTCATATATTTATATCATCCTCATCTATAACCCTAAACAAAAATAATATGGTCCTATATCACACGAATGAGAACTTCTAGAGAGAGAGAGAGAAAGTTGGAGCGAAAGAAAGATGAAGGGTTGATATCATTGACCTACTATGGTGATAGTAAGTGAGAGAGAGACAGTCATCAGACAGACGGACACAGACCGACAGAGAGAGAGACTAACAAGTGATATGGATATAGAAATATGATACAGAAGGGGATGAACGAGGTGATGCGATGAGAGGGAGAGAGAGAGACACTCAGACAGATATATATATATATATACAATATACATCAAAAGAGAAATGGTATGGGGTAGAGAAATAAAGAGAGAGGGAAAGAAAATGGGAGAAATAAAGATAGCAAGAGAGAGAGAGAAGAGAGAGAGAGAGAGAGAAAGGAGAGAAGGGATAGAGAGGGATAAAAAAGAGAGATACAAAAGAGAGAGGGGGAGATGAGAGTGATATAGAAGCGACAGAGAGAGTGAGAGAGAGAATTTCAAGGGAGAGTGTTATAACAAGGAGTTACTACATGTACATGTAGTAACTCCTTGGTTATAACATGGACCTGGTTGGGGGGCGAAGGATATAATTCAATTATACGGAAAGAGAGAGATTAGCCCAAACCATAGCCCAAACACGTGTAGCAATTACTGACCTCTACCAGAGGTCATTTAGCAGGATAAACAAAACGTACTCGTAAACTTACTAAGGGATGATCTAAAAATAAGAATGTGCAGTATACACATGATCGACTGTTCGGGAAAACGTCAAGTCAACCTTATTATTGATTAATCTTCGTTTGTAAGATTAAACGTATCTTCCTTATTTTTAATAAAGAAATGCAAAATAAATAATGTTACGTTCTCTCTATAAATGATTACCCAAACTGTCCCTGTACAACGACTTTGGGGAGTATTTTGAGATCATCCCTAAAAAAAAATGTGCTAGGAAATTCTTCGGGCCAATCCGGCACATAGACTAATACACGTACACACGTAACATGTACTATACGTAGGCCTAATACATGCACAGGGATGCCAGATCATGTCATCACGACCACTTGACTGACTTGACCAAAATACAGGCAATGTGTGCGTTCGTTCACAGAGCTGACGAACAACAATATTATCAAAGTCGAGCCATAACAAATGCATTTCAAAGTTGAAAACACAGAAACGATTAAGAGAGGGAAATGGAAAAATGAGTTGAAGAGAACAACACAGAATATTCCGGCCCGCACAGGAAATACATAGACTAACGTACGTAAGTACAATAAGATGGCGGCGGTCCGATCGATTATAAAAGTTTATATAGCGATTACAGTGTACAGACAAGTGTTTTTTTTCTTCAAATTTGGGAGACAGTATAAAAATCTTACACTAAGGCAACTCGACTTTAAAATAATTATCTTTATGATTATATATATTGTTTAAGTCTGGTAATATGATTTGGTGTCAAAACATGTTAATTACTACACTTTGACAATAGTGCTAAATATGTGTTATGCTGTTCAGATGACATGTAAATTTTCGAACTGAGAGGGAGCTATACCAAATTTACCGGGAGTACCGGTAAATTTTTTTATTTTTTAAAGTTTTAATTACTCCAAATCAAAAGCTTTTTAGAGCCCAATTGTTTTAGAGTTGGGTGTTCTAACACTATGTTTCACAATAGTAATGCAAATTTTAAATTTCATGATCCAATCCTGATGAAATATTCCCAAAACTTTGTAATACCTTTAAGACAAATCAAAGTCTCGGTAGAGGCGTGCATGCTTTTTCTCTCAATCTTATTCCATGCCTCTGTGCACCCACGGGCAAAAATGTATCAGCTCCCTTACATCAAAGCATACCGTATTCACAAGCTTCATAAGATAAACAACAGGGCCCCGCTTCACAAAACTTGTCATCAGTGACAAATGACAGTTTTTGTTATAAGCTACTGAAATCCTTGCTTCTGATTGGTTATCAGCAGATTTGTCACTGATATTTGTCATTTGTCATTGTAAAAAGGCTTTGTGAAACACCCTCCAGTTGTTACCTTGCCAACAAGCATGAGTGTCTTGGTGATCTCGCCGCTCCCCACATACTCGAGTTTTATGACACGCCCCCTATGACGATCGACCAGCTTGGCACACCGGTTGACGGCGGAGAAGAGTGGATAGCATTCCATCAGGGCAGCATCATCAGAAATGACTTCAAGCTGTTTATTGCATAATAAAAACCAAATAAGAGAAGATGAAGATGATAAAGATAATATGTCAGCTGTCAGCAAGAAGGCCTGACATAGCTCTTACCAGAGCTGCCAACCTTGTGCGACCAAAAAAAGGAACCATGATGGCAAAAAAACGAATTCATTAAAACGAAACTTATAACCACGCGCAACACACTTCCAATGCAGAAATGTCCACTCCTCATGCTGCTTTTTCCATATTATTGGTATTTTTTTTTGGTATTTTGGTATTATCGGCGTTTCATTCTTTTTGAGAATATTTTTCATTTAAGTATGTTTCCAAGTATGTTTTAACCTTAGTTTTATATTGAATTTGTGATCAAATCAACATTTTAGGGCAGTTGATTGAGTGTGATACCGGTATGTTTAAAAAAAAAAAAAAAAAAAAAATTATTAAAAAAACATATTTTATGAAGAAAAAACGTAATGGTTGGCAGCTCTGCTCTTACAGCCTTCTTGCTGGCAGGCGATGACATAAGAGAATGATTACAAAGATCAAATCATCAATTTGGAACCAGTCTAGAAGAGTGTTCACTCATATCATTAAAGCTTGTTCAAATATGAAGCAGCAAACCCTTGCAAAATAACCTTCGTGGTTTATCAGTGTTTAGATATGGTGCGGCAAACCACTACACTCATGGTAATGAGACGTGCAGTACGTGCCAAATTTAGTTAATTTATGCTTGTCAGGCATTAATGTCTAATAGCAAAACCACCCAATTAATACACTAGAAGCTGATGGAGACATAAAACAAAGCTCGTTATATGGTCAAGAAAATCATTTAACAAAACATGTGCATTACAAGACAGTGAATGGATATTTTTTCCACACACCTGATATTCCGTTTTTTTGACAGATGGTATCCCACATTTTAGAACCTTTCTGATTTTTGCGATATCCATGGATCACTTGCTTAATTTTCTTTTTTAAAGGTGCTGGGAAACATAACCATCGTTACAAACTTACAAATTTCTTGTGAGGAGAGTTTTGCCACAGGCTGTATCTGTGACGTCATATGTTATGACAATTTTGCCAAAAATTTGATTGGTAAAAACAATTTTGCCGCCAGGGGGCATAAAATATAATATGTTCATGATTTGCCTCCTCAAAATTGCCAATCATTTATACACATTATATTCGCAGGGGTTAGCCGCTACATTTCTGAACTGGCCTTTAAAGCTAAAGACCAGTTATGGTCATGCGATTGCATTGTGAAAGAAAAGTTGTGGAATGGATCAGAAAAGGTTGATCATCTAGCATGTAAGTATTGGTGTGTACTGCAAGGTTCTGAATCATCAAAATGATAAGAAACTTGGCCCAGTCTTCGTAAAGTTACAAGCACTGTACACAGAAAGATGTATATGGGACTATACGCACACGTGCGCGACAAGTGCGTTTATCTCTCACAGACCATTGGATAAACTAATTTACCAAATATATCAATTAGTAGGAGGTTTCCTGGCAATTTTTTTATCATCATGTATTAGTCAAAACATATTCTTTCACATGATTGGTAATAAGAGCTTCCATTTCATTTTTTGAAATTGGGGCGTTTCCAATACTGGTCTTTACCTTTAAGCTGTTACAATATATATATATATATATATGAGAAAAAATACAAAGATCAAATCGTCAATTTGGAACCAGTCCAGAAGGGTGGTAATTAGCTCATATCATTAAAGCTGTTACGATATGAGAGAATGATTACAAAGATCAAATCATCAATTTGGAACAAGTCAAGAAGGGTGGTAATTAGCTCATATCATTAAAGCTGTTACGATATAAGAGAATGATTACAAAGATCAAATCATCAATTTGGAACAAGTCAAGAAGGGTGGTAATTAGCTCATATCATTAAAGCTGTTACGATATAAGAGAATGATTACAAAGATCAAATCATCAATTTGGAACAAGTCAAGAAGGGTGGTAATTAGCTCATATCATTAAAGCTGTTACGATAAAAGAGAATGATTACAAAGATCAAATCATCAATTTGGAACAAGTCAAGAAGGGTGGTAATTAGCTCATATCATTAAAGCTGTTACGATATAAGAGAATAATTACAAAGATCAAATCATCAATTTGGAACCAGTCCATAAGGGTGTTAACTCATATCATTTTAAACAGAGTAAACATGCACCCTTCTGGCTCTCAACAGAATAAATGAACATACTAAAAAGATAAAATGAAAATTAATTACCCTGTATATCAAAG
Source organism: Strongylocentrotus purpuratus (assembly GCF_000002235.5). Classification (NCBI taxonomy): domain Eukaryota; kingdom Metazoa; phylum Echinodermata; class Echinoidea; order Camarodonta; family Strongylocentrotidae; genus Strongylocentrotus; species Strongylocentrotus purpuratus. Next base: position 9,627,717 of record NW_022145600.1, read on the forward strand.
GTTAATGTTATAAGCTTTGCTTTAAAAAAATATAAAGATCAAACCGAGATATAATATTGATCAAACAAAACATAATTAAGATCAAATAGTAGTTAGCTCAGATCATTACAAAACATTTCTTCAGACACACAAAATGATTCTGTTATGATATTTGTATGCAGATCAAACATGGCCATTAAACCATGTACATAAAAGATGAAAATAATTTGTGCATACATCAATATGACCATGGACCTATAACGGATGGACATTCAACGTTATTCTTTCTTTGATCCAATGATAGTCGCCGCCTTCTGATTATGTGCATCTTAATGAGAACATTCAGCTGTTTTAACAATAACGACTGTGTAAGCATTTTCGGTCATTGACAAAGGAGCAGTTTCCCTCTCTTGGGTTTTTTTTGGATGGTGTGCTCTGTAAGAGTGTCTTAAATAATAAAAAATCCCCAATGGGGAGCAGCAAAGTTGAAAAGCAGACGATTTTGGGGATTTGAAATTTATTATTGCTGATTTGCACACTTTTGCACGCACCAATGACCTTATAAAACAATTAGAAGGCCATGATCTTTATAAGCCCTGTGCATTGTAATTCTGGAATATTATGAGGACATTGGGGAAAACAGGATTTTAAATCACAAACAGTCCAAACAAAACCTATCTGGTAATATCAACATGTTTTTCAAAAATAGAACACAGTACACGGAACAACAATTTCCAATTATTAACCAGAACTGCACATCGATTTCCCATGATTTAATTATTGAGATTGTTATTGAGACGACATTGACACAGACAATCACAATGAATTCGTTAAGGAAACGATGAATGTCCACTTGTAATAGGTCCATGATATGACAGAGTGAGCCAGGAGCCTTGTGCCTTTGTGATAGCAATTGCCATTCATGTATTCATGTCCTCCATGTGATCAAGTGGTAGGAATATTCCCCAGCTTTGACTGATTTCTCACAACCAGCATTTGTTCCAGATTCATTGAGTTGCTTTTGTTTGTGAATGATTAAATAAAACCTTTCATACAAAAAAAGGAATATTCCCCAGGGAGTGGAGATGGTGCACACTGTTGTGCATGAATGGATCTGATGACTAGGGCAATCATATCTGTAAATCTTTTAAAGATGGTATTCTGTATCGAGGATTACATGAATCCATATTTCTTCTTATAAATATTCATCTCAAATAAGGATACTAACCTTAACAGATGATGACCCAGCGAAGACATTCTCCACGTAACGTGCTACGTTAGGAGCAGCCATTCTCTCAGGGTCAGATCCCCCAATGTCCCTAGCAACAAGCCTGAAGATGACAAGAGAAAAAGAGAGAGAAAGACAGTGAGAGAGGGAGACAGAGAGAGAGACAGACAGACAGTGAGAGAGGGAGACAGAGAGAGAAAGAGAGACAGACAGTGAGAGAGGGAGACAGAGAGAGAGAGAGAGAGAAACAGAGACAGAGAAATAGAGAGAGAGAGAGAGAGACAGAGAGAGAAATAGAGAGATCAAGTGAATGCATCATAAAAATGATAGCTTAAAGGAAAAGAATAACGTTTTCCATTCATACAGGCTCCTTATTTCTTCAACCTTCAAAAACTATAAATGGTTTAATTGAAACTACCTTGGATGTCCACATTTATCCTTATTGGTATTTCATATTTTGTTTGTTAGTCTGTTCTAATACCTGATTGCTAAAAAAGCATGTGTATACTTTAAAGTAAGCAACCAAGGGATCAACGGCTGTAAGTCCTCATCGAAGGACTTGGTAATGATGAGGATTCATGCCTTGCCAAAGGGCACAAGAGTATCGACTTGGTTTCGAACCCAGGACCTCCCGATTACAAGACCACTGCTCTATACCACTGAGCCATCGGGCCTGTCTCATACAATGCCTTAGTCACACCTTTATGTATTGGGCTTGCGTATTGCCGCATATTTATGGCAAGCCGTTTTAACATCTATTCCTATTTCTTGATATCAAGAATTACCATTGCTTTACAACAGAAAATCATTTCTTGATACTAAGGCATTACATGGAGTACAAATGGGATAAGAGGATACAATTACCTTCCACTTTCGATTCCACCAATAATTTTCTTGAGCTCACTGGAAGCCCCGTCAGAGAAGATGGTCAGAGAAGACAGCTTGTTCCCCTTCTCCGGAACATCTTCACGAATCTCAAGGGGCTTGTATTAAAGATAAAAACAGGCAGGTGGATATAATCAATGACATGATCTCAAAAAACGCAGACTGTGATTAGGATAATTAGTGTATTTGTCTTCTACTGTCATTTATATGCCTTGGGTTTTTTTTAAATGAAGTTGGTAAGACGTAAAGTAATGATGATTTGGTTGAAGAATATTACTAGAAATATAATCAATGACACGATCTCAAAAACACAGATCTGCGATTAGGATCATTTGTACCTTTGTCTTCTACTGTCATTTTCTATGCCTTGGTTTTAAAAAAATTAAATGAAGTTAGTAATGTAATGTTGATTTGGCTGAAGAATATTACTAGAAATAAGGAAAGATGATAAAGTATAGGCATAATATTTGCTTTTAGAACAGAGATCTGTGATTAGGATAATTAGTGCATTTTTTTTCTACTGTCATATTCTATGCCTCGAATGTAAAAGAAATCTATAAAGTTGGTAAGACCTAAAGTTTATGTGGATTTGACCAAAGAATATTACTAGTAGTAGTACTAGAAAGTAGGAAATATATATGATAGGCATAATATTTGCTTTTATAACCGATTACTCCACTTCTAGAGTTTAATGTTGAACTGCAATGAAAGTTGTTCAGTTTACCACTACTTGTAGAAGTCCATTCATTGATAAAGGAAAACCTACTAGACTGACTTACCACATATGCAGCCTGAAGGGCCCCCAGGGCTGCAGCCAGGACTGAATTAGGGTAGCCTGGGCTTGGGCACACGATCAGAAGAGGTCTGGTCATTCCAGCAGCTATCGCTCTGTCAAGAACAAGATTCATGTTTGATAATAAGCTGGACGGAAACAACTTCAGAAAACTGACTACAGGCAAATGCTTGGGAAATGCAAATACTGCACAATGAATATAGAGCCCTCAATGTTCAGTGTGAGGCAGTGTGTACTAAAGAAATAGAGAAAATTGTGCAAAGTCAACCTGCTATCGGTATATGCTTTTTTGAAAAATAATGCCGTGGGCCAATCATCTTTAAAATACGGGAAGGATTAGTTACGTAAAATTACATTCCAAATGGCAATCAAATGAGAAAATGGGGGGGGGGGGGGGGGGGTAGGGGTGAGGGGTGGGGGGAGTTTACCACATGGGTGGATGAGGTTTGATATTTACCTCTTAATCCCAGCTCCTGCTGCATCTGCAAAGTTCCTATGATCATCATAATCCCTGTTGATGGGTCCGGTCGGGGAGAAGACTACCCTACGATATCCTGACACTGCAGAGTCTACAGGGATGAAGGACACTCCCTTCCCTACTGAAGCATCAAGCTAACAAATAAACAAACAAATATACATACAGACATACACACAGACATACAAACAAGACATTATTGCTTTATGCCACATGAACAAGACTTTGGATTCATATCTCGACCTGAAGGAGTCTTTTCCTCGTAAATTTCAAATTTTATCTAATATTAAAATAAACAATCAAATAAAGTGTTGATTTTACCATACATGGATAGACTGAATAAAATATAATACACTTTTCTGCACCATTCAGGTGTCTTTTCTTACTTTATCCATTCTTCCTTTTAAGATTTTAAAATCATTAACCCTTTCGTGACAATCATTCCACATTTTGTTATTTGGTTCTATAACTGATGATTCAGAGCCCTACGAAATATGCCAGCTAGATGCACAAGTAGAAAGCGCAAACATTTCTGCACACACATGCATCCATTTTATGTCCATGTCTTTGATGCATTTGATGCTAGGAATTTAAAAAAGGAAAATAAGCTTTAAAATCCTTTAAATGGAAACACATTGAGAGATTCAAAATCTTTTTATTTCAATCAAGATTGGCACGTTTTTTCACCTTTATACAACATATTTACACATGTACAAGTAGGGTAGAGTGCCCAGTATTTGGTCACTTAAGAGGAAATCACTATAAATATTTTGAATTCTTACCTCTTTTATATGGCAATCTACCCATCAAAAGCAAAGAAATTTATTCCTCTAACAGGATTTTATAGTCACCTAAAATATAGAATAATGATAAGCAAAATACTTCCGAAAGAAGACGGAGCATTTTTCTGCCCAGAATTCGGTCGCGCCGATGAGAATTCGGTCACGCGATTTGTGCGTGGTATCTCCGTTGCCAAGGAGCGAAGCGTATTTGCGCACTATTTTCACACAATTGCGCGATAAAGCACTGAATGTCAATGCATTGACCGAATACTGGCCGAGCGATACCACATGGCAAGGGTATCGTAAAAATACCTCTCGCACATCGGCAAGTGCGTCATTTGCAAATTCACTGCGATGGAGTGAACACGGAAGTGATTCTCTTCACACACATACTAAATTCATTGCGACAGCACACATAGTTGTTTCGCAATAGACTTCTACATATGGCTATGCATGTTAGTGCATGTGCTAAGAGAACGCGGAAGTGCAGAAAGATGTGCGACACTGACCAATTTCAAGCTAAGTTGGAGATCTTTCCGGGGCCCTAAATCTGATTTAATTTTGAGAGTTAAGAAAGTTGTTCAGCTGCCTGATTTGTGCAAGTTTCGTGGCTCTTAAATTATTGTTTAAATTGTTACAGCTGTTGAAACGGCTGTCTGACCGAATACTGGGCGCGCTACCCTACAGTACCTGTATATTAACAGTAGTCTTGCGGGTGCACCATGTGAGAGAGAGAGAGAGAGAGAGGGTTGAGGAGTCCTGAAAAGGACTCTGACTTGGTAATCTTTCTTGGGGGTGTGTAGTCCTGAAAAGGACTGTTTGTTATCTTTCTTAGCTTATAGTTCTAAGGAGAACTATAGCGCTTGGAGAGGATGAGTGGCTCGACGTTTCGAACAGGTTGACTATCCGTCATCACCTGTATATTGTTTTTAGAGACATTACATCTTATTCAAACAATGTGGCAATATATTATTGTTGCCAATTTGAAGAACTATATGAGATCAATTTAGCCTTAATACCTTCTGATGTCTGGAAACAGCATCCCTAATCTCTTTCAGGTCAGCAGGTACAAGATCAAGATCCTTAGCGACAAGGATACATCCATCGATGTTATCTGTCACTGTCGGCGAGATGGTAGATGTGACATTCACTCCACAAGGCAATCTGAAATGAATAAAGAGTTACAATCATATCAAATACATTGTAGCCACAATGTTGTTCATTTTTTAAATATGAATTTCTAGACAAAATACAAAAATATGTCAATCAATCTTCACTGTCTGCCCACCAACAGGAGCCAAGCTAGGGCACTGTTTCATTCAACATCCCAAAGAATTGTGTATTAGATTAAAATGGCCTCCAATGGGATGTCAGCAACCTTAATCCTTAGAGGAGGTTTAAACCCTCATTTATATAACCCATGGTTCAAGATTAGTGCAAATAAAGCCTACCTTGCCTGGCCTTGCACGCGCGCCTCTGACTGTGTCGCATCTATTTTGTGCTAATCCTAGACCATGGGTTATGTAAATGAAGATATAAACCATGGGTTAAATTTAAACCTCCTTTGCAAGCTTTCTGAATTCGGGCCTAAAACTTCTAACTTATGTTATAATCGTCTTTGATCTTACAATAATCCATATTCGTATGAGAATACACTCAACGATGGCCTGTGCTTGTAAGTTGTAGCGAAGAAGATCTATACTGATCCGAGAAACAATGCTCTGATATTAATTTCATTCTCAGTCTCAATTTCAGTCAAAGCTAAAATGCATTTTGCCTCCAACAATTAGGACAACAAACACCTTCTGCAATTATGAAAGAGTGATGGCCTAAGGTGACCTTGAGAAGCTCAGTCAGTAGAGCATCCGCCTCACAACCGGGAGGTCGTGGGTTCGAACCCCGGCCACGTCATACCAAAAAACGTTAAAAGACGGGACTTGCTGCTACCTTGTTTGGCGTTCAACAGTAAGGAATAGAGCAACGTCGATCTGGCGCTGCTCAGTGGCTGCCGGGCTAACGATCAATTGGGCAAAAAGAATTTCCATTTTCGGTTTAACTTTTGTAAATTTGGAGTGGACTTTAAAAGATTATTATTATTAATTATTATTATTACAAGTGCTTGATCTCCAACATGATCTCTGTGAGTGTAAAACATTTCTCCATGCTCTATTCAAGCAAACCACTTACATCAAAGCCTGGTAAACCATCCTCAGTAAAATACAAACTGGCATATCTCCACTCACTCACACTGCAACCAATCCCATAAAGATATTGGAAAAAGCTAGTAAAAGCAACAGTGGGAGAAGTAGTAAATAGCAACACACTTGAGGCAATCCAAGTGAAAACAACACTTTCCCTTTGAAAAAATATGAAGATCCCAAACCCCACCTGCTTGTATCCTCGCGACAGCAGCTTAAAATTCCTCCGACAAGGTGTGGTCATCAGGGCACAACTCTTGTGCCAAACATATCTTGTTCAGACAAGATTAGTAACCATCAGAGGTAGAGGTGTTGTGGTCGAGTGGATACGTCGCCGGACTGTCGATCACAAGGTCCGCGGTTCGAGTCCTGCCGCCGCACTAATGTCCTTTGGCAAGACATTTATCTACATTTGCCACAATCCACCCAGGTGAAGTAAATGGGTACCTGGTAGGAATTTATTCCTTGAAATGCTAGAGCGCCGTATGGCAGCCGTGCTAAAGCCAGGGTAATAATCGGGAGTGCCAGGAGGGTCAAATCTGACTGACATGAGCGCTATACAAGAACCCACTATTATTATTATTATTATTATTATCAAAAAGGCCACAATAGCTACCTGTCAGCTTTGTCATTAAGAAGAGGAAGACACAATTCACTTTGTGGTGTGACATGTACACAGCTGGAGCTAGAGACGCACAGACAAGACTTCCAAAACAAGCTGAGGACCTGCCAGAAGAGATCTTGCCCCTCTACAATACCACCAAGGGCAAAGCATTCACGAAAGCCACACTGTTACCCAACTCCCTTCTCCTCCCTTCTCAAATATGTGATGAACTAAATACTGCAACACTAATTTTACAAGATTCATGTAAACCATACCGCATCTGTTTCCTCTCAATAATTATGAATTGGATGGCCTGCCTTTAGACACATCTACTTGCAACATCCTGTTGCTGATCTCCGAAAAAAGCAGAGGGAGAACAATTAAGAAGAAGAAGAAGGTGCAGGGATGACAGGTGAAGGATCAGGAGTTAATTCCTTCATCTGTATTTAACTGTAACATTGTTTTCAGAATTCAGAGTATACCACTACTAGACTAGTACTACTATAGACCGAATTTTCCGTCTCTTTCGTTCGTTAGCCTCTTATTGGGGTAGGGTCGGCCGGCTCTCTCTTTAGAGACGGAAACCGTCTATACACATTCCCTTGATAACGCCACGGCCATTTCAGGTCGTAGCGTTTTGCCCCCAAAATCCCCCAAAATGTCATTTTACCTCGTGCATTTTATATTGTAAATTAGGCCTAGGCTATAATAAATCAGTTCCACTTACCAACTTGACTGAAATAATCAGTTTAATAGTCCCTTTTTAGGAATTTATGGGTCAAAATCGAAATCCATTTTGAAAATCTTTTTCAACATGGATTTCGATTTTGACCCATAAATTCCTAAAAAGGGACTATTAAACTGATTATTTCAGTCAAGTTGGTAAGTGGAACTGATTTATTATAGCCTAGACCTAGATCTAGGCCTAATTTACATGTGGATGTGCACGAGGTAAAATGACATTTTGGGGGATTTTGGGGGCAAAACGCTACGACCTGAAATGGCCGTGGCGTTATCAAGGGAATGTGTATAGACGGTTTCCGTCTCTAAAGAGAGAGCCGGCCGACCCTACCCCAATAAGAGGCTAACGAACGAAAGAGACGGAAAATTCGGTCTAGTACTACTACTAGGCCCTACTAACAAGTCTTTGTCTGTCACGTCTTTAAAGTGGTTAACGTGTACGTTTATTATCCATTTTATGCAAGTAAGCAGTTAGCAGTAATAGATCTAGGCCTAGTTAGCAGAGGGCAAATCAAAATGAGGAGTGATCCCGCTTGCAAAGCACCGCGCCGCGCACCAGCTCGCCAGCGGACCCCGATACAGTGAGGCCGAACAACTGGGCAGCCAAGTAACCTAGCTTACTGTTGCACTACAGAACATCTGCAGCAGCTGGCCACTCGAACATTCAACATTCTGTACTTCAAAATTCAATAAGATTCTTCAAAATGTAAAGAAATGCATGAACTTACAATTTATCCGCCTCCATCGGAATAATTTTCAACGCTGGTAGGGTAACAATGAAATGTGAAACGGCGTAGATCTTTTTTCAAAATCCTATCTCGCTTTGCCTTTATTTTAGCAAGTTTAGGAAGTGTAGCAAAGCGCTGGCCTGGATCAGGTGATCAACTCGTGACATTCGTCTAGCTAGTAGGATCTCGACGTGTGTGCATGTGTACTCGAGTCACGCAAGGTGGGCGTGGCTCACTGCATTAAAACTGAAATTCAGGGGGAGTGGGTATTTTCAATTTGCATAACCAAAACTGGTATTAGGTCTACGTAATTACACAAAAGAAAGTGGGGGGGATGTTCAAAAACTAAGTTCTTAAAAATACTGGTAAAACTTTTTGAAACCATATATTTTAAGGCCACTGCAGATTAAACAAATGATTTTCCCTAATTGTTAATGGTTTGCTGGGTTTGCCCCCCCCCCTAGAATCAAGTGAAGTATGTAGAGAATTTATTGCAATTTCTGAGAAACATTTATAACTTCTGCCTCCACAAATTCATTTTGTTTTAAATAATAATCCTCTTATTTACAGTATTTGTATGGCTTAAATAGCTTTCTGACAAGTAGTCTTTCGATCTCGATATGCCTCCATATATTGCATCAGATTTTAATAGTGTGGGGATTTATTTTGAACTAGTTCTTAAACTCCCCTTCATATATGGTTCATCCCTTTCATACTAATAGGTCATCCCTCATCATTCACATTCACCCTTTTCATCCACCATCCTTTCATCCAGCTATCTCCCTGATTGGTTTCAATGTTCACCAGGTGCAGTCAAGCTTAAAGTGTAATTTACATATACTATGAATAGTCAATTATACCTTTTTTTTATGTTTGAATATTCAAGAATTGTGATGTTGATTTATACATGTATGTGACTATATTTGTTTCTTCTCATTTGCATGGAATTTGTGGAATGCTACATAGAATGTATCAATCTGGCAACATGGCTGCTGGGCTGCCCGTGTCAAGAGTGCTATAGGAATTGTGTGAGAACCCAGACTCTACACATTCAGCCAAATGATATACGGTTATATGATCAAATCAGTTTAAACATTAGCATATCTTAGCATATACATTAAAACAAAATAACTAAGTAATAAACTCTCTATTTATGCTTCAATATTTTGTCAGAACAGCTTTTATAGCCGCCTCATTTAGCTTTTATAGCTGTTATGTATATTTTATTATGTTCCTATTCCTTTTTCTCTCTCTCCCCTCTACCTTCCTCACGTTAACTCCTTTCTTTGATCATATCTTCTCTCTATCTCAGTCATTCTTGTATTCTATCTCACTCACAATGTAGTTCTATTAACATACAATTCTTAAATGTATTATCTATGATGGTATTATCTCCCAGCTCAGACGTTGATTGCAACATTTTCCAGCATCTCTGTCCTCTGCAATTCTAGTGAACTCTTGTATCGTTTTTCCACTCCACTGGTCTTAAGAACCCTTAGTAGTGGGTCTGGCTTCATCAGGAATATGATACTATTCGGGCGTTTCCCAATAACAGGTGTTTTCAGGTACCAAGAGTGCATGGACTTCACTTTTTGACGGCCGATAGATCTTGTGTAATGCATTGTGCTCCTAGCCTACCGCTATTAATAAAAAGGAAAATAATAATTACAGTGCTTATATAGCGCCTATCACTTACTTTGTCAGAAGTCTCTAAGCGCTCTACAATAATGCAGCATAATTACCCTGGCTTTAGCAGTGCAGCACCCACTGCGTTTAGGAATAAATTCCTACCAGGTACCCATTTACTTCATCCTCCTTATATAGTATCAACCTTCCTCACCCTCTGATATGAAGGCAATGTAACGTGCTTATTTAACCGAGGGAAATTATAGTTGGCCAAAATCAATCATCAAACATGCTGCATCAAAAACAATCTAAACTCTCCAACAAAACTCAAGTAACTCAGGACAGTAGATAAAACAACCTCACACCAAGAAGGACAGAACAGAACTGTCTTTAATATACAAAATTATAACATGTCTCTTAGTACAAATCAGGCATCATAACAAAATAAACCAATCAGGGGAAAGTCATGTGATAAGAGAAACCAATGAGGTGAACAGGCTAGATAGGTCAAAGGTGAGAGGCAAAGAGAACGAATGAGAGAAGAGAAAGTGCATGTTGCTAGGGCAGGAAAAGGCAACCATGCATAGAGAATGAGAAGACAACAAAGGGAATGGGTTTGAAGGAGAGAGAGGAAAATAAGGTGTGGCAGTAGTGCAACTGAAAGACTGTGCTGTAAGAAGGTGAATGAAATGGGAACATGAGCTGGGAAAATGAATATGCAAATGAAGAATGCAAATATATAAATGAATATGTAATAATGGATAAGGAAGAGAGAAGAAATTTACTAACTGAAATATAAAGACAAATTCAAACTCTTACAGCAAGTTGGAGTATTTTCTGGCGGGACAATGGGTTCGCTGCTTCTGAGACTTAATTGTGCACACACAGACACATTAAAGGCCATCTGTACTAGTTTGGCTAGAAGGGATTAGACCACCCAGAGAGGTCACTGGTGGCTATCTCATCAACTCAGCCCTCAACATAAGAAAAAGAGGATCATGAAGCCAATGGTCACCGATTAGGCATTGTTTTCTATATTGAGGGAGCAAGTAGCTACAAGTAGTACAGTGGGGGTTTCTTACACCAAATCTGGTGTAAGCAAATTATGATCATGCAATACACATGGACACCAACTACGATGTGGCTTTAATGTTTTACTTTCTCAGCTTCCCTCTTAATTGTCTAGTAGGAAGTCTGATTTAATCAAACAAAATGACTTTCATGTCTGGTTTTATGCTATGTCAGCACAATTGAACATGATTTAGTGCATCAATTGGAACTACATTACTGTGTACAAAGTGCAGCTAGTCTGCAAGATACATTTGCATATTGAATTTAAATGCATTTATCCCCTATACCACCACATACAACAGTGTGTGTGTGTGTGTGTGTGTGTGTGTGCGTGTGTGTGTGTGTGTCTGTATGTCTGTCTCTCTCTCTCTCTCTCTCTCTCCTAATTCATTTCTCTCTAAAGAAGGAATTGCGAAAAAAGAAGTTCCTAAACTTTTTTTTTTCCTGATACTAATATTTGACCTAGCTGTCATAAAGATTTTATTTTATTTTTATGAATGTAATAAGCCCATCAATTGTGAATTGTGCATGTAATAGGAAGGAATCAGAAGCAGAGTGTTATCAGGCATATGCATGAGAGAAAAAAAAAGTGATATGGTACAGTTGATTTAATGCTTGTAAAAAGAATTCAAAAATGAATGAAACAAACTTTTAAAGGAGGAAACATGAAATTATCAAAAAAGGTTGTGATATTTATTAGGAACCAAGCAAACTCTTGAGTCAGCACAGGCGCGGATCCAGGAACCCATTTCTATCGGCCCGGCTATGGCAACCCCTTTGTGTAAAAACTAGATAAACTCAGTTTATCAGAAAAACTGTGTTTATCAATGATAAACTCAGTTTATCAACTGATAAACTGAGTTTTTCTGATAAACTGTGTTTATCTGTTGATAAACTGAGTTTATCTGAGAAAAACAGAGTTTATCTGAGAAAAACAGAGTTTATCTAGTTTTTACACAAAGGGGTTGCCATAGCCGGGCCGATAGAAATGGGTTCCTGGATCCGCGCCTGAGTCAGCAATATATGCTTCAAGTATAAATTAACTCTGGATTCTACAGTTTCATTTAAAAAGGAGAAGAAAAAAAACTTATGATTAAAAAATAAAAATAAAAGGAGTAGAACCCATGCAGTTACACTGAATAAAGCGGGTGGGCAGAGCGACTCCATTAATATGTTTCCAAAATTCAATTGGTGTCTTCCTTGTCCAACATTAAATTGCTCCAGCAACATTTGCTCTTTGCTTTGTTTCATCAAAGTTACAGCTTTTAAAATTCAAATTCAAATTCATTTATTTTACGTCTCTTCAAAAAATACAACGTATGCAACAATAAACAATTTAACAACAACATTGTACAAAAAATAGACAAATGATGAGAAAAGATGCGTACACTGTGATGAAGTAGGTGTGAGGGAGTAGCAAAGGCCATTGATCTGTCAAGGCTACTCCCTCTATTAACATTCATCACTGTCACAACTCAAAAGTTACAATAAACATGAATATAAGAAACTTTTGAGCTTAGGATGTATTTTAAGGCTTTAGGGGAGGTTTAGAGCAGGTAAAGAATAAGCGTTGAGTCCAGGGTTCACATGAAGATTTCAACTCATGGTAGAAATTGACAATGCTGAAGCTTTTGTACTAAAATCGTCTCTTTAGTGTCATATCAGCTCGTTCATCAAGTGCTGTCAGACAGAGGAAAAATGTTGTTTCTTCCACATGGGTCGCCATGGAAATATGGAAGAGAGGTACCCACTGTCCACACACAACATTTTCTGTGATTGGGGTGATTAGTTATACCGTTTCGAGATAGTTATCCGATGAAATTGTGTGTGTGGATGCTCAATAACGATACGTCGTATAACGAAACGCGGGTTTGGGCATCGTTTCGAACTAGAACTCAATAACTAATCACGCCTAATCACGGAATGTGTTGTGTGTGGTAGTGCTGTAGCCGAACCGCCGAACCGAACGGAAGTTCGCCGAACATGGCACTTCCGAACCGAACCGAACCGAACCGAACGCAAAGGCCTGGTTCGGATGTTCGGCAGAAAAATATAAAAATTTTTGCAACCTAATAAACTTGTCGTTTTGTACCTAATTTTCATGTCATGATTGCTCATTTTATATTTACTTTTTTCCCATTTTCCGCCTTTGTGAATTATGCCTATCCAGTGGTGGGCGCGACTTCACTGGCGCCATTTAAATCCTAAATCCTGACCACGCTACGTCGCGATCGCAAGCCATAAACAAGAATACATGTGCGTGATCAAAACAAACTCAGCCAATACCCATTCAACAAAAAAATAATATTTTAATTGTATCAATATCGGACAAATTTTACAATATAAATAATGAAATAAATATATATTATAGTATAGTATTTATTTATTTAGGAAAAATGGGGATTTTATATTTTTCCTATTGAAAATAAAAACTTATAAAAAAACAGTTATTGACGAGCCAGAGTCTCTATATTCAAGATGGAAGCTTTCATGACTCTAACATTAGACAACAACCGTCTCGCAAAATCTTTAAAAAATATCATTTATTGACAAATTGAAAACATGATTCTTTTAAAATTGAAAATAAAACACGATTCAAGACGGAAATACGAATGTAAGTAGTATTTTTCTTCACAAATAATTACGTTTAGAGCAGTTTTTTAATGTGAAATTCGTGCTGGTTCGGAGCAGTGTTCAGAAGTCCTCCGTGCTGGTCGGGCCCGGCAGGCCGGCCGGCGTGGCTATAACGCTGCTTGCTATTATATTACCGAACCCCGAACCGAACCAAGTTCGGGTGAAAAATTGCCGAACTCTGCCGAACCGAACCGAACACGAACATAGCATCTGACTAACAGCACTAGTGTGTGGACGTAACTAGTATAACTAGTCGAACTAGAATGGTATAACTGGGCGGGGCTTAACGTGACCTCACGCAAAAGGAGACCTGACCTCTTCCATTTCATGACCGCAGTAGCAAACTGCGCAACTATACAATGTTTCGCTGTAGAGTTTCAAGATTACTTTCTTGTGTGTGTGGACACCCTGGAATTTATACGATGATTCTCTATATGACGTTTCGTTATAGAGTTTGGGGATAAATTGTTTTGTGTGTGGACACGCTGATAGTTATTTAACCTTGTATCATCTTTGTGTTTGTATTCCATCCAGTCTCCTGATAAGATCACTGTCTGCTTGCTTCATGCTGAACTCGGGAGGTCTGAGCGCTGCTCCCATAGACACGGCTGGATTCCTGTAGGTGGTCTGTGACTGTCGGGCAGTTCTGGCGGAGCAGTGAAATTCCTTCACCCCACTACCATCGAGGATCCTCTGCAGGTTGCGCTCTGTAATGCCACCACCTGTGGACATGAATGAATGATTTATTCTAACCTATTACATTAGATATGATTTGATTTTGATTTAACACAAATACAGCAAACCTGTCTATAGGGACCGCCCAAGGGAAACACAAAAAGTGGCCTTTGTAGGCAGGTGGTCTTTATGTACAGGTTCCTTTAGTACATGTTTCAATGAGAAACCATTTTCAAGGGAAACAAAAAATGTGGTTTTCTACTTCAGGTGGTCAATAAAGCAGGTTTGACTGTATAAGCTACAACGTGAGTTATAAGCTCATATCTTCGGCTAATACTACTCAACTCTCGGGTAAAAAGCCAGCATTCCATTGCGATCAAATTAAATCAGACCAAATAAAAGCATTTAAAGCCCCACTGCACTACTTATAGCTACTTGCGCCCCGCTCTATATAGCAAACAATGCTTAATCGGTGACTTATTCGATAAGATAACCACTTGTCACTGACCCTGCAGGGAGGTCTAATCCCTCCTGGCCAAACTAGTGCATTTGGGCTTTAAGATTACTTTGAAGGTAATAAGATTTACTCCAGCTACAGCTTCAGTTCTCGTTTTTAATCTTTGAAATAACAGTTTCACTTTAATAAATGATTTTCTTTATCAGGTAAATTGCATTTTCTTTTGGCAGCTTTAGGCTTATTGAAATTTCCACAAAAGAACACTATTTTCGATGCAGTATCAAGCTGAAAATTTACCACAAAGGTCAATTAAGCATGTATATTTTTTCATTTCCAGTACCGTAAATCTCTGTGTATAAGGCGCACTTTTTTGCCGCCGAAAAAATTTGAAAGTCGGGGGTGCGTCTTATACACAGGTACAGAAAAAAAAAGTTTTTTTTTTTTATTTATTTATTTTTATTTTTTTATTTTTTTTATTTTTAGTTTCGATTTATGGCGCTATGCCTGGCAATGTCGCATATGTTTTCTATGTTTTCTATAACAAATGGTGTACCACAAGGTTCTATCCTAGGTACTCCATTATTAGAAAGATAGAGGATGCTATTCATATCATGCATGACTATTGATGTTTAGCATAGAACACAGTGCTTCTGCTAGGTGATGTGAAGAGGCTGGTGTGGGACACTTGGTATCATGAAGCCTAGACTGTTGTTACTATTATTTGTGACAAGTTCACAACTTCTACTGCACCTCGATGTAAAATGAAGGTCCTTCCCCGCGTGGGTTTTCGGCAACAAAACAACAACAACAAAACAAAAAACGATTATTTTTTTTTTTTTTTTTTTTTTCCCCCCAAAATAGGGGTGCGCCTTATACACAGGTGCGCCTTATACACGGAGATTTACGGTATACAGACTGATCCTCTACCTGTGACAAAGCCATGTTAAAGGGAGTGTAGCTTGGCAAATACTGGTTAATTAACGGCATCTACTGCTTCTTTTAAACAACTGCACGTAAATCAATGGACTTGGTTTGGTAGTCAGCAACTGAATCCCTACATGGTCAGCCTTCGCGAAACAAACCAAAGTTCTGCTCACGCTTCGGTTTCGCGTATGTTGCATGCACGTGATTGCTGGGGTCGCGTCATCCGTAGTCGGATTATACCTGATTGGCCCCCGAGTCAGGCCACTGGAAAGACACATAGTCTTGTCCGGCTACACTCCCTTTAAAGCCCCACTGCACTACTTATAGCAGGAGGGATTAGACCTCCCTGCATGGTCACTGACAGGTGGGTATCTCATCAAATCAGCTCTCAATAAACATAAGAAAAAGGGGACCATAGGAGACCAATGGTCACTGATTAAGCATTGTTTGCTATATAGAGGGTGCAAGTAGCTATAAGCAGTGCAGTGGGGCTTAAACACTCTATATTGGAGACATGGACTGACCTGGCATGATGATTATTCTCCCCTGTGACCTCGTCACAAGCTCAGCGATCATGGGCAGTCCTTCTAAGACGGTTGACTCTTGACCGCTGGTCAGCAGGCGGTCAAAACCAAGAGAGATGATGTCCTCCAGAGCAGCATACCCATCAGCACACATGTCAAAAGCTGGACAAAGAGAAATAAATAGGGAGAAACAAAACAAGTGGGTAAGAGAGTGACGGAGAGACAGAAGGGACAGAGGGAGGAGGAAGGGAGAGAGGGAAGGAGGTGGGAGGAGGGAGGAAGGAAGAGAGGGAGGGAGGGAGGGAGGGAGGGAGGGAGAGAGAGAGAGAGGGAGGAACAGAGTTAGAGAAAGACAGAAGGAGGAATTGAGATTGGGTAGGGAGGGAGGTAGTGAGGGAGGAAGAAAGTGAGGATGAGAGATAGACAGAAGGAGATGGATAGAGAGAGTGAGAAAAAAAAGAGGAATAAGATAATTAAAGAGGGGGAATGGAGTAAGGGAGGGAGAGAGAGAAAGAAAGAGAAAAGAGAGAGAGAGAGAGAAGTTCAGTTATGATGCTTATGATGCTTTTATAAGACAGTTATAAAATACAAAATTATATGAAATTCTCATGAAAAATATCTTTATACTCATATTTACAAAACCATAATGCCGTTCATGGGATTCTTTGTAGTCTCTATAGGGATACAATCTTCTTTTGAAAATGTCAGAATTTGAGGAAAAACAATATATTCTGAACAGGCCCAAGGCAAAAAATTTAGAATTCAAAACATTTATATTTCATATTCAATCAGATATATATATTTGTTATCAACTACATAAAACCAAAAAGCGATTATAAAATAAAGCAGACAACCGTGACTCATCATGTGTTACAGTTGCAGCATACTTTAAAAGCAATAAAAGAACTCTTCCCATATAATTACCTCTGTGGAATGTTGTTGGTAGTGGTCTGCATAGGGCTGAAGGGAAAGTGAACAAAATAGAATGTTTCAGCCAAAAGTACATTATAAAGTACATTTTGAAGAATTCATGGTCACTTATTTTCCCCAATAGAAATATCAACATCAAAAGAAAGTAAAACAGTATGATCCTATAATCCTATAATGTCAATAACTACTGATAATTAACATTTTTCTTTAAAAGGTGACATATTCATTTAATTCTTGATAGATTTTTAATCCTCCTGATTCCACTGAGTATACAAGCATATATCATAAATAAACATTAAAGTGTCAAAATTCAAGTGATAATGCTCTTCATCTGTTTCATTGTTACTTCGGGCAGAATATTATTTTCCATTGAACAAATATAGCATTCTGGATGTAGTGATATTTGTTTCATGATGTATGAATTACTACATGTATCAGTGTTCTTGATAGATTAAACCTATAGTTCAAACTCTGGTGTTAACTTGGGCAGGATGTGCTACTCACAGCATTGCAATGGTTTACAAGTTCTTCGTGAAATGAAAGATGACATACCCATCAATTCTCTGCATCTGTCCTTGTCAACATTTCCATCACTAAAAAGAGGATAAATAAAATGAAGCAGATCGATCATACGGATAACAATACAGTGCTAAATGACAATGCATGAAATCTGTACGGATTGTGGTGACTGGCAGCAAGAGAGCTATAAAGAAATGACTCAATTGTCCATTCAAAGCTTTATCTTACTATTAAATACAATAGCTTTTCCAACACTGTTCTTAGCCATTCAAGCAACATCTGTTCTCCAAGACACAGGAGACTGCCCAAAAAAAATGTTTGTGTTTGTGTTTTTTTTTCTTCTTTTTTTCAACATTTAAATAATCTGAATTATTGACATTTCCAATAAATTTATAATTACCAACAGTGATTCAAATAATCACTAATGTTTAAATCACCAAACCTGCTGCTAAATAATGAAATAATTTAAATGAAAGAAGGACAAAGAAGAAATTATTTCTTATAACCCTGTATTAATGGTTCAAAATTCTATACATTTACAATTACAACTGGAAACCCCCTCCCCCCCCCCCCCTGACCAGACAAAACCCTAATTTACATAATCGATTACTTTGTGAGTACTCCCAGCACAAAACCATCTGCCCCGTGTTCTTTCATCAGCTTGATGTCTTGCTTCATCACTTGGAATTCCAGGATGCTGTAAACAAAGTCCCCTCCTCTCGGTCGAATCAGAATGAAGACTGGAAGAGCTGGGCATTCTTGCTTGATCACTTGAAGCAAGCCTGTCGATAAGAAACAGTAGATCATACAGTATGAGGAGGGGGCACAGAAGGGGCACATATGAAAAGAAAGAGAAAAAAGAGAGAAAAAAGGGGAGAAGGCAAAATTTGACAAAAGGAGATGATAAGACCCCTCCCACGTACACCATTCTGATATCAATCCATGCCCTTTTTATCTCACATGTTATCCACCTAGTAGATCTAGGCATAACCCCCTATCACCCTCCCCCCCCCCCACCCCCAATGAAATAATAGCCCATTAACTGCTAGACCCATGCTATGCTCCTGGAAAGAAAAATGAAATTGGTAATAAAGGAAAGATAAATTGACTGGAAACCAAAGGACAAAATCACAAATGTCTATCATACATAATTGTTTTTTGGAATGGAGTATAGCGTCTGTCTTTGCACTTGTAATATCATACATATTCAGTATTCAATGAAGAGAACAATTTTTCATCCTTGCATATAATAATAATAATAATAATAACACACAGGCTCATTACTAAAATTACATGTCAAGGCATTTCCCCTACTATTTGTCTCTATTTGTCCCTATTACGTTTGATTTACAAACAGATCAAACCTTTTTTTTGGGGGGGGGTGGGGGCCGGGGGATGGTCCGTTCTTTTCTAGTTTCACACATTTGGAAAACAGTATGTACTCACCCAGGCTTGGAGTTGTTCCTCCTTCAAACAGATTTGCACAGAGCTCCACTCTAGCTGCCCCTAAAGATAATTAATGGGGAAAATTCAATTTCTTTATGATTCTTATTGTCATGATTACAGAGATTGAATAACAAAACACTTTTAAAATAAGGAATATGATAGAATAATTATTTTAATAATCTGCAGACCTGTACATCTTCTTAACAGAAATTGATTAACTTTTGGTGATATTTTTTTTTAGTTTGAAAGACTTTTCATATTGATTAACAGACTATTATTGATGTTTATTAGTTTATTATTATACTAGGAGGATCCTCTTACTCCTCTGCATTGTCAGAAATCTCTAAATTCATTGGTAGGTCTATAGACACTATGAATATGACGGACAAAGAAAGTGGACAAAATATACAGTTCCTCAGGTAGACAAAGGAACATCCCTATACTGCTATTATGTAAAAAGGTGAATATGCATGTGACACCTGTTCTACACATTTTTACATAATAGCAGTGAAGGAATGTTCCTTTGTCTACTTGAGGAACTGTATATTTTGTCCGCTTTCTTTGTCAATCATGTTCAGGGCCATTCCATGAGAAGAAGGACATGACATCAAAAAAAGAAATGTACCTCTTATGTTAATTCTTTGATTTATCACTAACCTTATGCCATGGATGTTCATAAAACATTAGGGCCTTTCAAATTCAATACAATTTTTTTTTTTTTTGTTGATTTCCTAAGATCTCAAACTATCATCAAAAACGTACATGTGGGACTGTAGCTGAAAAAAAAACAATTTATTGCAGATTACACAGGATTCTTGAAAAAAAAATTCCTGAAAATTTCACTAAATGGAAAAAGATGAATATATTTCCATATTCTAAGGGGTCCTGTGATATTTAATCTATTAAAAAGGGGTGAAAATGGCCTCCGGACAAAATGTAACGCGAGTTACCGTAACGTGAGTTACCGACATATTTGCTTCCTGCATTTTACTAGTCCATTGTTTCTTATCTTTAATATTGTGATCTTATACTAGTAAGTCACAACCTACTATCAAATTAAAATAGGAAAGATTTTGTCAAGATTGTCTAGTATGAGGAGAAAAGAGGGTCTCGTAGAATTGACCATGTCCTTTTTTTGTAACGCGAGTTACCGAAATTCAATAATCCAAGAATCTAAAAATGTTTGTTTTTCAATTTTCTTTTTTGTTTCATTCAGTTGTTCTATATCTACCCTGTCCATGTTTGAAAAAAGTATCTTGTAGATCCTAGCGGTTCTAAAGATATAGGCACATTATCGTGTCAATGTACCCATTAAGTGTAACGCGAGTTACCATGGAATGGCCCTTCATAGTGAGACATACAGATTTAAGCAATTTGTGCATTGGATTTCTTAGTAGAGTGATCGTCTTTCTTGATTTTCACTGTGATTCTGTTTGTGATAGCGAAGTAAAGGGTAACTGGATTTAATAATAGTAGCAATTTTGATCGCACCTACCAATTGCATACAATTACAAAGCATTTTGAGACGCGTCCCTCGGTTAGTTACCAACTTACCAAGCAGTGATTTTGTGAGTTCCATGTACATTGACCAAAACATTAGTAATTTTGGTCTGATTCATATTCATAATATCCATGGTATTTTTTTATTATTACAAATTTTACAGTCTAACACTTAATTATACTGGCACGACTAGCAAACGTCAAAAGTCACCAAAAGGCAAAAGTGAACTTCAAAGTTCAACTTACAACGATTACGATAATGTTGTATTTTTGTAATCATTTAAGAAATTTTAGTTCTGTGGCTGTCTGCATCGCATCAGCACCATCTAGCCCACTTCAGCTTGGAAAAGGTGCTTGGATTATCTTGGAAAAGTTGCTTCACAGATTATCTCGTCAATCAGGTTCATTGCATTGTACCAAAGTGAAACGAACCTCTTTTCACTCAGCTCAGCTCGAGCTCAGCTCAAGTCTTCACCGGGCCACCTCCTCCACGACCGAAGATTCCCGGAGCGCGAGCGAGCTGGGCCGGGCTCCTTTCCTCGACACTTTGGCCACGAGGCCGAGGCGATCGCGAGGTACCAAGAAGGACGGACAAATTTAAGGCATAATTCCGGAAATGTGATCAGTAAATATAAAAATTAAACAAAGAAAAGGTATCATGATTACCTCCATCCTGAGCAGCGATTGCTGATTCAACTGAATCTATACAAATCTCCATACTTAAAATCAGATCCAGATACAGTTTTGACGAATGCTCTTCTTGCTTCTAATTTTGCGACAACAACAAGTGGGCGTGGCTTGAAACACGCGGTGTTTTCAATGTCTCTTTTCAGGCGCCACTAAAGTGTTATTAAGTTTTAAAATGCTAAATAATAGCAATATTACGACTTACTTGTTCAATAAAATATGTCATATAATTTATCAAGAATCATGAAAGGAATAAAATATATTTTCATCAGATTCGGACATTTAATCATAAAATACATGTACTTGTATTCATTCATGATATAAACATCTATAAACACTTTTGCCTGAATTCGAAACTTCGTCGTCAGCTCAGAGAAAGAAAAACTCAGGTGAGTTCATGCTTGATATCCCCTAAAATGTCCATATCACCTTATCAATAGGTAGTTAGTTTTATAATGAACTTAATTCATAACATTCAAGTTGTTGTCAAAGATTATTTGCATTCAATTTGTTTGTCTAAAATAGATTATATATTGACATAATTTTTAGCAACAAAAACATGACACCATATTGTTGATGTGGGACAGTAGTAAATTGATTGAAGGGCTGTACTGTGTTTTGTTATTGTTGACAAAACTCAAAAGTAAACAGTCTCGATTTTGTTTGCATTAAGTTTCCCCCACAGAGTACACAAGCTGGGTCATGTATAGGTACATAAATAATAAGAGGATATATTGGAATGTATTGTTACTAAGCCGAATGCATCGAGTCAATGTTCATGATGCAGACTAGTCTAGATCTAGATCTAGGCACTCCAGCAAAGCATAGAGTCAATACTAATGTGTATTGACCTCTAGCACTGCATGCTTGCTGTGATGGAGGTATTATTAGACCTATACACAAATATACACACCACACAATATTGCAAAGACTGTACACAATCATATTGATGCAGCTGTAAGCAAAGTTTGACGCTAGACTTGCAATTTAAATTTTTAAATTATTCTTTTTAACATCAGTAAGTTGAAAAAAATGTATTTTACTGCTATTTAGGTGTCATCAATTGTCACTAAAGTACTGATTTTGAGTGAAATTAGTTGAGTTTTGTACAGTGGTGTTTGAAATGTTGAGAATCAAAAGCACAGCTTTTACTACACAGCCAGGATAGTGATGCTTCTATGTGTGGATCTAGGCATAGTCTATGGTGCTATGGAATGGAAAGTTTTTGTTTTTTTTAAATCAAAATCTAACTTTGAGAGGTTACATACAATAAATTGTTGTTATATTATCTATTCTTATTCTCCATTTGTTATTCTCAAAATATACTTATTATTTCTTTTTCTTTTTAAAAAAGCAATTTCACTAGATCTATGCCCATCTGTATTAAACAAAATAAAAAAAAAGTACTTATCAAAGTATCACTATCATCTGTCACATCATGTTTATTTCACATTTTTATAACCTATGATTATTGCTCTTTTTTATAAATCTACCAGTGTTAGTAAAACAATGGAACATCATATTATTATTTTTCCCCTGTCATTTAATTATACTGATTCAAGAAATTTCAATTCAGTTATGTTTCGAAAATTCATAACATCATAATGTCTATTGTTATTTTCTGTCACTTTTTTTAGTACTTTCTGCCGGCAGCATGGCTTCACAGAAGCGCCAAGGCTCAGGGGATGACACAAACACCCCAAACAAGAAACGTCAGAAACAAAATGATTCTGATAGGTCATCTGGAATATTCTCTGGTCTAAGTGTCTTCATGCTCCAAGCAGGTCTTGGGAAAGCGAGGACAGACATCTTCAAGAAGCAATTGGTGAAACATGGAGCTGTGGTGAAGCCAGCCGTAGATGACCAGACAACCCATGTCATTGTCGATGAGGAGATGACATTCCCAAGGTTTTGCCGGATCATGAAGTACGAGGAGTCTCAAGTAACCGATCGACTGAAGATCATCAAAGCCCGATGGTTGAGCTCTTGCCTGTCAGAAGCGTCATTGGTGGATCTTGAAGAGTTCATCCTTGCTCCTGTGAGGTCGGAAAAGTTCAAGTTATTCACGCCGCCGAAAGAAGAGACGAAAAGTAAGAGTGAGGACATGGAGAGCCGTGACGGCAAGCCAGAGCCTCTCCAAGTCCAAGGTTCAAACATGCCGGGAACATCAAAGCAGATCCCTGGTACGGGAGCATCCACAGTGACTACAAGTCCCTCCAAGAGGGTTGCAGCGAGGGGCTCTGACAGTGATGATAGCAACTATGTACCCAGTGATGATGACGATGATGGAGGAGGGAGCGGTGATAAGGAGGAGTCAAGAGGGAAAATATTTTCTTCAGATGCAGACTCGTCTTCTAATGTTTCTACTCCAAACACCTCACCATCCAAACTGCCAGTAAGCATCTGTATGAATTGTAGAGCCTTACAATATTGTATTAAGTTACATAGCAGTAAAACTCTGTCTATAAGTTCTAACTGAAGAGAAACAGCAAAAGTGGCCGCTATAGACAGGTGGCTGTTTTATTCACAAGGTGCTTGAAGTTTCATGACAGTTATGATAATGGTATGATGAATATCACAATTGTTATGCATTTTGTGATTTATTTTTTCCTCTTTTGTGAAAAAGCAAGATCTTGTGGAGAAGCTATAGAGTATATGGTCAAAGCAGTATAGTGATTTAAGAGGTGAAAGTATGCAAACTTGATGGCCCATGTTCTCCTAAAATTTTAATCCAATGCTGGGTTAAAACTTTTGTTCAAAATCAGTTTAAACGAAGGAAGTTAGTTTAAGGTCAAGACTTTCTTTGTTAAACCTGTTGACTGTTGCATTATCAAAGTATCATAGGCTTAAGACAGGGACCATCAGGTTCCCATAGGCCCGTAGGGAACCGGTTAAGTATGATTTTAGAATAGATCAAAGGTCAGATTTGAGTAAATAGTTTTAACCCAAAGACAAGAGTTCATTTTCATTTCCAATCCATAGTTTCGGCAGAGACTGCTGATTTTGACAATACCCTTTTTGTCTTGGGACACCTACAGTACAACAGGCTCATATCCACATCAGAGGGACCTGCATCCAAAAGTTTAGACATTTTCTTTAGTAATAATTTCATCTATCTTGTGAATCAATTTTCAGAGAGGAAACTGGGTTTGTTCTCGGCCATCAACAGCTTACAAGGAAACTCACAACCAGCACATCACAGAGAAACTAGAGGTATGATAACATGTCATAGAATTGTACTGATTGCATAGGTTAGTGGTACTTCTATTTTCAAAAGTTTTCAGTGAAAATATAAGTAGATGAATTGTGCATAACTGTATGAAAATATTCTAGGAAACTACAGAGAAATTAGCGAGTTAGAAGCTGTGTGAAAACATAATTGAGCTTCCTTACTCTCTTTTGTTTGCTTTTGCCTTATATATGTCAGTAACTGAAAATGTGTGTAACTTTTCAAGAAAAATACATAGTGGTTTTAAATTTTGGTTAAGCTTAGTTTGTATACAATTAAGATATTTTGACATTTTTAAATATTTTATTCATTTCTTGAGATTTGCTACTCAAGAGGATAATTATTACGAATACTCTTTATTGGAGCCTTTGCCCCCAGATGGTTCCTGTCATTCAACATCTACTAAAAGCACAACAGTCGTTCAATCTCCCTGCAGATGTCAGCCTACACTCTTTGAATTTGACTGTCTGTATGTCACCCACTATTTGCTTTATCAACAAATATTCTGTATCTATTCATCGCGTTGTGGATTATTTTACTATCAGGTTTTAATGAAAGCCTACGAGAACACCCAGGACAGATGGAGAGCTCTTGGGTACAAGAAAGCTATATCTGCACTCAAGAACTATGGCAAGGACGTCACAACGTGGGAAGTAAGTTTCCAGTCCTCAGCACTGCATCTAGAACTTGCCAATATGATCTGCTTTGTGATCGATATCATAAACGTCAGAATACATTTAATACAAAACATTTGAACATGTAGGTTACCAGAAACTTTAATGATAGAGTAAAATGACAATTGCCACATGATAAGATACATTCTTAATAACACAACAATAACATTTGAAATGAACAGAGTCTTAGCGGAAGATTGTAGATCAAGGCAAGAAATTAGCTGGAGGATAATAATTAGAGGGTAGGAGAACTACTGGATGTGACACACAAGTTCAAAGGTTACAAAACGTTTTGAGATATATACTGGAGGGAAAGATAGATAGCAAGAAGGGCAAAGGTCCATTGAGGTACTATTTGAATAACAAAATAGTCAAACCTACAGTAGATTAATGGAAAAAGGGTACATGATAAAGATGAATGGAGATAACTTTATCATCAGATGTTTCTTGTATCCTCTCCCCTCATCTTCTTGTATTCTGTTATTTTTTAAACATTGATCAGTCAATATTCTGTTTTCGTACTCGAGTACTTTTATTAAGCAGCATTTGAGCAGTACTTGGACAGAACATCAAAGTAGTCTCCCAGATCAAAGTATTGTCTAACTTCTCAGTTTTCCATTTTCTTTTTCTTCCCAGGAAGCCAGTGCCATCCCTGGGATCGGAACCAAGATGGCCGACAAGATCTTGGAGATCATAGAGAGCGGGCACCTGAGGAAGATAGACCATGTCTGTAAGGGAGAGGACATGGAGGCCATAGATCTCTTCAATAATGTATGGGGAGCCGGACCTACGGTGGCCAGGGAGTGGGTGCAACAGGTAAAGTGCTTGAAGACATCCGTGATTTGATTTGATCTCAGAAGGATGCTGAGAAGGATGCTAATAATTTCATGGACAAAAAGAGTTTCTAATAATGAGGTATTTGCCATGTCAGGAACAAGACGAAAGCTTCTGAATAATATAAGAGGTCGCCAGCTGAGCTTCTTGGGTCATGTTATTCGGAAGAATGGTTTGGAAAATCTTGCACTGACTGGAAGAATTGAGGGGAGGAGGAGTAGGGGTAGAAGGAGGATTCTGTGGATGAGTAGGTTAAAGAGTGGGATTTCTGAAAGTGGAATTGATCTCGGGGAGAATGATTTACTTCATAGAATATGAGACAGAGAGTTGTGGCATTCCATGGTCGCCAACGTCTCAGGACATGTCACTTTAAAATAAAGAAGAAGGAGAAGGTACACTGTATAAATGGAGTAAAAGAATGAGAGGCATTAGAGCAACAATGAAAGACAGACTAGTAATCGGAACAGAGAGACAGAAAAACAAACGTAAGGACCTTATCTCTTCAATAATGTATGGGGAGCTGGATCTCCAGTGGCTAGGGAGTGGGTGCAACAGGTAAAGTGCTTGAAGAAATTTGTGTTTTGGTCCTTTGGAATTGGTAGGACAATGGTAGAGCCATAATGAAGTTAACAGATAAAGGGAGAGAAAGACAGACAGACAGACAGGCAGACGGAGAGATATAGAGCAAAGGAGAATACAAAAAACAACAAAGTATAAATTATAGAAAGAGAAGAGAGAAAAACCTTGTTACACAAATGTACATTTAAAAAATCAAAAGGTGTAGAGACGAAAAGTTGAAGGAAGAATGAATAACAGTCATGAGTATGAACACAGTGGGTCTAATCACAAATTTATAAATGGAATTGTGGAAAATGGAATTGTCTGTATTTTAGTATGAAATAAAACAGTATTGATCTTTCATGTGTATGGTATGTAATAAAAGACTGCCATCTACTGTTTATTTGATCTAAATCTCAGAAGTCCAGTATGCTGATGTATTCAAACGGTATGTAAAGTTGTTACACAAACTGGATTTTGTTTACAGAAAGCTTGCATGAGCCTTGTTCAACATAGCAGCAACTAACGTACACTCATGTAGATCCAACTAAAATATCTACAATTTATAAACTGTTGCACTGTACTGTAAAATGTGCTTTTACCAGTCTTGGCTTTGCAAAGAAAGGCCCAGATATCTGAACTGATTTCTAAAAAAATAATCTTCCCTTTCCTTAATGAATACAATATATCATGAAATATCTTATGGGCTTTTCTGTTTAAAATTTTACAATTTTTTTTCTTCTTCAGAGCTATGACCAATGTATTTTTTAACTTGGTGAAAGAGAATTGAACACAGAGCGAGAAAAACTTGTAAGAGAAAGAGAAAGATAATCAAAACAATTATTGAAAGTTTAAAATTATTTTTTGTTTTTTGTTTCAGGGTTTCAGGACCTTAGAAGATTTGAGAGAGAAAGCCAAGTTGAGCAAACAGCAGCTGATAGGTCTGAAACACTATCATGAGTTCCTTGAAAGAATGCCCAGGCAAGAAGCAGGAGATATTGAAAGGACTGTAAGTACAGGAGGAAGACGATGATGACGATGACGATGATGATGATGATGATGGTGATGATGATGGTGATGATGGTGATGATGATGATGATGATGGTGATGATGATGATGATGATGATGATGGTGAGGATGGTGATGATGATGATGATGATGACGATGATGATGATGATGGTGATGATGATGGTGATGATGATGATGATGATGATGATAGTGATAGTGATGATGATGATGATGATGATGATGATGGTGATGATGATAGTGATGATGATGATGATGATGATGATGGTGATGATGATGATGATGATGATAGTGATGATAGTGATGATGATGATGATGATGATGGTGATGATGATGATGATGATGAAAGCCAAGTTGAGCAAACAGCAGCTGATAGGTTTCAAACACTATCATGAGTTCCTTGAAAGAATGCCCAGGGAAGAAGCAGGAGATATTGAAAGAACTGTAAGTACAGGAGGAATACACCCTTTCATGGTTAAGGCCGCCATTTTAATATGCGAGTAGACATTGCATCATCAATGTTTTCAGATGTGCATGTATTGTTGCATTACTGACTGCGCTGTGCGCTAACATCTTTTGACATGGGCGCCATTTTAAATTACGAATTTAAAATGGTGCCAATGTCAGCGCATGCGCACTCTTGTAACCATGATGAAGATGGTCATAGTGGTGATGATGAGGATGAGGAGGAGGAGGTTGTGATGTCATGGTATAGTGATTCATTTACTTGACTCTCAATCCAAGGTTTGAGGGCTCATATATTTCATAGGATCCGGGCTAACTCGAACCCGGGGACAACTCGGCCCTGTTGCAAAAATTGTCATTTTTGTCATTTTACCCTAACCCTAACCCTAACCCTAACTCTATCCCTAAACCTAACCCTGACCCTAAACCTAACCCTGACCCTAAACCTTACCTTAAACCTAACCCTGACCCTAAACCTAACCCTAAACCTAACCCTAAACCTAACCCTAAACCTATCCCTAAACCTGCAAAAAATGACCGTTTTTGCAGCAGGCCGCGTTGTCCCCGCGTCCGAGTTAGCCCGACTCCATTTCATATAATGAAAATTAACCATTTTGTTTGTATTGCTTTTCTTTCATGGGGCGCAAGGGTAGATCACAATCAGTTTAACAGTATTTTTACTAGTTATGCTAACTTGTGAAATGTGCTCATCAGCTTGTGTGATATACCCTTGTATCCTTATCAACAATAAAGATTCTACCGGTACTCAGTTAAATAGACTTCTTGACATTCAATGCCAACACTTTGAATCCTTCATTTTAAAGGAATCGTTTAACAATGTTAAATCTGAGATGCACGGCCCTACGTGTTATCAGTGTTTGTGATATGGTGTAATATTGAAGCCCTAAAAAAATTGCGCTTCAAAATGATCAAGAATTGCCTCAAAAAAGTAAAAATCTTTGAGTGACCGGTTTTACCAAACTCGTTTTCCCCAATAGACTGTAGAGTTATGAAATTGTTTGGCAAACGGTTTTCAAAATTTGTAATTCCAATCATAAATATCTTGATAATCAGACAGGCGATCGGCTTGTAAAAGTCATGGGGTTCCTGACTGACCTAAATGTTTATAATTATCATTGCAGCATGAGCTAAACCCAGGATTTTTGACAAAGTTACCGGATCCCTTTAAGTGATAAACCACATGACCATAGTTTATTAAATACACATCCTCTTCTTGGTGATAAAGGTTAGCTGTTCTAACAATTGTGATGATCATTTCCTTTTTAACAACAAAAAAAAAGGAAAAAGAGAGTAGAATAGGAAATGATGGTGTAGTCACATTACATGGTACTGTGAATGAGTTGTGTGGCAGGAAGTTTTTGCAAGGTACATGTCGTTTTCTTTGCTCATGAGATTGGAATTGTTTAAAGTAATTCAGTTTAATGGCCCCTGCGCAAGGATGACACGCAAAATCGTGAAGCGTTCCATATTTCCTTTTGACAGGATTTCTAAGAAGTTTGATGACTCTTTCTCAGTTCCTACGGAAGAGAAACATGGATATATATTGACCCACACACATGTATATATATCCTTTCCTTCTTTAATAATTGAGAGCAGAATAGAAAGAAGTGAGAACTTATCAATTATGTTTTGTGTTTTTTTGTTGAAAATGTACTCCTTTGCATAACCAATCATAAATATCTTGATAATCAGTACAATGAGAAGTTTCTCCTGACAACCTTCCCATGAAAAATTAGTTAATCAATTTTCCCAATGCCTTTAATAATAATGATAGTAACCATGGTAGAAAAGTTATAGTAGAAATTGAAGTAGAAGTCAAACTATTACTACTAGTAGTAATAGTAGTACATGTAGTAGTAGTCCATTGTAGAAGTTGACTAATAGTAGTAGTAGTAACTTGTTGTAGAAATTATAGTACAAGTTGTACTTATAGTGGTAGTAGTAGTAGTAGCAGTAGAACTTGTAGTCCAAGCTGTACTTATAGAAGTAGTAGGAGTAGTAGTAGTAGAAGTATAGTAGTAGTAGTAGTAGTAGTAGTAGTAGTGATAGTGGTAGTCAACGTCGTAGTAGAATTGGTATAGTATGAGTAAGAGTAGTAGTAGTTGTAGCAGTAAGAGTAAGAGTAAGAGTAAGAGTAGTTGTAGTAGTGTAGTAGTAGTAGTAGTAGTAGTAGTAGTAGTAGTAGTAGATATAGTAGTAGTAGTAGTAGTAGTAGTAGTAGTAGTAGTAGTAGTAGTAGATGTAGTAGTAGTAAGGGTAATAGTAGTACTAGTCTTTGTCATAGTAGTAGTAGGAGTCCTAATACATGTACTGTAGTATACTTTTTAAGTAATTATAGATAGATTTGTTCTCAAGCCAGCCACTTTCATTTTACTCTGAAGAGTTAAGGATCACTCTAAACCAAATATAATACCAATTATTTGTTTGTTTGTTTTATTTTATTGTTTCTTGTCATTTTCTCCCATGAGGAAGTAACTTCTAACAAGCTATAAAACTGTCTTGGTTCAAAATATATCCTTTGTAATAAGAGTAGGCTGCTCGATGCACACACACTTGATCAAAGAGGTTATGCTACGTATATCCTGAAAGAGTCCATTCTTAGAACTGATCTATAGTTGGACTTGGTATGCTTGTTTTGGTTCTGTTTTCCTCATAAAGATATTGTCTCTTTTAATTGCTTCCTCTGGGAATGAATAAGTAGGCCTGTCTTCATCAGCTCGAGTTTGCTAAATAACCCGCCATTTTAACTATCCTGATCGCAAATTAACCAGTTAATTTGCATCCTCATCAGCCCGCAGTTTCAATTGTGGGATATTTGGTTGAGAAGATATCCCGAGAAATCTTGGTCTTGTTTCCAAAATATCCCGTTGTTTTGTGAATAGCGGGCTACGGTAATTTGCGCCCGTTGGAGCTAGGTTGTGATGAGCGAATCAGTCTCATGAAGACGCAATTTCATGCTTTGTGATAATATCCTGAGTATGAAAATCGCTGGTTATTTGGCAAACTCGAGCTGATGAAAACAGGCCTATTGTGCTTGTCAATTGCACTGGAGCGCAGTAAAGTATAAGTGACCTATAAATCAGAACTAAAGTGACAAGCTCTTATGTACTAAATTATAAGTGGCGATTACATGTTTCCGACAAAGTAAAAGTTTCGGACAGGAAATATGACCAGTATCATAATAATTACCATATTTGTCCAAAGCACACAAGTGACAATCTCTTATAAATGTACTCAATTATTAGTGGTGATTACATTTTTCAGACAAACTAAAAGTTTTGAACAGGAAATATAATCAGTATCATAATAATAACCATATTTGTCCTAAACGTAAAAGTGACAAGCTCTATGTACTAAATTATAAGTGGTGATTACATTTTTCAGACAGCTTAAATATTTTGGACAGGAAATATGTCCAGTATAATAAAATATTACCATATTTGTCCTAAATAAACAAGTGGCAAGCTCTAATGTCTTAAATTATAAATGGTGAGTACCGTACATTTTTCAGACAAATAATAATTTTCCGCTTTTATATAGCGCTTAATACATCAACAATGTCTCTAAGAGCTTTACAGATATATCTTATTACCCTGGTCATCGGATTCAGGCTTGACCGCACACAATG
This sequence comes from Strongylocentrotus purpuratus, assembly GCF_000002235.5. NCBI lineage: Eukaryota > Metazoa > Echinodermata > Echinoidea > Camarodonta > Strongylocentrotidae > Strongylocentrotus > Strongylocentrotus purpuratus. The sequence continues at coordinate 9,659,558 of NW_022145600.1, forward strand.
TATGCACATTCTCTACTCCCTGGGGAGCATTCCAGCCAGGCGTCATTTCACAGACGCTCACAATGCTGAGCAAACTACATTAATTTTTGCATCCTACCGGGTACCCATTCAACACCTGGGTGGAAGGTGGCAAATGTAGATGCACGTCTTGCCAAAGTAAAAGTTTTGGACAGAAAATATGATCAGTATTATAACTATAATCATTACCATATTTGTCCAAAACATACATGTAAAGTTCAATTCAAGATAAAGAATTGAATGTTATGAAGGAATGAGCACACATGAATGTCAAATAATGATATTGCATTCAGTGAATTTAAATACTAGAACAGCAGAAAACTAAATTACATTGATCAGGAAAGTTGAAAGTAGAAATGAGTTGAACAATCCTTGTAACCTTGATTACCTGCAAATAGCTTTGTGGTTTGTAACCCTGCTCAGATATCAGCAGATTACAATTTTATTTCAGATGGTTCATTTAATTTTGTCTCGTCTTAGTTTCCAATCAATTACACAAGTTTCGAAACAAATTTACGTAGAAATATTACATTTTCCTCCCAATAGACTTTCCTTTCATCCAGACAATTTTGTATGTATTTGTAAACAATATGATTGTTATGCTTTTTTTGATAAAAATTTAATACCTAGAATAAGCTACATATCTTGAACCCTCCCCCGTCTTGAACTGTTGTTACTGGAATGACGTCACTGCCATTCACAGCCGTGGGGGGGGGGGGGGGGTTTATAGGCAACATGAAGGCTTACATTACCTTACATGTTTTGTTTTTCCTGCTCATATAGACAATTTTATTCCAGATGGTTCATTTTTTCTTTGTCTCGTCTTAGTTTCTGATCAATTGGGTGAATTTCGATACAAGTAAAACAATTAATTTACCTAGCTGTATCATACTTTAAAACTATTAAAAAATTGTGTGCATTTAACTTTTGCAAATGCTGCAAGATAAGTTACAATCTGAATCTTTGCAGCAAGTGGCAAAATTGAATTTTGCAATCAAATAGCCACAAATAGTGATGTTACAGCAGTCAGATTGAGATTGTAAGGTGTGTAGTAACTGCATGATACTGATCATTATCCTGAACCAATACACTTGTTTTTTTCTTCTATGAAATAGGTTCGAGAAACTGCCGAATCCATGTTTCCTGGTATGCTGGCGGTGGTGTGCGGATCGTATCGTCGAGGGAAAGTGACCTGCGGGGACGTGGACGTCCTCATCACGCATCCCGACGGAAAGTCTCACAAGGGGGCGCTCTCCAAGATCCTAGATGCCTTACGACAGACTGGTAAGTTAACTTGTTTTGTGTGTGTCCTGGGGGTTGTTTCATAAAGCTGTTTGTAAAGTAACGCATGACTTTACAAATGACTTAAATATGAAAAGCCAAATGGGATGCTCAATTCTTTTTTAAATGCATCAACTAAAGTTTAACTGTGCAGATGTAGATTAGCATTATCATCATAACAAACATTTTTAATGCAAAGTATATTTTTTGCCATAATTTAATTGACCTTATTGGAAATATAGTCGCATTTTGTTCAGGAAAAACCTTAGGGCATCCTATCTGGCACTTCATATTCAAGTCGTTCGTAAAGTCATTACGAACAGCTTTATGAAACACTCCCAAGGGGAAGCTGTGTTGTATCAAGGGCTACTCGTGCATGATGCAGTAAACTGCTGTACGGGAAATAAGTGTGGTGAGCAGCGAAATGAAATATGATATTAACTTGAAGTGTGTACATCATAGGTCTGTATCTACTGGTAATACTTCAATCACCTACCCTGCACTGACTGCATATCATATGGTTCTAGGACAATCACCCCCTGGGCAATCACCCTGCAGCCAATATTAACCAACGAGACAATTACACCTAAAAAAAAAATATTAAAAAAAATAATAATAATTATCCGGGTGGATTTCCCCTTTTATGACTAGGGGGTAATTTTCGGGGGGGGGGGGGGGGGGGGGGGAATTGTCCTCAGGGGATAATTGTCCATGGGGGTTATTTTACTGGGGGCTGGTAACTTTCTAGGGGTTCACGGCTGTTAAGGGCACTTTTATTTTTGGTTTGGTCTGTTATCGATTTGGTGTCAGTGTCGTTGGTATGATAGGGATTCTGTGAATGAACGTTTGGTGTATGGTAGTTTTAATAAGTCCTTGTGAGATTGCCCACCAGCAACTTGTATTTGTGGGTTTGATGCCTGTGACCTTCATTTTCACTTCTTGGAATGAGTGAAACAAAAGAACTTCAAGCTTGTGAAGACTTTCATGTAGTACCGACTATCATAATCAACTTATTTGTGAGGATAACTCATTTGCTGCATTTGCTTCAGGAACAGGGTGCTTCCTGTACTAACTGTATGAGAGTGAGACAGTGCATTATTCAATGGGTTAATGTACTGCTATTTGCTGTTACCTGAATAAAATAACAAATTTTCAATTTCTTTGTGATTATGGTTTTCAAAAGTGTCAGATTCATTCGCTGCAGGGTGGGGTGAAAGAGAGAGAGGGGGTGGACATTAGGATTGAGAATGAGAGAGAGAGAGAGAGAGAGGAGATAGAGAGAGAGAGAGAGAGGGATAGAGAGAAAGGGTGAGAGAGAAAGGGTGAGAGGGAAAGGAGACATAGGGAGAGAGAGGGATAGAGAGAAAGGGTGAGAGAGAAAGGGTGAGAGAGAAAGGGTGAGAGGGAAAGGAGACAGAGAGAGAGAGAGTTGGAGAGAGAAACAGAAAGTTAAAGAAAGAATGAGAGAGAAAGAGAATAAGAGAAAGAGAATGAGAGAGAGAGGGGGGGGGGAGGAGGCTAGGAGACAGAATGAAACATTTCATTTGAGTGTGTCAACATGAATGTGTATTGGAGATGTGTACAAATATCTGGCTTGTATGTGACTAGAAATCCCCAACTCATTTCCGACCAGAATTGTGCATTTGCCAAGCTTGAATAAAGCCAAAATATTTCCCCCTACTACAAATCTGTAGAAAAACTCAGGATTATGTTTTCTAGCTACGGTGAAAAGGGGATATGAGATTTGTCTGTTATTTATGCTTATCCATGTGTGTAACCTCGATTCCCAAATTTGGTGGGATTTGATATCCTGTCATGTGAAAAAGTCAAATCATGTGAAGATTTGAACTCTGTGTGACACTTGCAATGGCGTAATATGTATATCTGTAAAAAATGGTCATAGATATCATAAAAGTGTTTTGTTTTTGTTTTTTGGTAAGTTTTCACTTTATATGTCAGCATTCTTTATACTTCATCCATAACTACTCTTGATTCAGTTTGAAGTTAATTAACATCTTTAGACAGTTTGATTTTATATTGACTTTTAGATTTTGTTTTTACTTCGTTTGGATTTTTTTTTTTTAAACTGTTCTGCAACCTTGGTATGTCCTTAGAAAGAAACAAAAATTCTCTCTCCTCTGTTGTTCAAGTATGATTAACAAACTAACTTCTTTAAAAAAAAATCTTCATTTTACAATTCATATAATGATGAGATTTAACACACTGAGGCTGCGTTCATGCTTAAATTTTGAAGGCAGAATGAGCGATCTGAAACGCTCATCGTAAACGCTCATCGTGATCGCAGTTCCACGATGTAGTGTTCATGCTTACTTCTCCAGGCAATTCTTCTTGGGTGGCCTTCAGCTGGATTCGCAAACCTGTGTGCGCATGCTACGTAGACCCACTAGAGGTCAGTGCGTTGACCCCATTTAAACGCGTTTACAAATTGTAAACGCATCTTTTTGTGAGTTTACGATCAGCGATCGTGATCGCCGTTTTTCAATGATTCTACAAAAGTGAGCATGAACGCAAGCGTGTTTTAAACTAAACGCGTAACAGATGCCTGATTCTGGCCGTCAAAATCAAGCATGAACGCGCCCATACATGTAGTTCAAGCATTCTTTTTACTTCAACACCATTTCTCTATTTTGCAGCAAGTTTTTTTTAAATCTATGAAACAGCCAATTTCAAGGTAACTAGGCTACATGATGTTTATGACAAAGGGTTATGTTTATTCACATAGGAAAGATAAATATGCTTTACTTTTATTTTGTATAATATCTCCTTTAATATGGCACGGACCTGGGTATAAAGTACGTCAGAAGCTTGAATACGCTCTAAAGCTCTGCTTGAACAGTATCTGCTGAGGTTGTGTGGTTACCTACCTAATAGCTTTCGTGTATGTTTTTTTCAATAATCTATGAAACAGCCATCCGTCAAATTTCAATTTAACTAGGCTGCATGATATACATGTACATGTGGCAAATAGTGATGTTTATTCACAGATGAAAGATAAATATGCTTAACTTTTATTTTGTATAATATCTCCTTTAATATGGCACAGACTTTGGTATGCAGTACATCAGAAGCTTGTATGTACGCTCTAAAGCTCTGCTTGTACAGTGTCTGCGAATGTTGTGTGGTTTATTGATTTGATGATGGTGTACTTTGTGCAAATTATCTGTGGGGTAAAACCACAGAATGTTTTATTCAAGTCTAGAGCCCTGTTTCATTAAACTAGTTATCAATAACAAGTTACAGTTACTGTTTGGCATGTGATTGGCTGAGAGCAAATTGCGATAGAAATTTAGCATTTGTTATTGATAACAAGTTTAAAGGGAAAGTCCACCCCCAAAATAAGTTTGTTTCGATAGAGGCAGAATAATAAGAAAATCAGGTGAGTGAAAGTTTGAGCAAATTCTGAATGAAAATAAGAAAGTTATGAATTATTGAAGTTGTGATCAATCAAATACAAATTGGCAACTCTGTGACTTATTATACGAGCTCTCCTTCATTTGCTTTGTGCATAATATTCCATAAAATCATGTTTTCTTCATTATTGATGACGGAATATATATTTGTTCCTTGCAGGGGGAGTACAGAAACATATTTGCAATTATTATATTTAGGGTGCATGTATGGTTGAAATTTTTCTTGAGGGAAAATGAAAATTTTAGATTTTTTTAGTACTGAGCAAATGGAAGTTGAGCTCGCATGATACGTCATAGAGTTGCCAATTTGTGTTTGATTGATCACAACTTCAAAAATCCTAACTTCCTTATTTTTAATCGGAATTTGCTCAAACTTTCACTGACTTGTTTCTCTCATTTTTCTACCCCTATTAAAACTAACTTAATTTCAGGGTGGACTTCCCCTTTAATGAAACAGGGCCCAGGGAGCCCCATCATGCACGTGTTTGCCTAGGCATGTGCCTTTTGTATCTAAATTGTAACTTCCCAAGGGACTACACAAACACAATCGATATGGGCACTCTATTCTTTTTTGTAGCTAAGATCTGACACTCATTTTTTATTGGGGGGGGGGCATGGCTAGTTGAGCCCCTATAGGCTTGATCTCTCAGTAGGTATGACACAGTAAACTGCCACAAAAAAGCCACCATTGTTTTTAAAATGTGTAAACGAATGGCGACTGCGCACAACAAAGGTTTTGCATGTATTCATTGAGCTCTGTTTAATATAAGATACAGAAATTTGAAGCGTATTGCATTTTATGTCATCATATTAAAAAAAGACACCACGATTTTGCCTCTCCATATCTGAACGAGGCCAATGCTGAAGAGTATAGTGCCTGTTTAGTTTTGGTGTTTTTTTGTTTTTATTCTTTTAAATGGGCCTACAAGAGGGAAGTAGTTATTTGCTGTATGTAACATCTATGAATGTTTGTTATCTCTGGTTACAAGTAAAACTTCATAGCTCAAAAACTGAAATAAAACCTTTAAAGAATCTGTCGTTCCATTTGTTTATCTTGATAATCAAAATTTTTAAAAGTATAATAAATTCTATGTATTTACTAAACTCATGTTTGCCATACATTTTTGATCAGTTTTTTAATAACACTACAGTCTATTGGGGAGATGATTATGGTAAAAGTGGTCACTCAAAGATTGTTACTTTTTTTAAACGCAATTTTTTAAGGGCTTCAATATTACACCATATCACAGACACTGATAACACGTAGGACCATGCATCTCAGATTTGTAAAACTGAAAACATTGTTAAACAATGCCTTTAATTAATATTTACTTACCGGTCCTTTAAGTATAATATCATAGAATGTATGTTGAAATATTTGAACCTGAAAGATAAACAAAAATGCTGATTATATAGCGATGTGTTTACTCACAGAGGTCAGATATTTACGCATTTCTTTTATTTGATCTCAATTATTGTGCGGCGTACCTTGGTATGAGGACTACACGTCGTACGTCAGAAACTGTTTATGTGCGGCCTGGTCGGTTGGATGGCTAAATGACTTGATGACGTTTTGCATGAACTGTGTTTAGAAAGGAGGTGGTTGAAAAATGTGAAATAAATCATGCCCATGCAGTCAAGCCATTCAGCTCCTAGCTGAGATGTATGTTTGTTAAAAGCCAGTAGGGATGGATGAATACTGGAAAATGTTCATACTAGTGGAATAATGCATCATTTGAAAGCAGTTTTGTGTGTGTGAAACTTCAACTCCTTTTTATAATTATTATGTGCTGCCAGTCAAGCTCACCCCCCTCAAGAAACACCCCCTGATTCCTTGAAATATACAGTATTAACATGACAAGAGTTACAAAATTAAAGGAAAGAGGGTGACATCATTTTGAAAATGTTTGATCTATGTTAGATCGAGCAATTAATATTGCTGGATTTCACATTGGATATGTTGTATCCACAGGAAGTATAGGTGTTTAATCTTCCATCCTTAAAGGTACTATGTCCCTTTTGCAGCCAACCTCAAATGCTGTAGAACTTTGCAGGAATTATGAATATGTCATGTATGTCCTATCTGTGAAATTTAAACGTTAGCAGTGTCCTCATATTCAAATTATGCAAGGAAACCCGTTTACTTGCTAGACTTCACTGTCGGACACTATTGAGTGACTGACTGGCTTTTTTTCTTCTTTGGTAATAACATACATGAAAAGAGTTGTAAAGGGTACATGAGCATTTGTCTACATTAATAACCCACTTCTTGTGATGGCCAAGATTAAACTGATTGAATCTTTGCGCAGCATAAAACATATGACCATTCGGTACAATTGTCTGAACATCAAGACTATTACTTTTGGGCTCTATAGCCCTAAAGTCGATTTGACAACTAATAGTCGTTATTTTCCCACTTAAAGACATTTTCAAGCCCCACTTTTTTTAGGGAAGTTCTAAATTAGTATTATCTTTCAAATGCAGTTGGAATTTAACTTTTTCATTTTTTTGTCCTGCAAATGGGACATAGTACCTTTAAAACAATGTGACTGTACTCCTTGGCCCTTTTAAAGTTCAAATAAACACAGAAGTCTTCGGACTATAGCCTTTAGTGTTATTATTGGCAGCCATCTTTTCGTTGGAAAGAAAATCACAATTTCTATCATTTGGCTAGTTGAGCAGTGCAATTAAAGAGAAGGTTGAGTTCTGGTGAGAGGTATATAATAATTTGTGAGCATTATCATTGTAATATGCAAGTGTGGAAGAACATCAGATACAAAGTGTTCCCTGGAAAGCATGATGGCTCTTCAAATGCCTTAATATTCTAAATATGGCAAGTAACATCATAAAAATAGGGACAGATTTCTATGCCACATATTTGTGTAGTCCCATTAACATCTTTCTGTGTACAGAGCTTGTAACTTTACCAGGACTGGGCCAAATTTCTTATCATGTTGATGATTCCAGAACCTTGCAGTACACACCAATACTTATATGCTAGATGATCAACCTTTTCTGATCGATTCCACAACGTTTCTTTCACAATGCAATCACATGACCAGAACTAAAGGAAGAACTGTGACAAAAGTTTGCAGATGTTTAGTTTAGTTTGTTGTGGGTCATTGATGATACAGGCCAGGAAAGAGGAAGAGAGTTACCCAGGAATTAGGAAGGAAAGTAACTTGTGGAAGTCCGTTGAGCGGATATCTGGGATTTGTGAAAGTGCTCCTCTTGCATGCGATGTCACTAACCCATTCACCCTTTCATACTAGGAGAAAAAAAATTATACAGCATTTTTTATCAATAGCTGTAAGATAAAGGCCGTACGAATCATCAAATAGGCAAAATCAGAGGGAGGGAGGGAGGGAGGGTGAAAGAGAGAGAGACTGAGAGAGAGAGAGAGAGAGAGAGAGAGAGAGATAAAGAGAGGGGGTGAAAAAAGGAAGAGAAAAAGCACCCCTTCCCCTGTTCATACTAGGAGAAAACAAAATATACAGTATTTTTTATCCATAGCTGTAAGATAAAGGCCGTACGAATCATCAAATAGGCAAAATCAGAGGGAGGGAGGGAGGGTGAAAGAGAGAGAGACTGAGAGAGAGAGAGAGAGAGAGAGAGAGAGATAAAGAGAGGGGGAAGAGAGGGGGGTGAAAAAAGGAAGAGAAATAGCAACCCCTTCCCTTGTTCATACTAGAAAACAAAATTTACAGTATTTCTTATCCATAGCTGTAAGATAAAGGCCGTACGAATCACCTAATAGCCAAAATCAGAGGGAGGGAGGAAGGGAGGGAGGGAGGGAGGGAGGGTGAAAGAGAGAGAGAGAGAGGGGGGTGAAAAAAGGAAGAGAAACAGCCAAAATCAGCAGCTTTATCCCACCGCTGCCACCAGTTGTAAGACTCACCCAAACAGCGAAGGCTGATCCAGCAAGTCTTGCCGGAAGGAGAAAGTTTAAGTTAATAGAAGTGTCCGAAAGCGCCTCTGCAGCAACTTCAAATCGGTGTCCTGAACATAGCTATGGCTCCAAACTAAGTTGTTTTTTTTTCCACTGGAGGTCCTTATTTGATTTTTTTTTTAATAGTTTTATGGTCTGTATTGGTATAGGGCGCATGTTTAAATATCAATTTCTTTTTGGAGCCCATAGTTTTATCCTTTTGGGGCCGTTTGCTCTGGATTCCTGTCAATTTTGAGCCCTGCTATATATCAAAACTTTTGGAGTCCAGAATAAAAATTTGGGGTCCATATGATTTTAACCCCTTTTATTTGTAAAATAGTGAAATGGAGGTTTGGGTGTTGTTTATCACTAGGATTTCGACTGACAAGCCGTTAAAATTTGTGAGAGAACTGTGTTCAAGAATTATAATGTTTCTTTGTAAAGTTACCTTATTGTTGCTATTTGGATATGTTTTCATTTCTTCTTCAGTGTGTGTGTATGTGTATTTGTGCGAGAAGGAGAGAGAGAGAGAGAAAGAGAGGGAGGAGGGAAGAGAGGGGGAAGGAGAAGGAGAGAGAGGAGGAAGATAAAGAGAGAGAGAAAGAGGGAAAGAGAGGGGTGGGAGAGAGAGAGAGAGAGAGAGAGAGAGGGGGGGGGGGAGGGGAGAAAAAAAGGAAGATAAAGTGGGAACTGGGTGTGAAAATCATGAAAGACGTCCTTGGCATAAGTATTACCAGACAAGTTGATCAAACTTTGTTAATGACTTTGAGTGAAAAGAGACAATGAGAGGCTTGGTTTGTTTATGGTAGCATTGTTATTATTATGAGAGACACAGCAGAGAGACAGAGAGCGCGTTTATCTAGGCTTGCCACTAGATAATGTACATATCGTACCCCACTATCATACCCCACTATACGATCGTGATTTGCGGGATGTCGCGTTTATCTACTCTTCACGATTCAAAATAAAGGCTTTGTGTCTGCCCAGCTGTTTTGACCCGGGAAGCAGACAGTTTCTCGGAGGTCAAATTCACACACATGCTTGTACACAACACCTGTGTGGTCCTATTTGTATGTGACGTTCAAAACAGCTTTGCGTTTATCGACCTCTCAGAAACGTGATTCTGGCTGTATGTCACATACAAAACGCACCTTTTTGCGTCTTTTGATATGCCCATATCTAAAGACGTTTGAAAAAGGCTTTGCGTTTATCTACTTCTAAATTTGCCTGAAAGACGTTTGAGAAACCTGATTCTAGCCAAAAATTTCCTAGATAAACGCAACCATAGATGAACAAGGGTGTGAAAATCCATTGGCAGACATATAAGTATTACCATACCAAGCTAGCTTTGTAAGTGACTGTTAGTGAAAAGCACTACGAAAGGCTTGGTTTGTTTATATGTTGCCATTATTGTTGCTATGTTAGAGAGACAGATGGACATAGAGAGAGAGAGAAAGAGAGGAGGAGCAAGGTTGTGAAAAATTAAGAAATCGTTTGCAGACATATAAGTATTACCATACCAATCTAACTTTGCAAGTGACTTTTAGTTAAAAGCAGTACGAAAGGCTTGTTTTTTTTAGTATGTCGCCATTATTGTTGTTATGTTACACAGGTGGTTGGACAGAAAGAGACAGTCAGACAGTCCGAGAGAGAGAGAGAATGGGAGGAGGGTGGGACAGTCTTAGAGGCTGTTCACACCGGCAGAGATAGCGCCCGCTAGACCGCGCTATCTCTGCGGTTTGGAAGGTACAACGTCGTTTCGGTCCGCCCAACAGCGAGCCACGGCGAGCCAAAACGGCGTGCCACTGGAGCACCTCTCGGGGGTGGTCCACGAGAGATTGCGCGGTGTAGCGCGCGCTAGAAAAAAGGGGGTGCTACGATAGACCGCGCTATCTCATTGCGGTGTGAACAGCCTCTTAGAAACCCTTTGCAGATTTAAGTATTACCATACCAATCTAACTTGCAAGTGACTTTTGGTTAAAAGCAATACAAAAGGCTTGTTTTTTAGTATGTTGCCTTTATTGTTGCTATGTTAGACAGAGGGATAGACATACAGAGACAGACAGACACTCTGAGAGAAGGAGAGAAAGAGAAAGAGAGAGAGAGAGAGAGAAAGAGAGAGAGAGAGAATGGAAAGAGGGTGTGAAAATCTGAGAAATCCTTTGCAGATGTATAAAGTATTACTATACCAATCTAGCTTTGTAAGTGACTTTTAGTGAAAAACACAATGAAGGGCGAGTTCTGTTTATTTTAGCAGGATGTATGTCAAGTTCACAAAGGAAGGCCATGGAAGGTTATGTAAATGGTTGAGTACAGCATGGTGTGCCTCAAAAAGGAGCAACTTTAAATTCAAACAATTCAAATGAAAATGGTCAGCAAGGAATCTAAACTCTAAACCACATTATAAAAAGATTGGATGTCAATCAAATACTAATATGACCAGAAATCATATGTTTGTATGTTTTTTACCAAAACCACATGTTTTTTATCGAAAGCACATGTTTTTATTTAAAAGAGTTGTGTTATTTTTTTTTTTAAAGAAAAAAAGGGGGGAACAAAATTATCAGTATAATATTTATGTTAATGATGATTCAAATGCTTTGCAAAACAAAACTTAATTTCTATTTGTTTTTTAATGCCAATAATGATGCGTTTGTGATTGTGTAAGTTTGATTTGTATCATTGTATCTGTGAATGTAAACCATGTGTACCTAATAAATCCTCTGATGAGGCAAAGAAAAAAAAAATCTAATCCACAGATCATACAATTAAAGGAAGTCTATCCTACATTAATCTTCAATAAAAATCAGAAATATTGGCAAGTGAGAGAAAGTTTAGGAAGACCCATTAAAGGATAAGAATGTTATGAAGCTTTTAGATTTTTATCTTAATTAATCTCACGAAAATTGACAACAGACTTCCCTTACCAAAGCACCATCTAAATCACTTTAATTACTCTCGTTTGCAAAACAACAAGGATTCACACCTTTTTGCTTTGCATTGTTTTGCGATTCACGTGTCTATACACCTGCCTCTTGCCGTGTAAAGGTTAAGGCAATTATTTGAAAACCAATCATCCGTATTCAAACACCAAAAAAGTGGAGAAATGACCAAGATAAGTGAGTATTTACACTATAGAAGTACTATCAGTCAATCAATATATACATGACCGAGTGCATTTCTTGCTACTTGACTCATAACTAGGATGCGTGCATGGGTCACTGCTTGTTTCTATGAATACTTGATGCACTATTTTGTTTTCCTGACCCTTCAAAGGCTATCTATTCATCTATCCATCTATCGCATGACCGAGAATCGGCCGCTTCTCACCTCCGCTAGCCTGGCCAAAAGGTTGAATGAATTTGTTTTAGGTCTTTGAGGTAATGATAATCTGGCGACTCTTCCAACCTGCTTTGCTTCGTCAGCAATGTAGGGTTAGGGTTGCAATGGGTATTTAGGTTGGGTTTGAGATATATTGTGTTTTGTCAGGGTTTAAGGTAGGAATGGACCTCTTAACGAGTTGTTACCAGATTAGGTAGCATACAAGTCACCATAAATGTAACCCACTTGGAAACTGGATGACTATTCCCTCTCCTACATGTTTCCCCCCTCTCTCTCTCTCTCTCTCTCTCTCTCCCTCGTTCACTCCCTCTCTCTCTTTCTCTCTCTTGTTCATCCCTCTCTCTCTTTCTCTCTCTTTCTCTCTCTCTCTCTCTCTCCCTCTTTCTCTTTCTCTCCTATCTTTCTCTCTTTAGTGCCCTTCTCTTTCACCTCTCTTTCACTCCCTCTCTTTCCCTCACTCTCTTTCCCATTCTTTCTCATTCCTTCTTTCTCCTATCTCTCTCTGTCTCTCTTTCTCTTTCTTTTCCTTTTTTTTTTCTTCTCTTTCTCCAGGCTCTCTCTCTCTCTCTCTCTTTCTTTCTTTTTCACATGAGAGGAGAGGGAGGCATGGGGTTGCTATTCATAGACACTATTCAACACACTTGTTTAAAATTGTACCCCTCGAGAAAGGCCCCAAAAAAGAGCCATTTTGCCATGCAGCTAGGCTACTTCTGTGTCAGGAGGAGAGAAACAAGAGCCAGGGACCACTCAAGTAGCTTAGGATGACATTGCTACCTGGGCATGGCAAAAGGGTGCATGTCACTTTTTTAAATTTCGCAAAAAATTAGTAGGAATGGTCACCAAGAGAATGATTGTATGGACAACACAAGGGAAATCATTGATTTATATAAATGAGAATGATATTATAATTATCATATGATACCATTTCTTTCACTGATGATGATGAGATATTGGCATTAATAGTGATGATGAGAATGATAACAACGATATTGGTAATTGCCATGTATTTAACGATATTGGCTTCATGTACTAGGCTCATATTCTGTCAAATCGTGTATCTCAATATTACCCTGGCTTATAGCAATAGGCTACCGATTGTGATCCCCACATCATCTTCGAAGGATGATAATCTTACCAGATACCTATTTTACTATCCCTGGGTCAAGAGTGTCAAATATGGATTAATGTCTTGCTTAAGATTTTAGTGCCTTTCAGTCAAGTTTTCAAACTACTTGAACATGACACCTCCACCAAGATGAAAGAAAAAGAAAGTCTGTTAAATATTTATGGTTAATGGTTCACTAATGTTGTTGTGTCCTTTGGGCAAGATGTTTTGTCAATTATGCAAATTGGCACTAGCTTCCTTTTGCCTCTGAAGGCCAGTTTGACTGGAAAGATTTTCATCTATCGATTGCCAATTACCGAGAAGAATTTCAGGAATTGTGCAAATCGTCATTAGCTCCCTTCTGCCTCTTAAGGCCAGATTTACTGGAAAGACTTTCATCTATCGATTGCCAATTACCGAGAAGCCTTGATAGCTCATTGTTTTCCATCATTCCTGATGGGTGAACTCAGGAGGGTTCTCTTCCTCGATTTCTAGGTAGGATTTCTCCTTCCTCCAGCCAGCATGGGATGCAAGGACCGTTGGAGTTGATGGATTCGAAGCGATTGACTTCCACGAGAGACAGAGAGAGAGAGAGAAGTGTGTGATGGGAGAGAGAGGGAGAGAGAGAGAGGGAGAGAGAAGTGGGTGGGGTGAGAGAGAAAGAGAGGGGGAGGGAAGGATGGAGGGGAGAGAGTGAGGAGGGATAGAGAAGTGTGCAGTGAGAGAGAGAGGGAGGGAGAGGGAGGGAAGGAGATAGAGATAGGGATGGAGGGGAGAGAGAGAGGGGGGAGGGAAGGAGATAGAGATAGGGATGTAAGGGAGAAAAAGAGGGGGAGAAGGAACAAGAGAGTTGATCGAAGGTCATTTCCAGGGTATTGTTGCGTTTGTATTAGTCTCTTTGAAATTGTTGTTGGCTGATGGATGGCGATTTCTAGCGATTTCGTCCCATATATTTACCAAGAATTCTTCTGGCATTCAAAGAAATTTACTTCCCATTTAGATATTGATTCAGTGAAACAAGCATTAAAGTAACAGTATTCTTTCCAGCAAGTGTTTTCCAGATTGAGTCTAATTTTACTGAGAATCGTACTGTGAATTTTTAGAATTTGCACTGTGCTTTCAAATAGTGACTTCTCGGCTGCTGTATTTTAAGCTGCTATCTATGTTCATTATTCATGGTAGAATGTCATTATAACAGTCTCTGCACAAGGTCGTTTGCTGATGAGTAATGATTTTTCACCAAGAGTAGTAGTTGAAATTAGAATAATCCACAGATTTTAATAATGCAATTATCAGTGAAACAAGCATTAAAGCAAAAAAAGAGGAGGCAGGGCATTACTAAATTTACTATTTTGCAATTTTTTGCAATTTTTGTCCAAGATGGCTGCCATGCTATTTATAGCTTGTCAAGCCTATTTATTCAAATACATTTGCCTTGTGCTGTGTGAGTATACTGATGCAATGTACGGCAAAATAAATGATTTTTATCACTTTAGAAGCTATTTGAAAAATATGTATATCACAGGCTTTTTTTTGTTGTTGTTGCTTTTTTCTTCCGAATAGTATATAGTAAAAAAAAGGGAGGCTGGCAGGGACTAGAAACGCTTAATTTTTGTTTACCAAGAATTTGTAAGTACTTAGAAGTTAACAAATTTGCAGCTTGGTAAAAGGTTTCAAAGCATGTTCCTGATTTCAGAGTTGTTGTTATTGGTGTCTCTGTGATTTGTTTTTTCTTGAGAAACGGGGCTTTGTAATATGTTCACATCAAGGGTAGATGTGTCAGTATAAGCAGGCACTGATCCAGGGTTTTTCCATTTCTAAAGACTCTCTCTCTCTCTCTCTCCCTCCTCTCTCCCTCCTCTCTCTCCCTCTCTCTCCCTCCTCTCTCCCTTATTTGCTGTCCTCTCTGTCTGTCAACGATGCCTCACTCTCTCCTCTCCATTTCTCTCTGTCTCTCTGTCTCTCCAATCCCTCACTTGCTATCCTCTCTGTCCACAGTACCTCACCCCATTCCTTTCTCTATCTTTTTCTCAACCCCCCCCCCCCTTATTTGCTGTCCTCTCTGTCTGTCAACAATGCCTTACTCTCTCCTCCCCCTCTCTCTCTCTCTCTCTCTCTCTCTCCATTGCTGTCTCTATGTATCTCCAATCCCTCACTTGCTATCCCCTCTGTCTACAGTACCTCACCCCCCCCCCCTCTTCCTCTCTCTCTCTCTCTCTCTCATCTCTTCTCTTTTCTTCTCATTTATTCTCTTTCTCGTTCTCTCTCTCTCTCTCTCTCCCCTCTCCTTTATTTGCTGTCCTCTCTGTCTGTCGACAATGCCTCCTTCTCTCCTCTCCCTTTATCTCTGTCTGTCTCTCTGTCTCTCTCTCTGTCTCTATCTTGCTGTCTCTCTGTCTCTCAAATTCCTCACTTGCTATCCTCTCTGTCCACAGTACCTCACCCACCCCCCCCCCTCTTTTCCTCTCTCTCTCTCTCTCTCTGTAGCTCTATGTCTTTCTGTCTCTCTCTCTGTCTCTGTGTCCCCCAATCCCTCACTGGCTGTCCTCTCTGTCCACAATGCCTCACTCTCTGCCTCTCTCTCTCTCTCTCTCTCTCTCTGCTCACTCTCTCTCTTTCTCTCTCTCTCTCTCTCTCTCTCTCTCTCTCTGTCTGTTCATCTGTCCCGCAATCGCTCACCCCATCTCTTGTCCATCTTCTCGATGAGGATAATTAAACTCCTCATTCAATTGTGGATTTACCTTCACAAGAAGCATCACCTAAGGGAGGTTCAGAGGTTCGGGCTGCGGAGAAAAACTTGTTTACTTCTCAGAACCACAATCAACTGAAATCAGCAATTTATCTACATTGTCCTTTTCCATTCAGCGTAAATAAGTAGAAAAATGGGTATTGGGCCTTATGATTAAGAGGTTCAATGTTCTATTATTGCAAGAAAAAGTTGGAAAACATGTCGATAACTGAATATTCTTTCTGCTGAGTTTTAACCCTTTCATGACAAGCATTCCACACTTTGGGGTTTGGCTCAAAATATACACTGCGCCCCAGAAAAAACAAAACTGAGGATTATCAATGTTTTATCATAACTTAATCACAATTAATAAATGACACATATTTGTAAAACTTAGATCCTTGTTTTTCATTTGATGCAACTCATATGATACATATTTCACACATGAGTGATGAAAAATAATTTGAAGAATGGGTACCAAAAAGTCATTTGGCGAGGGAAATATGAATTCCAAAGAGAAAATCACATTTCCCAAAAGTTCATTTTCTGCCCTTTTATATGACACCTTAGTAATCAGGAAAAATGAGCCAAGAATAACAAAGTCCTGTTTGTTTAAAGTAATGCTTGCATTTTCATAATTTTATGTAACAAATTAGTTTTCACTGACTGCCTGCAGTAGTAAACAACAAACTCCTTTTCGTTGACGATCAGCCATGCATGAAGTCTTTTGTCTTCTTTCTTGTTAGGAAAACTGCTCATAAACAAATGAGTTTTCAGTCTGTTTATTAATTAGTTGACTGTGACTGGCTCGTTAACAGCATTCTGTATCTTTTATCAGTTACTGGAGCATGCAAGTATCTCACAAGGCCATTAGCTAGATATATAGATAGATAGCTAGATTGGGCAATCAATTAGTTTCATACATTAGTATATAGTCAAGTTAATTCCCCTTTCCTTATACACTCATTAATTGTTAACAGATCTGTTTATGTGTACCAAGCAGGGCGAGGTTCATGTTTTCTTTTGTTTCTACCAAATTGCATTTCCAAACAGTTCCAAAGTCAGGATGTTGGGGGAGGGGGCTTTGATCTGAATCAAACATAAATTAACAAAAGTTCGCGGAGTGACCTTGTTTTCTCAAGCTGTATATATCTAGGAGGAAATGTGTGTTAACGAACCTGTCTACCCATCTACAGTGGCTTAATAGACAGGTTTAACTGCATTTATATGATTTTTTTCCCTCGATATTATATCTTACTTCTCATACTTTCTTGGCATGAAAAAAAAGTAAATATGACAATTTATTAATGTCTTTCATTCTACCGATGTTAGAATCTCTCTCTTTTTATTGCATCTTTCATCTAGATTTTTTTTTTTAATTAAACAATTATGAATCTCATATAGTGCAATAGAGAACCAAATTTATATGACTTTTATAACAAGTTACCTCCTGGTTCCATGTCAGGCATGTCTCCTCAGAAGCCTGTCACCTAGATCATTCTCGTAAGAGAGCCGGTTTACCAGGTCACAGAGGCCACCTATTGCTGAAGAGGCTTCCACCCCTTAGGGCTTTAGAGACATCTTCCCTGAAACCAGCTCATTAATTGACCCAACACTTTGCCTGGTCTCTATTTTCGTAAGCAAGAAGCAACGATGTCCTCAGTCGCTGAAGCAGCTGATAAATAGGCAGTTGCCTTTTTGGTTTTCACTCAAGCTTAAAACGCAGATTAAAGTGGTTTTCGCAGTCTCCGGCAGCTAAATATAACCTCCTTACTGCGAAACATGGTGTACAGCCAAGAAATGAACCCAACAAGAAGGGATCTTCATTGTTGATGCCCAAAGGCATGTCTTGTCAAGAGAAGAGTATTTGAATGTGAAGCAATAAAAATCTGATTATAGATGGTCTGGTTTGGCTTCATTTTCAGGGAAAAGCTGCTGGAAATTTCTTGAATTTACTAAAACAAATTGTTACATGGGGAGATGGGGTGACACAACAGCTTCTTCTTTTTCTCATTTACAATTCTATTGGTTCTAGACAACATTTTTATAGCCGTGGATAGCTTAAGGGAGATCCTTTTTCTTTGAAAGCAGTCTTCTGTGATAAACAGTTGAATCCAAAACTGCCAAAGGCCTGACTTAGCTTATTAAAAACTCCAACTCGAACATTTCAGACAATTTAGACCCTTTATTCTATGGTTGTGCAGGGGCACAATTTAGCAGCTTTTGTGATTAAGAAGAAGAAGAAGGAGAAGAAGGAAAAGAAGGAAAAGGAGATCAAGAAGAAGGAGAAGGAGGAACAGGAGAAGGAGAAGAAGGAGAAGGAAGAGGAGGAGAAGAAGAAGAAGAAGAAGAATTGTATCCCCATGGACTGTTTACTATGGTATGCCACTGGTTTTTCAAAGATAGGGGGGCTCATGCTGACTGTGACCCCCTCCCCCTTAACAAAAAAAAAGTTTGCACGGTGCCCCACTCATCAAAGCATTTTCACATTTTCCTCTCTGGCCCGAGGTTGTTTCTCTCTTCTTCACTTAATGATGCACAGAAGGGAAGTTTTCGCGCCCAGACTGATGAGAACTGAAGCCACAAAGGCTTTCATTAGATTCCATCCATACAGATGCAATGCAATAAACACTCTTTGCCAACGGCAAGTCGCTTATGTTCCACAACGAATGAGATGTAAATATTTGGAAAACGTTGTAGGCAAGTAGGCGAATGAGTTATGAATAATTGTTGAATGGACCTCCTGCTTTCCGAAAAATTGCACTTTACCTTCACCTTTAAAAAATTCTAAAATTTTATCGGCCTTAAAGAGAAGGTTGAGTTCTGGGAAGAGGTGACAAATAATTTGTGAGCATTATCATTGTTGTGGAAGAACATCAGATAAAAAATGTTCCCTGAAAACATATGGCTCTTCATATGCCATAATATTTTAAATATTCTAAATATTGCATGTAATGTGATAAATATCGGGATGGAGTTTTACATCACATGTTCGTGTAGTCCCATACACATCTTTCTGTGTCCAGTGCTTGTAACTTTACCAAGACTGGGCCAAAATAAAATGAGCTGTAAAGGGTACATGAGCATTTGTCTACATCAATAACCCACTTCTTGTAATGGCCAAATTAAAGTGATTGAATCTTTGGGCAGCATAAAACGTACAACCATTCGGTACAATGGTCTGAAAATCAGACTTTTACTTACTGGCGCTATAGCTCTTAAGTCGATTCGACAACTAATAGTCATTATTTTTTGGGCCTGCAAATGGGACATGGTACCTTTAAGAGGCAGAAGGGAGGAAGACCTCTATTCTTGTTAATTGACTCAGAGACTACTGCGCTGATTTAATTGGAAATATGCTTTATATAGCAAACCATTTAATGTTTAATAATCCCATCATTATTAATCATTATTATTATCATCATTATTATTATCATTATTATTATTATCATCATTATCACCATCATCATCATCATCATCATCAGCTTCATCAATATTTTTGTTGTTATTATTGTTGTTGTTGTCATTATTATTGATATTGTTGGTGTTGCTGCTGATATTAATGTTGTTGTTATTTCTTATGAACAATGATGATGATGATCTGCTAATTGAAGGCCTTCTGGAAGGAAGGAACACATGAAGATATTCACTTCACATCTTCCTTAGACTGCAGTAATGATTAGGGCCTCGATCCCATTCATACCTTTACCTGTATACTCATGCTTTATCACCCTCCATGCCTCCCCCACCCTGTCCCCTTTCCTCCCTCCCCTCTTTCCTCCCTCCCCTCCCCCTTTCCTCCCTCCCCTCCCCCTTTCCTCCCTCCCCTCCCCCTTTCCTCCCTCCCCCTCTCACTCTCTCTCTCTCTCTCTCTCTTCCTATCCCTCTCCCTCTCCCTCTCTTCCTCTCCCTCTCTCCCTCTTTCTTTCTCTGTCTGCATCTCTATGTTATCTACCCCCTCCCCTATCTCTCTCTCTCTCTCTCTCACTCTCTCCTTCCCTCCCTCCTTCCCTCCCTCTTTCTTTCTTTGTCTGCATCTCTATGTTATCTACCACAAACAAAACAAACAGATTTCTTTAAAAATCTCCTTTCATTTTTTTTTCTTCTTGGAATATCATGAAAGGAGATTTACTTAAATATACAGCCCAATCCACTATTCCACTGTAACTTTAACTGTATGCAGGTTCAATGCACCCATCAATAGAATATTCAGTCTGAAGTTAAACCCTTTTCAATTTTTTTACTTTTCAGTTTAGTTATTTTTCAGCAAGTTGTTTGATGAAACATTGCTCACTCAAATAGCCATCATTTGTTGTTTGTTTGATTTCATTTCTGTATTGTTCAACATAGTAGAAAGTGATATATAAACTAGGTACATATATATCATTAACAAAAGTTAAAATGCATCTGAATCATATTATGATATAAATCAATTAAATAATTATACCTTTCATTTAAAAGACATAGTTTACAAATCATTTTAAAACCATGTCATTGGCCACATATTAAACAGACATACATGCACGTCACTATTTTTAACTTAATCTTTATTTTATCACCAGAACGCTAGAAATGAAGGTAACCTTTAATTCATGATGTTTATTGCTCAGCCGATAGTTTTTTCTATAAATCTTATGCGAAGATGTGATATCATAAATCATGCTCTACTTCTAGAATAATCATTCACCTATTCAATGCTTTACTCCACATTATTTGAGCTGAAATGAAAAAAAAAATCTTTATTCCACATAGTCACCACCAAGAATGCATCACGGTTGCTAAGTAGTGTTACTATGGTAACGCCAACATCTTTATCGCCGCTCCTATCAACGTGATCTATATATGCGTCAGTTTATAAGTGAAACATGTCACTGGTCGCTTTGGTATACGTCACTTTACCTTCAAACTCACAATTAAGGATAAGTAGCTATTGGCACATGATAATCTTTGTAGAAAGTAGTACACGTTGAAAAGCCATTAATCATTTTGCCCCTACTTCATGTATTCCATTTAGATGATTACTAAAAAAAAAAACGCATATTCAATTTTCAGTGACTTTGGAGTGGCATTGAAGAGATGGAAAATCATGATTTCTTTGCTGATTATTTAGAAAATTCAGTTACTGCAGTAATGCTCGCACATTTCAAGGAGTTTTATTATGATCTGTTTTTTTTTCTTCTCTCCTTCTCTTCACCAACCTAACTGAATTATGCACAGACTGCGTCATACTCTACAGCCAGCTCATGTCATCACCTGATTTCTTTTATAAAGCTTGGCGTCTCAATATTCTACCAAGACCATCTTACCCTTTTCAAGCTAACCTATGAATACATCTATCAATGACTCATTGATGCTTGTCATGTTCGTGCAATTAAACAGTTTGAAATTGTAAGGATGATAGTGTATTTGGAAAAGTAGGGCGGGAATCAAAATTGAACCCTGGTTAAGCATTTAGGCTATAATCCTAGTTTAAACATGGTTTCTTATTTAAGGTTATCATCTTTTTTTATCAGTTGAAAGGTTTTGTTGAGCATTGCAGTTAAATTGTTAATAACTTTCGTTAAACCACACCCTGACGCGTTGTTTTTTGTATTAACTAATTCTATGTTTTAAGACACTTTCTTTTGAGCCGTTGTGCCTACCAGTGTCTGCAGTACAAGACTACAACAGGCTCTTTACTTTGGCCGCTCCTGACACGGCCTGATACCATGAACCTAATTAGGTTCATGCTGATACTGACAGATCGAGGCTCTGCTCAAGACTCTAGGAATTGTGGTAAAAGTGTCAATTAGAGTCTGTTCTTGCAGACTAACCCATATGTAGTATGTGTAGATTATTCGTATTGATGCAATGTACACAGATAGTTGATGGAGCTAAAACCAGGGTCATCCTTTTGTTTCCCAAAGCACAAAGGGAAGTGGTGTGATTTGCGCGAAACCGAATATAATTTTCATATACAAAATATTTTAAAATTGTTGTAAATAGCATTATACAGTTAAACCTGTCTATAAAGACCACCCAAGCAAGGGAGACAAGAACAGGGTCTTTATAGTCAGATGGTCTTTGTGTACAGGTTCCTGCAGTACATGTATCAATGAGAAACCATTTTCACGGGAAACAAAAAATGTGGTCTTTGTAAGCAGGTGGTCACTAGAACAGGTTTGACTGTACTTAAAAATGGTTAGCCATTGTCATCTCCTTTTTTCTCTTCTTTTCTCTTCTTTTCTCTTCTTTTCTCTCTCCTTAATTGGAGTGTTATAAGAGGAAAAACGTCAAAATCAAATTAGATCTCCTGACCTGAATCTGAATTATTTTATTACCTTTGGTCATTTAATTCATGTAGTAAGGCTTCATATTATAATAATAATAATAATAATAATAATATGTCTTGTTTACCCAGGGTAGCCTCATCAGTATTCATACTGTTCTCCCTGAGGGCCCTGTTGTTGTGACTCTTGCTACAGTTATGTACCAGCAAGAATGCCAATTATGAAAATGAATTAATAGGGACGTTCACACTTATATTAAAAAGAGATTTAAAAACCCTGCGTGTGAATGGTCGCCAGAAAGTTCAATCTTTGCATCATGATCCAATTCGCACTAAATTGACATGTGTGAACGGTCCAACAACAACAAAAATTCATTCTTTGTATCGAGATCCAAATCGCACTAATTGTTATGTGTGAACGGGCCTATTGCCTTTGTCAAGGGACTTTTATAATTCTTCTGGATTATACCCATTTCTAAATGTTACTGCAAATTTCTGAAAACACATTTCACATTTTCAATAGGACGTGTTATTAATTTAAGGATCAAACGCGTCGAATTCTAAGAAGACTGATGGGGAAAAAAGCATCACTTTTTAATAGTGGTGGTAATTGCCAAAACGACCTCGGGGTGTTTCACAAAGACTACGATCGACTTTAATTTGGACTTAAGACGAAGAAGAAGAAGGAGAAGAAGAAGAAGAAGAAGAAGAAGAAGAAGAAGAAGAAGAAGAAGAAGAAGAAGAAGAAGAAGAAGAAGAAGAAGAAGAAGAAGAAGAAGGAGGAGGAGGAGGAGAAGGAGAAGGAGAAGAAGAAGGAGAAGAAGGAGAAGAAGGAGAAGAAGGAGAAGAAGAAGAAGGAGAAGAAGAAGAAGAAGTTCCTCTAACCATGGACCTACTGACATTGGTTTCTCAAGGGACATATAAATTGTGGTCACAGCATTTACATTGTTTTGATAGTTCATCATTGAAGGAAAAACATTATCTAAATATCTGCAATATATATCTTCTTCTTCTTCTTCTTCTTCTTCTTCTTCTTCTTCTCCTTCCCCTTCTTCTTCTTCGTCTTTTTCCGCCTCCTTCTTTCTTGTTTCCTCCTCCTTCTTTTTCTTCTTTTGCTTTTTCTTTTTTTTTTCTTCTTCTTTTTCTTCTTCTTCTTGTTCTTCTTCTTCTTTTTCTTCTTTTGCTTCTTCTTTTTCTTCTTCTTCTTTTTCTTCTTCTTTTTCTTTCTCCTTTTTTTCCTTTTTTTCTTCTTCTTCTTTAGGGTACAAGTTTATCTATTTTCTTCCTTCCTTATTCATATTTCTTTCACTTTTAACAGTCCTTTGCGACTTTTGCGTATAATGCATATCGTACTGTATTCGTATTTTTCGAAAGTTTTTTATTACTACCAGTATTCTTATGTGGCATGATAATACTTGTAAAAGTCACAATACAAACGGCTCTTTTAGCGAAACATCTTAGGTTAGATCATTCTTTTTAAACGAAATATGACTTCACCAATACAACTTTTGACGTGGAATATTTGCGCATCCGGGTTACTAGTACAGTAGAAGATAGGTACCCCTATATAGGAAGTGTTAATTGGCATTTCCGGTTAATTAGTTAATCCTTCCGGTTAATTAGTTAATCCTTCCGGTGACTTCCGGTAAACAATAGGGGGGTGTTAATGAGTTAATTGGGGTGTCCTTCCGGCGGAAGTTACGTAATGAGGGTACATCCCCTGGAGGAAGTTCTTTTGTTTACATCATTCATTCATTCATGGAGAGGTGGAGGATGGACGTGTGTAGGGTACGAGGGACAAGGACCAAATGACCAAACAATGGGCCACCCGGCATGTATATTGAATGTGTGTGTTACCGACCAATGAGAATGCGAGGATTTTTTTAGAAAGGAAGTGACCCAAAGTTGGTACTTGTTTGTGATTGGACGAGAGAAAATGGTGAACCTATGGGCAAGTATCATATGACATCTCACTGTCGTTGAGTCAACATCGCTTTGTTTTTGTTGTAATACTGGCCAGATTCTATAATGTACCATGATTTCTACATGTGATTTAATGCACAAGCTTCGGGCATGTACATGCCTGGAAGAAGTATCGAGTTTTCGTGAGGAATATTATGAAGACCTTGAACCAGAACAACATGCTTTGGTATTTGCAAGGTCATCCTACTTTTTGAGTTTGCAGGACTTGGAAGATGGTAAGTGTTAATCATATTTATTTATTTATTTTCATATTCATAATTGAATAATTTTGTAGTGTTACCACATCGGGTTTGCATCTGGAATTCAAGAAGGAGATTAAGCATCGAAAATCCATAATAGGCAACGATGTGACATAATGAGTGTTTTTTTTTGTTCAATGCAAATTAAATAATGATTGATATCTCCATTTGAAACATAAACTCACGTGTAAGCAACACAAAAAAAAAAGATTTATAAAGTATTATAAAGTATACGTTCAAATTATAAATTTAATTAAATTATTCAATTATACTTGTAGGGATTACCGATGATGATTTAGTGGATGTGTTCGTCGAGAACCAACAGCCCCCTCTCCCCCTAGCAACGCAGCACCAGCAAGGTCTTCCACATGACGCAGCTACTCCATGGCAACCAAATTTTGATGACGGTTAGTGTATACTTCATTTATATATACATCAATGCAAAGGATCATTGGATGAATGTTCATTTTTTTTTTTTCATGTATGAAGACAACACAATACATTGTAGCGGTTGAATGAAACTTTTTATCCGTTCTTATATATCTTTTTTTTTTTTTTTTTTTTTTTTTTTTTATCTCATAGGCATTTCCGATGACCATTTAATGGAGATGGACATCAATACAAATAAGCCATGTGACGCAACATCAGTACCTGGCCCCTCTAACCGCCAACCAGCAGCAACAGCAGTGGCTGGACCCTCCCGCCATCCAGCATCAGCAGTGGCCGGACCCTCCCGACAACCACCAGCAGTGGCTGGACCTTCCCGTCAACCAAGAGCAGTGGCCGGACCCTCCCGACAACCACCATCAGTAGCCGGACCCTCCCACAGTCAACCAAGAGCAGCAGCAGTAGCCGGACCCTCGTCTTTTCATGTTGGGGGATCTAAGAAACGTGTTGTAGATGCACCGCCTGCAAGAGAACCCAATCTCCCTACTCATCACGTGACCAAAGTGAGTCAAAAACATGTACGCAAATACAATGCTAATGTAACTGATTACACCGTTTCTTTCCAACCCATAGAAAATAACGGTCCCATGATAGAAATGATGCCACGCGTAAATGAGATGTTTGAAAATATCATTGAAGAGATGGTTGAGGGGGTAAATGATAGAGATTTTGTTAGGATTGTTTTCAATTCCCCACAATTAGATAGACCCGTTAGTATGCCATTTGTAAGGAGGGATCAAATGAATCACGAAGCATTTGCAACCAAACTTGAGAATACTATTCAATCGAATGATAAGGTAAGCTTGGACGAAACAGTCTCTTTCAACATATTACACATGGCTATGCCAAATGGTGGTGGTTCCAATGTGAAGTGCTTAACCATCGAAGAGACATTGTCCAGAAAAAGATGCATCATCAGGATGAAGAATAAAGATAACATGTGTTGTCCAAGGGCTATCGTAACTGGCATTGCCCGGATTTAAAAACACCCTAATTTTGAGTCGATCAAACGTGGTTACAAACAGCAAAGGGAATATGCCATTGAGCTGTATAAACAGGCCAAACTTCCAGAAAATACCAAATGTGGCATCGAAGAGATTAAACTCTTCGAAAAGACGGAATTCATGGCCGGTTTCAGGGTGGTGGTTGTTTCAAAAGAGCACTTAAACTTCATTACGTATGCTGGCCCCGAAGACAGGCAGCATACCATTTATCTGTATGTTCATGACAATCACTTTGATCTCATTACATCAATGGCCGCCTTCTACAACAAGTCATATTTTTGCCACGAGTGTTTGGTAGGATACGACAAGAAACTCAGACAAGACTGCATTTTCCGCTGCAAACTTTGCAAGGGAGATGACTGCCCCGACTCCAATGACCCCGATTCCTACAAATGCATTAGCACCTGACTTGATGTACAAAGAGCATTAGCGCCTTTACACCTTCTTATTTTGTTTTCTTTAAACAAAAAAACTTTTTTATCATTACGTTTTTTCTTTTTTCTTTTAAAAGTTTCATAATATTATTATTATTTTTTTTTTTTTTTTTTTTTTTGGTAGATCATTTTGCACGAACCGATCATTTTTTTTGTCCACTTTGAAGACTTGATTCTTTAAAGATGTCATTTCTTTTTCTTTAAAAAAGGTGTATAACATTTTCTTTATTAGATAATTTTGCACGAACCGATCTTTTTTGTTTCCACTTTGAAGACTTGATGCAAACAAAAAAGTGTTTACGCCTGTACGCTTTTTTTCTTAATTTATATTAACATTTTTTTTTTGTGTGTGTGTGTGTGTTAACTCTCTGTCAAGATGATATTTCTTTATCTTTAAAAAAGTTTTATAACTTTTTCTTTACTGATAAGTTTGCACGAACCGATCTTTTTTTCCACTTTAAAGACTTGATGCAAAAAAGTCTTAACGCCTGTACGCTTTTTTAATTTGTTTTAACATTTGTTTTTTGTTTTTTGTTTAAATTTCTGTCAAGATGTTATTTCTTTATCTTTAAAAAAGTTTTAAAACTTTTTCTTTAAAAGATAATTTTGCACGAACCGATCTTTTTTTTTTTCCACTTTGAAGACTTCATGCAAAAAGATGTTAACGCCTGTACGCTTTTTTAATTTGTTTTAACATTTCATTTTTTTTTGTGGTTGGTCATTTTGCACGAACGGATCATTTTTTTTTCCACTTTGATTCTCTCAAGACGTTATTTCTTTTTCTTTTAAATAAGTTTTATACTTTTTTTTTTTTTTAAAGATCATTGTTGCACGAACCAATCTTTTTTTTTCCTTCCACTTTGAAGATTAGATAGAAAAAAAAAGTGTTAACGCCTGTACGCTTTTTTACAAATTTGTTTTAAATTGTTTTGATTTAACTTTCTGTCAAGACGTTATTTCTTTTTCTTTATAAGATTATTTTGCAAAACTCGATCATTCCCCCCCCCCACCCCTTTGAAGACTTGATGTACAAAAAAAAGCATCAACGTCTGTACACTTTCTTTATTCTTATTTTTATTTTTTTAAACTTTCTGTCATTACGTTATTCTTTTCTTTAACATTTTGTATAATTTGTTGGATCATTTTGTACGAATCGATATGTTTAACCCTATTTAAAGACTTGATGCAAAAAAGTATTAATACCTGTACATTTTCTTACTTTATTTAATTTTTTTTTACTTTACGTCAAGGGCGTTATTCCTTGTTTCTATACAGACTCGACATGAATTTTTCTCTCGTAATAATGTACAAGTTCCGACAAGATTGAGAACAACTTTTATATGGTTGCATGTTTAAGAAACGATTTGTATATATATATTTTTTTTTGTCAATTTTTTTTTTAATGCACTGGACGGCCCTTTCAATATCGAATAATGATCTTCCAAGGGGGCCCTGTCTTTATAGTTCAAATGCATTTATAATGAAAAAAACATATTATATAAATTATAATACAATAGAAACAAGAATAAAGTACAAAAACATTCAAAACTAAGATTTAGAACAATGACACAGCATAACTCCCCAAAAAAGGTTTACAAAATATGACAATACTGTCATACAATATCAATATAAATATGAATCAAAAGACAGAAATCGTTTCTCAGAGGGCATTCACAATACTTATCTGTTCATATTACATCTTCAATGATAATAAAGATAATTTACTTGTACGTAAATCAGGCGATAGGGTACTCCACATGAGTGAACCTTAGTAGTGAAGGGATCTTGTAAAACAATCAGTTGTAGGTCTTGTGATTAAGAGTAGGGAATGTTCCGCATGTCTCGTATAAATGAACACTGGTACAAAATTCTCGGAATAATAATTGTTTTCAGCTCCAAAGGTATACATTTTGTTGTGTGTGGATTATATGCATATTATAGACAAAATGTGGTACTCCATTCTCCGACAAACCGATTGCCAAGAATTTTCAGATAACATAAAAAAAACATGAGGTGTAGAAATCTGCGTTAAATACAAGTCTTGCATAGTTGGGGTTTGAAATGTTTGAACTCTTGTTATGTTACATATTGCACCCGGCACCTCGCCACAGTATTTTCACAGTAGTTAATGTACGATTTACAAAAGAAAAGAGAAGAATATTATTATAGGTCATTAATAAAACACGTTTGGGACAAGAGATATCGATTGTGTCTGATAAAACCAATAGTTATTGGCAATGCAGTACATGATCTATAAATGCGACATTTCCAAAGTAGGGAAGACTTAATGATCAATACAAGTCCTGATTTATATTCGTGTTTCACTTGTTCGAGAAATGATGATATTACTGCTTCAAAGGCTGTAAAATCAGATCAATGCAGATTGTTACTAATATTCGATATTCTAGCAAGTAGTAACTGTTTGCTTCGGCAGTTTAGATGACAAGGGGGGTGGGGGTATCAATGATGATGATTATTACAAGTGGAATCTCGAAGGATAATAACATTTGAAGTAGATTGTAAAGGTTTTTTTTTCTCCTTTAAATTGGAGTTCTGCTTTAGAATAGAAGTCAGTTGAAGAACTAGGTGTTCGATAAACAATAGCAATTAAACGAAATTGTGGATATTTAAATCTTCCTTCAAACCTTAACATTTCAAGGTTCTCATGTTTTAAATCATGTTTGCAGTTGTAAATCAAATTCTAATTTCTAGTTAATATAACAAGCAACAACACTACCTGATATATTGTTATCTTTTCTTACAAGATTGTAACTACTTAAATCAAGCTCAGAATCAAGGCTTCTTGCAAGTCAAGTTTATCAAAAGGATTGTTAAACAAATGGTTTATGTGGTTAAATTCCCATCTAGTGCTATGTATATGTAAGTGAGCTATTGTAAAAAAAAAACCTTTCTATCAAAATCCAGATTTCCCGGCGAAACATTTTATTTTAGTTTGTTTAGTTTATCATTATCATAAAACAACAAGAATATCTACAGCATCATGTGAGTTAAAAGGCATATATTCCTTCACCATTAACCATACACTACTATCATCACGATCCGCGACATGAAGGTAGCCATGATTCATTGATAGTGTTGCGTTGATGAAACACACGTAGACTGCGGTTCGATGAGTCTACGATTCGCGAAAAGTGTCCACTCGCCGAAACTTGTTTACTTTCGTGACCCATCTCAAGGAACTACATGTTGTTGTTTTTTACATGATATTGTTTAAAAAATATATATATCTGATAACGTTCCCTGAAAGTCGTACAAGCACAAAACTCGCGCATTATTTGAAAAACGGAGAAAAACATAAATACATTTGTATCACTTGACTCGAGATACTTATCCAATCACAACGTTTTTGACATTATCACAATACGGTATTCCACAAGCAACAGTCAATTAGATCATTTGTTTCATCAACGCAACACTATCAATGAATCATGGCTACCTTCATGTCGCGGATCGTGATGATAGTAGTGTATGGTTAATGGTGAAGGAATATATGCCTTTTAACTCACATGATGCTGTAGATATTCTTGTTGTTTTATGATAATGATAAACTAAACAAACTAAAATAAAATGTTTCGCCGGGAAATCTGGATTTTGATAGAAAGGTTTTTTTTTTACAATAGCTCACTTACATATACATAGCACTAGATGGGAATTTAACCACATAAACCATTTGTTTAACAATCCTTTTGATAAACTTGACTTGCAAGAAGCCTTGATTCTGAGCTTGATTTAAGTAGTTACAATCTTGTAAGAAAAGATAACAATATATCAGGTAGTGTTGTTGCTTGTTATATTAACTAGAAATTAGAATTTGATTTACAACTGCAAACATGATTTAAAACATGAGAACCTTGAAATGTTAAGGTTTGAAGGAAGATTTAAATATCCACAATTTCGTTTAATTGCTATTGTTTATCGAACACCTAGTTCTTCAACTGACTTCTATTCTAAAGCAGAACTCCAATTTAAAGGAGAAAAAAAAACCTTTACAATCTACTTCAAATGTTATTATCCTTCGAGATTCCACTTGTAATAATCATCATCATTGATACCCCCACCCCCCTTGTCATCTAAACTGCCGAAGCAAACAGTTACTACTTGCTAGAATATCGAATATTAGTAACAATCTGCATTGATCTGATTTTACAGCCTTTGAAGCAGTAATATCATCATTTCTCGAACAAGTGAAACACGAATATAAATCAGGACTTGTATTGATCATTAAGTCTTCCCTACTTTGGAAATGTCGCATTTATAGATCATGTACTGCATTGCCAATAACTATTGGTTTTATCAGACACAATCGATATCTCTTGTCCCAAACGTGTTTTATTAATGACCTATAATAATATTCTTCTCTTTTCTTTTGTAAATCGTACATTAACTACTGTGAAAATACTGTGGCGAGGTGCCGGGTGCAATATGTAACATAACAAGAGTTCAAACATTTCAAACCCCAACTATGCAAGACTTGTATTTAACGCAGATTTCTACACCTCATGTTTTTTTTATGTTATCTGAAAATTCTTGGCAATCGGTTTGTCGGAGAATGGAGTACCACATTTTGTCTATAATATGCATATAATCCACACACAACAAAATGTATACCTTTGGAGCTGAAAACAATTATTATTCCGAGAATTTTGTACCAGTGTTCATTTATACGAGACATGCGGAACATTCCCTACTCTTAATCACAAGACCTACAACTGATTGTTTTACAAGATCCCTTCACTACTAAGGTTCACTCATGTGGAGTACCCTATCGCCTGATTTACGTACAAGTAAATTATCTTTATTATCATTGAAGATGTAATATGAACAGATAAGTATTGTGAATGCCCTCTGAGAAACGATTTCTGTCTTTTGATTCATATTTATATTGATATTGTATGACAGTATTGTCATATTTTGTAAACCTTTTTTGGGGAGTTATGCTGTGTCATTGTTCTAAATCTTAGTTTTGAATGTTTTTGTACTTTATTCTTGTTTCTATTGTATTATAATTTATATAATATGTTTTTTTCATTATAAATGCATTTGAACTATAAAGACAGGGCCCCCTTGGAAGATCATTATTCGATATTGAAAGGGCCGTCCAGTGCATTAAAAAAAAAATTGACAAAAAAAAATATATATATACAAATCGTTTCTTAAACATGCAACCATATAAAAGTTGTTCTCAATCTTGTCGGAACTTGTACATTATTACGAGAGAAAAATTCATGTCGAGTCTGTATAGAAACAAGGAATAACGCCCTTGACGTAAAGTAAAAAAAAATTAAATAAAGTAAGAAAATGTACAGGTATTAATACTTTTTTGCATCAAGTCTTTAAATAGGGTTAAACATATCGATTCGTACAAAATGATCCAACAAATTATACAAAATGTTAAAGAAAAGAATAACGTAATGACAGAAAGTTTAAAAAAATAAAAATAAGAATAAAGAAAGTGTACAGACGTTGATGCTTTTTTTTGTACATCAAGTCTTCAAAGGGGTGGGGGGGGGGGAATGATCGAGTTTTGCAAAATAATCTTATAAAGAAAAAGAAATAACGTCTTGACAGAAAGTTAAATCAAAACAATTTAAAACAAATTTGTAAAAAAGCGTACAGGCGTTAACACTTTTTTTTTCTATCTAATCTTCAAAGTGGAAGGAAAAAAAAAGATTGGTTCGTGCAACAATGATCTTTAAAAAAAAAAAAAGTATAAAACTTATTTAAAAGAAAAAGAAATAACGTCTTGAGAGAATCAAAGTGGAAAAAAAAATGATCCGTTCGTGCAAAATGACCAACCACAAAAAAAATGAAATGTTAAAACAAATTAAAAAAGCGTACAGGCGTTAACATCTTTTTGCATGAAGTCTTCAAAGTGGAAAAAAAAAAAGATCGGTTCGTGCAAAATTATCTTTTAAAGAAAAAGTTTTAAAACTTTTTTAAAGATAAAGAAATAACATCTTGACAGAAATTTAAACAAAAAACAAAAAACAAATGTTAAAACAAATTAAAAAAGCGTACAGGCGTTAAGACTTTTTTGCATCAAGTCTTTAAAGTGGAAAAAAAGATCGGTTCGTGCAAACTTATCAGTAAAGAAAAAGTTATAAAACTTTTTTTAAAGATAAAGAAATATCATCTTGACAGAGAGTTAACACACACACACACACAAAAAAAAAATGTTAATATAAATTAAGAAAAAAAGCGTACAGGCGTAAACACTTTTTTGTTTGCATCAAGTCTTCAAAGTGGAAACAAAAAAGATCGGTTCGTGCAAAATTATCTAATAAAGAAAATGTTATACACCTTTTTTAAAGAAAAAGAAATGACATCTTTAAAGAATCAAGTCTTCAAAGTGGACAAAAAAAATGATCGGTTCGTGCAAAATGATCTACCAAAAAAAAAAAAAAAAAAAATAATAATAATAATATTATGAAACTTTTAAAAGAAAAAAGAAAAAACGTAATGATAAAAAAGTTTTTTTGTTTAAAGAAAACAAAATAAGAAGGTGTAAAGGCGCTAATGCTCTTTGTACATCAAGTCAGGTGCTAATGCATTTGTAGGAATCGGGGTCATTGGAGTCGGGGCAGTCATCTCCCTTGCAAAGTTTGCAGCGGAAAATGCAGTCTTGTCTGAGGCTGCGTTCATGCTTAAATTTTGAAGGCAGAATGAGCGATCTGAAACGCTCATCGTAAACGCTCATCGTGATCGCAGTTCCACGATGTAGTGTTCATGCTTACTTCTCTGGCTCCCAAGGCAATTCTACGTGTGTGGCCTTAATTGGTCTTCCAGCTGGATTCGCAAACCTTCACTGTGCATGCTACGTAGACCTACTAGAGGTCAGTGCGTTGACCCCATTTAAACGCGTTTACAAATTGTAAACGCATCTTTTTGTGAGTTTACGATCGGCGATCGTGATCGCCGTTTTTCGGTGATTCTACAAAAGTGAGCTAAGACGCAACCGTGTTTTAAACTAAACGCGTAACAGATGCCTGATTCTGGCCGTCAAAATCAAGCATGAACGCGCCCTGAGTTTCTTGTCGTATCCTACCAAACACTCGTGGCAAAAATATGACTTGTTGTAGAAGGCGGCCATTGATGTAATGAGATCAAAGTGATTGTCATGAACATACAGATAAATGGTATGCTGCCTGTCTTCGGGGCCAGCATACGTAATGAAGTTTAAGTGCTCTTTTGAAACAACCACCACCCTGAAACCGGCCATGAATTCCGTCTTTTCGAAGAGTTTAATCTCTTCGATGCCACATTTGGTATTTTCTGGAAGTTTGGCCTGTTTATACAGCTCAATGGCATATTCCCTTTGCTGTTTGTAACCACGTTTGATCGACTCAAAATTAGGGTGTTTTTAAATCCGGGCAATGCCAGTTACGATAGCCCTTGGACAACACATGTTATCTTTATTCTTCATCCTGATGATGCATCTTTTTCTGGACAATGTCTCTTCGATGGTTAAGCACTTCACATTGGAACCACCACCATTTGGCATAGCCATGTGTAATATGTTGAAAGAGACTGTTTCGTCCAAGCTTACCTTATCATTCGATTGAATAGTATTCTCAAGTTTGGTTGCAAATGCTTCGTGATTCATTTGATCCCTCCTTACAAATGGCATACTAACGGGTCTATCTAATTGTGGGGAATTGAAAACAATCCTAACAAAATCTCTATCATTTACCCCCTCAACCATCTCTTCAATGATATTTTCAAACATCTCATTTACGCGTGGCATCATTTCTATCATGGGACCGTTATTTTCTATGGGTTGGAAAGAAACGGTGTAATCAGTTACATTAGCATTGTATTTGCGTACATGTTTTTGACTCACTTTGGTCACGTGATGAGTAGGGAGATTGGGTTCTCTTGCAGGCGGTGCATCTACAACACGTTTCTTAGATCCCCCAACATGAAAAGACGAGGGTCCGGCTACTGCTGCTGCTCTTGGTTGACTGTGGGAGGGTCCGGCTACTGATGGTGGTTGTCGGGAGGGTCCGGCCACTGCTCTTGGTTGACGGGAAGGTCCAGCCACTGCTGGTGGTTGTCGGGAGGGTCCGGCCACTGCTGATGCTGGATGGCGGGAGGGTCCAGCCACTGCTGTTGCTGCTGGTTGGCGGTTAGAGGGGCCAGGTACTGATGTTGCGTCACATGGCTTATTTGTATTGATGTCCATCTCCATTAAATGGTCATCGGAAATGCCTATGAGATAAAAAAAAAAAAAAAAAAAAAAAAAAAAAAAAAAGATATATAAGAACGGATAAAAAGTTTCATTCAACCGCTACAATGTATTGTGTTGTCTTCATACATGAAAAAAAAAAAATGAACATTCATCCAATGATCCTTTGCATTGATGTATATATAAATGAAGTATACACTAACCGTCATCAAAATTTGGTTGCCATGGAGTAGCTGCGTCATGTGGAAGACCTTGCTGGTGCTGCGTTGCTAGGGGGAGAGGGGGCTGTTGGTTCTCGACGAACACATCCACTAAATCATCATCGGTAATCCCTACAAGTATAATTGAATAATTTAATTAAATTTATAATTTGAACGTATACTTTATAATACTTTATAAATCTTTTTTTTTTGTGTTGCTTACACGTGAGTTTATGTTTCAAATGGAGATATCAATCATTATTTAATTTGCATTGAACAAAAAAAAACACTCATTATGTCACATCGTTGCCTATTATGGATTTTCGATGCTTAATCTCCTTCTTGAATTCCAGATGCAAACCCGATGTGGTAACACTACAAAATTATTCAATTATGAATATGAAAATAAATAAATAAATATGATTAACACTTACCATCTTCCAAGTCCTGCAAACTCAAAAAGTAGGATGACCTTGCAAATACCAAAGCATGTTGTTCTGGTTCAAGGTCTTCATAATATTCCTCACGAAAACTCGATACTTCTTCCAGGCATGTACATGCCCGAAGCTTGTGCATTAAATCACATGTAGAAATCATGGTACATTATAGAATCTGGCCAGTATTACAACAAAAACAAAGCGATGTTGACTCAACGACAGTGAGATGTCATATGATACTTGCCCATAGGTTCACCATTTTCTCTCGTCCAATCACAAACAAGTACCAACTTTGGGTCACTTCCTTTCTAAAAAAATCCTCGCATTCTCATTGGTCGGTAACACACACATTCAATATACATGCCGGGTGGCCCATTGTTTGGTCATTTGGTCCTTGTCCCTCGTACCCTACACACGTCCATCCTCCACCTCTCCATGAATGAATGAATGATGTAAACAAAAGAACTTCCTCCAGGGGATGTACCCTCATTACGTAACTTCCGCCGGAAGGACACCCCAATTAACTCATTAACACCCCCCTATTGTTTACCGGAAGTCACCGGAAGGATTAACTAATTAACCGGAAGGATTAACTAATTAACCGGAAATGCCAATTAACACTTCCTATATAGGGGTACCTATCTTCTTACAGTCGACCAATAGTTCGTTACAAAATCCACACGTTCAAATCATGGATTTGTAAACAATGAATAACGAACAAAACTGTTTTTGAGGAAAATCCCTTTCGATAGAACATAATGCGTTTTGCTCATTATACTTGCTTACAAAATCTATTCAACAAAATGAAGTCGGCTTTATACGTCATGAGCGAATTGTCATCTTTGCTGCATGTTGTTATCTTTTAAAACGCTAATATTGATCCACAAAAGTTGTTAGTTTACGCAAGAGCAAAATTGTGCATTGGAGGGAAATCCCTCTCGTTAAAACTTTAGTTTTCACACAGTATACGGTTATCAATGAGTTGGGTCATATTACAAATAGTTTTATTTGTCAGTTACAAAACAAATTTGGTGTGAACTTTACATGAACTCATCAACTCATCAACTAGTTGTGACGTTTAGGTTTCACAATTAGGAATTTAGTGTGGCGTGACACGCAAGTGTTGTTTCTCACGAAAAGAACAACAGTCAATTTGCACGGGGGAACCCCTTTCGATTGAACTTTTCCGTTTCGCAAGATAATTGTAAGAGAATTTTTTTTGTATACCGCGTCATTCAAGCGTCGATGAACAAATTTAAAACGGATAAAGGATTGAATGAAACAAACTTTGGATATTTCAGATTTAAAAAGACATTGGCAAAAACATTAATTTCAAAATATTGACGTCAATCAAGCATTTTTCGATGTGAAAGAATAGAGAAAGTAGATATACTTTATTAAAAAGTTTTACCTTAAGATTATTTTTTTTTCTTTTTGAGGCCGCCATCCTAGTCAAGCTTCGCTTATGATTGCGGTCTCCTGCACTTTTTTCAACTGATAGTTTGGATAATATTTTAAATTCATAATAATATGTTAAGTTTCGTTATTAAATGTACATATGTAAAAAAAAAAAAAAAATTAATGAAGTTATCATTGTATGTATATTTTGTATTATACCTTACGTTTATATGTTCTTTGTTATTTTGTTGTTATATAAATTGGAAAAATGCAGAAATAAAATCAAATAAAAAAAATAAAAAAACAATGAATTAAAACATTTCTGTGAATCGATCATGAATTGTGAAAAGAGTTTGTTGGAACCGTTGAAAAAAAACTTAATGATTTTTAAAGCGTGCACGATCAAAGAGAAGAACAGAGGAGAGAAATAGAGCTTATACGTATTACTAAATCATTCAAACCCTTACTAAGTTTTCTTCTTTTTTTTTCTTTTTTTTTTGAAAAAAAAAATTGATTTTGTTCCGATTTATGTTTCTTGATGGACTGACATATCAAAGCTCCATCTAAACGTATTCGACAAAGGTTCTAATTCAACCATTTCATTCTTGAGTTACAAAAAACACAAAAAGCTTGGAATTCACAATGGGTATGTGAATGCAATGCTGTGTCCAGGATTGAAGTTAGGAATTAGGTGAATATGGGTAATTACCGCTGGGCAATTGTCGCATCGGGCGGAATGTGCTGCACAACCTTGTTTACGACTAACAGAACAATGGAGTAATCAAATTGTCATTAAAGACAAAATTTACTTCTGGCCATGCGATTGTATCGTGAAAGAAAGTATTTAAAATGGATTGTAGAACATAAGTATTAGTGTATACTGAGCGATTTTTTAATCATCAAAATTGTAAAAAAAAAAAATGGCCTTTAGTCTTGCTGAAAATCACATGCAATGTACACCGAAGTGTGTATGTAGGACTACACAAACATAATGGCATGAAAGTGTGGTCCACAGCCTTTTGCTGTTACTTGTCATATTTTGAATATGAGGGCATTTGAAGAGCCATTATTTTTAGGGGATATTTTTTTATCTATGATACCCTTCCACTATAACATTTTTTTAAAGAGTGGAAAAGCTCACAAATTATGTTTCACCTCTCCTAAAACTCAACCTTCTCTTTAAAGATAAAGTTGAGTTCTGGTCTTGCGATTGCATTGTGAAAGAAACGTTGTGGAATCGATCAGAAAAGGTTGATCATCTAGCATATAAGTAATGGTGTGTACTGCAAGGTTCTAGAATCATCAAAATGATAAGAAAGTTGGCCCAGTCTCGGTTAAAGTGACAAGCACTGTACACAGAAAGATGTACACGAAAATGTGGCATAACAATCCGTCCCGATTTTTATAATGTTACATGCCATATTTAGAATATTAGGCATTTGAAGAGCCATGTTTTTCGGTGAACATTTTTTATTTGATGTTCTTCCACAAGTCTTACATAATACAATGATAACGCTCACAAATTATTTTTCACCTCTTCCTGAAACTCAATCGTCTCTTTAAACTCATTGACCCGCCAGTGTAGAGAATCGGGTCAGAACTTGATAGGCGTGATTAGGGTACCTCGATATGACAGCAACGTCAGAGGTCACGCAATCACAACAGTTTGATTAGGCTTTGATAATCACGCATTGAATGACGAAACGGGTAGATTAGGCTCTTATGTCATAATATAGTGTCAAACTCATGGACCATTACAGAGTCATGGAGGGATCGTAAGTTCGTTCTGCGGGGGTGGATAAGGGATATCCAAATTGTGAAAGAAACAACCAACCAACAACAACAACAACAACAACAAAAACGGGAAGAATAATGTTTCATGGGAGTGGATAGGGGATATCCAAATAATTGAGAAAGAAACAACTAACAACAAAAGAAGAGGAAGAAGAGGAAGAAAAAGAAAACAAGAAAGAGAAAAACGGGAAGCCTAAAGATCCGTCGGAGTGGATAGGGGATATCCAAATAATTGAGAAAGAAACAACCAACAACAAGAGAAGAGGAAGAAGAAGAAGGAAAAACAGGGGGGAAACGGGAAGTATAATGTCTTTCACAAGGGCAGTCTCTAACAAGCGTAAGAAAAGACCACCACCAAACAAAGAAGATGGGGCATATGGAATACACAATTCTTTTTTCAGGAACGTCAGATCATGCCACCCCACCCTCCTTCCCTCGCCCATGCCTCACCGGACCCGCCACTGAGAATGAAACAGTTCAAAATGTTTTTTTTTAATCTAAATTTGAATTAAAAGAATGAAACGTCTCCGATTTGTTACACGACCGAAAACTATTTCCGAAAAAATCAACCAAAAGCAATTTCAGTAGCCTTGGTAATCACCTATTGAAATATGTGAACATTGCAATAGCATGTTTCTACAAATTTTCTATAGGCAGTGCAATAGGATATTGAGCCTCGAGTTGGTTTCTTGAAAGTTTTTGCTGTCGTGTCTAAATTCATTCTCCTTCTGAAATTATGTTGTGCTATGACGCCGATCTCCCTGCATAATGTAGGTAAGGTCAGTAACTGCAATATGACCTAAACTGCAAAGATTTCTCCTCACTTTCTCCTCCTATTAATGCTAATTTATGACAAATTTGGGGAAACTGCTATGGTCTCTCTATGATAATGAAGAACCCAATATCCACCGATCGTTTTTACTGATGAATGTTAATGTTACGACAGTGGCGTAGTATGGATCCAGACATTGAGGGGGCTTCACCATCATGGGGAGGGGGCGTTTTTTTAGTTTTTTTTTTTTTTTTTTGGGGGGGGGGGGGCTTTGTCGGTGGATGAAATGTAAATCTACAAAAAAGTAAAAGAGGCATCAATCAGGAGGAGGTCGTAGCATTGTTTTCATATTTCCTCCCCCTCTCCCTTTTCATTTTTTATTTTATTTTAATTTAATGGGTCATTTTATTGAGGGGCGCGCGCCCCTGTAGCCCCTGTACTACGCTATTGACACGGCGCTACGGTGAAAAATCGATCGATCTTTGTGTGCATCTATCAAAACATTGTCTGTTTTGCGGAGAAGGTTCGATTTTCTCTGAATTTCTTCATCGTAAATATTATTTGCTTACCATTTATTATACCAATCCGAAGTCAAATGGATGGAAAACGAAACATTTATCGTCATAGCATGTCGCCTGATTTAATGTTATTTTTTTCTCTCATAATCAAATCAAATGCACGCGGTCTTTCCCCCAGACCAGGGCCCCGTCTTATAAAGAGTTGATATTAAAGATAAACTCCAGTACTGGTAAAAAAAAATTAAAAAATTCTCACAGAATCAAACGAAACTTACACTGAATGTTCAAGATTACAAATAAATGACATGTGCCAAACAATTTTGAAAGAAAATGTATACTGGCTGAGTAATGAGCATAGAAAGACAAGGAAATCAAGGTAGTACTAGCCCCGACACCATGTGTGTTGTCCCATATATAGCTTTCTATGTGAGTGCTTGTTACTTTACCAAGACTCGGTCAAATTTATTATGATTTTGATGACTCCAGAACCTTGCAGTGCACACCAATACTTACATGCTACATGATCAACTGTTTCTGATCCTTTCCACACCTTTTCTTTCACAATGCAATCGCATTACCAGTACTAAAGTTTATCTTTAATCGCAACTATGTTCAGATAGGGGACTGCAGACTTGCGATTGACTGGAGGACTTGTGCTTGATTTGGATCAATCGCAACTCTAACAAGATGGTGCCCTGATCAATATTTAATAGATGCGTTCATGACTGATCACGTCTGCTTTAAATTACTTTAACAAATCAACAACACTTTTATGTAATTATCTCAAAGTTCTAACCTCCAACATCTGAGCGGGTTGGGACATGGGGGCACATTTAAGTACACCCCCCCCCCCCCTCCATCGATTGAAAAAGAAAAGAATAGAGAATGGGAGAAAAGCAAACGTGAAGATAACGCAATAGGACCCATTCCAACCCCCCCCCCCCCAACAAAAAAACAAAAAAACAAAAAAATCAAAATCAAAATTTTAAAACAAAAAAATCCTAAAAAAAAAATCGATGGCTTTATTAACTATTGACTCATTAATTTCATCTCAAAGGAGGGAAGCCCCCCCCCCCCCCCCCTCCCCCCTCTCGGTGATGCCACGCCCTTTTAATGGATGGGCCATGCACACTACTCCATAACGTGCGTGCAATAAGTCGATAAAAGAAAATTACGAAAGTTCACTGAATATCTATCGTGCAAAACTTTTAAAATTATATTAGCAATAGCACAAGCAGAACTGATATAACAGGAATTCTGCAGGAAACATGATAGCTTTTGTTCTTGCATGTAGGTCACCCTTTTCCATTGTCGCACAGTCGATGGTTTTGTTGAATGACGCAGATTTTCGGTTTTAAGTTGATTAGCTTTTAAGTTGATAAGCTTTCCATAGGTAATTAGCCATCCATTTACAAGGAAATGAGGAAATGATGTAGCAAGTCTACCGAGCAGTACAAAAAAAACAGTTGTGTATTGATTATCTGGACAGATAATATACAGCAATTCGAACAAATTTTGCCTAAATTATCAAATCGATGATTCAAATATCATGATAACAATTGATGACAAGTATTCATTGTAGTTAGTGCTAGAGTCAAACGACCGCAGGCATAACAGTTTCACTGTTGTTACGTGTATTGCATATGTAAACACACCCCCCCCCCCCCATGTCCAATATAGTAACTATTATACAGCAACCAAAAATTTAGCTGCCCAATTTCAGTACCGTTCTAAAATCGGTATCTGTCAAAAAAGAATGAATGAATGCGTCATTGATGTAAGAAATCATTTCTTCAATTACAGATAATCGATCAGTCTAGGCTATGTAATATTGATGTTATTGTGATGAACACGGATTTTTAGATGCCCATTTTCAGTACCGTTCTAAATTCAGTACTTTGTTAGGGAAATTAGGTGTCTGTGTGAAATGAATACTACATTTATATGAAAATATTCATTTCCCTAACTATACCCTCACCCCCCCCCCCCCCCCCCCCCCCATTTAAAAATAATCGGTTAATGGGGGGGGGGGTGTGCTGAATTAAATCAGTAGCACTGATGTAGCAAAGGGAACCAAAGTTGATCTGTAATTCGGAATATCCGATCGGAATTCAATAACAGGTACTTGGTACCTGTGCGGACCGGTAGTTGTGATTATACTAATGGTCATGGGGTCTTTGATGATCACCTTAAAGGTAAAGACCAGTATTGGAAACGCCCCAATTTCAAAAAATGAAATGGAAGCTCTCATTACCAATCATGTGAAAGAATATGTTTTGACTAATACATGATGATAAAAAATTTGCCGGGAAACCGCCTACTAATTCATATATTTGGTAAATTTGTTTCTCTCATGGTCTGTGAGAGATATAGGGTAGTCCCATATACATCTTTCTGTGTGTAGTGCTTGTAACTTTACGAAGAATGGGCCAAATTTCTTATCATTTTGATGATTCCAGAACCTTGCAGATGCTAGATGCTAGATGATCAACCTTTTCTGATCGATTCCACAACGTTTCTTTCGCAATGCAATCGCATGACCATAACTGGTCTTTACCTTTAATTGTACATGACGAAATGAACAGATATAAGGGTCACTGTGTCATTATGTTGAAGTAAACGGCATGTGACAACATGTCAAAATGACATTTAAGTGTGAAGATTAGAATTAGAGTAAAGGCCCGGACCCTCCTACAGTCCCTCCTACTCCGCATAATGACGTACAACTTGTATTGAAATTAGGACCTAACTATTTTAGTAAGTCAATTGAGGAAAATGGCTATATTTCAAAAACCGAAACAAACTGGATCTAAATTTGTCGGAAAGATTTAGCCAGAATAAGTTTGGTTTAAGTTTTTTGCATCTTTTCTATACCCAGTATTGCTGTAATTGCAATCTCGAAGATGTGGGTGATGGGGTCGGGCAAATACCCCTCAAAGGTGAATTCCAGGAGAAACTGTTTCTTGCTCTCACTCCCCCGCCCCAACCCAAATTTGCTCTCTAGACTTTTCTGTCTGCATATTAGTTAAACGTATTTGACGTCTACTTGAATATTTCTTATAATTCTCCCATCCATTAAATAATACGGTTTTCTGAAGAATTTCAGATGCTACAATTTCTCAAGAATAATTATGTTAAACCAAACCCCTCGAAATTTCGGATTTCCATCGAAGATCACCGAATGAACGTCATTATGACGGCACAATGCTCCCAAAAATGAATCTATCTATCGTCATAATGACTGTATGTAGTGCTATCATTGCATTAGCAATTGATTTATGAGGGTAGTTACTATAAGACATCGATATAATTATAAACTGATCCTTTGTAATATTATATCTCGTTGAAACTTTAGAAGCGCCATTTTAGTAAAGTTGAACAGAAATAGCGTGTGTTTGATGACAATGACGTCTTATTGAAAAATTCTCATAATTCTCTTCATAAAATGATACGAATTTCGGAAGAATTTCAGATGCTGCAATTTCTTAAGAATAGTTTTAACCTAACCCCTCGAAATTTCGGATTTCCAACGAAGGTCTCCGAAGGAACGTCATTATGACGGCACAATGCTCCACATAATGAATATATCTATATAGCGTCATTATAATGACTGAAGTGCTATCATTGCAGTAGAAATTGTTTTATGAGGGTATCTATTATATGCGACATCAACATAAAGTGATCCTTTGTAATTTTATATCACTTTAACTTTAACTGTAGAAGCTCCATTTATTAAACTTAAACAGAAATAGCATGTCTTTGATGACAATGACGTCTTATTGACAAAATTCTCATAATTCTCCCATCCATTAAATAATACGGAAATCTGAACAATTTCAGATGCTGCTATTTCTCAAGAATAGTTTAAACTAAACCCTTCGAAATTTCGGATTTCCAACGAATGTCACCGAATGAACGTCATTTTGACGGCATAATGCTCCCAAAAATGAATCTATCTATCGTCATTATGACTGAAGTGCTATCATTGCAGTAGAAATTGATTTATGATGGTATCTACCATAATATATGCGACATCAACATAAAGTGATACTTTGTAATTTTATATCACTCTGAAACTTAAAAAAATTGTATTCTCGTACGTGAGTAATTTCTAAAAATTTCTTCGTGAGAAAAAGGAAACATTAAGGTCATAAAAGTGTGTTGCCTTCTGAACTTCTGTTTTGAATATCTGCATTGTGTTCTGTTTTGGTTTTATTGAATCGTTTTTCATGCAACTATACAATGTAATTGTGCTACCAATACTCTCTGCTCTGTCTCTTCTAATCCGTTTTCTTATCTCTTCCTCTTTTGCTTGCAATAATCTCCTGTTTTAGCCTTTTTGTATATATTTCAACTTTCGACTTATACTACTTTGCCTTTGGTACTTACATAAGTTGTTTAAAGTTAATCTGATGAGCTCTCAGTTTTTGCGATTTTTGTTTTTACTGGTTCAAACAATCAATCTACTGCAGGATGAACAATCCAGAAAGAATTTAAGCCATGTTCTCTCGACATACAATTACCATATGGTAATTGTATGTCGAGAGAACATGGCTTAAATTCTTTCTGGATTGTTCATCCTGCAGTAGATTGATTGTTTGAACCAGTAAAAACAAAAATCGCAAAAACTTGCTTGAAATCATCTATAAAATCCACAACTAACATATTTTGTACCTAGTGACCTGTGTTAAGCACATGGTGTCGGATTTCCTTATCTATCTATGCTCATTACTCATCCCTATACATTTTCTACCAAAATCGTTTGGCACGTGTCATTTATTTTTAATCTTGAACATTCAGTGTAAGTTTTGTTGGATTCTAATCTGTAAGAATGTATTATCTATCATTACCAGAACTCAAGCTTATCTTTAAATTATTTTGATTTTCATATACTA
The DNA here is from genome assembly GCF_000002235.5 of Strongylocentrotus purpuratus. Lineage (NCBI taxonomy): Eukaryota > Metazoa > Echinodermata > Echinoidea > Camarodonta > Strongylocentrotidae > Strongylocentrotus > Strongylocentrotus purpuratus. Next base: position 9,703,986 of record NW_022145600.1, read on the forward strand.
TGCAGTTCTCTTTCTGTTCCATGCAACAACCAGCTCACCCGGATACATTTTCAGTCTATAGTGAAGGATAGATTTTCTCAAAATTTGTTTTTATTTGTTTAACCAAAGACATGTCAAATTTTAAACCGCATCATAATTGTTATCGTCCATTATTATCTTTATCGTAATACATTTGTAACAAAACAATTACGCTAGTTTTGATAACTGTGTTTTCATCGTCTGTGAAAGTTTCCGCTTCCGTTTTTTCGATTGTTCTTCATCCTTTCACCTCCTCTCTCTCCTCCTCCTCCTCCTCCTCCTCCTGTTGTTGTTGTTGTTTTACTACAATAGATGTGCAATATGGATATTTTTCAAAACGTAATTTTTTAGGTATTAAAATCAACACACTTTTCGAATCAATTGACGTGACGTATATTAGCACAGATGGTCAACATTAGCGGTGAGGACAAAAGATGTATCCGCTTGAACACGCCTTTCCGTCCTGTTGTTGTCTTTCCGTCCTGTTGTCTGTCCGTACAGGGTTCACGTGCAGCTAGGCCATTGTCTATACACATTGATTGATCAGAAGGCCTTGGTTTCTGCCGGTATTGCAGCAGACTAATTATTATTGCCATATTTTGTTTACCATCACGGAGCTGAGTGGAGCCGACATTGAATAAATCCCAGTCTGAAAAATAAGATTTTGGTACAACTGCTGTGGCGGATCGATGAGGTATGGTGGGGGCACCTAGAAGCAAATTTACCTTCCAGAAGGCACTTGGGAGCTGTGATAATTTGGCTTACTTATACTAAGTAATCAAAATAGTTTGGGAGTTGAAAGGCCCCTAAAAAATCTGATCTTTTTCCGGTTGATGCCCCCGCCCCCAGCAAAAGAAGTATTGATCCGCTCCTGAAACTAGATAAATCCTGTTATAACCAAACTACCAATGATTTTTGTTGGATTACATCATTCTTTTGAAGACCGTATAATTATATACGGTCAGGAACTATTATGTCAGTTTGAAAGGAATGATTAATTTCTAAACCGGAAAGAAAGGAAAAAAAGTAGAAATCATACAGTCATTAAAATTATTATTTCCGTTTTGACGACGCTGTATAAATCAGAAGCAATCAAGTAAACTGTCCCCTTCTTTCATCGAAAAATGAAAATATTACTCCATCTTGACTTGTGTTTCTTCCTTGTATATATCACACTGTATATAAACCACAAGACAATTTTCATTAATTAATTATATAGTTACTTGGCTGGGAAATACTTATCCTGTATGTCTCACGAAACAGACAGAGAATCGTCTAAAATATTTTCGGAATATTATGGTGTTCGTGCTCGATAACAGCTCGGGATTCCTGTAAACATGATGAACATTTACTTTTATTAGAAGTGACGTAACTGCGGGCATGGGTTTCGCAGAGCTGCCAACCATTCCGTTTTTGCCGGAATTACTCCGTTTTTTCCTCCAAATTACGGTACTACGTTTTTTCTTCATAAAATACGTTTTTTAATAGTTTTTAATTTTTTTTTTTTTTTTTATTTAATTTTTTTTTTTTTTTTTTTTTTTTTTTACATACCACACGTCAAACAACTGCCTTTAAATGGTGATTTGATCACGAATTCAATAGAAAACTTATTTTAAAACATACTTGAAGAGAAAAATATTCTCAAAAGAAAATAAATGCCGATAATACTAAAATAACCACAAAAAAAATTACCTGCTTGTATGAAAAAAAACAGCACGATGAATGAACATTTCTGCATTGGAAGTGTGTCGCGCGTGGTTGTAAGGTTCTTTTTATGAATTCCTTTTTTTGGCTTGAAATTCCTTTTTTTTGCCATCATGATTCCTTTTTTTGGTCGCACAAGGTTGGCAGCTCTGGTTTCGTGGGCATTCAGATTTCACAAAACAAACAAACAAAACAAACAAATACATAAATGAAAGGAGAAAGAGGGGGAAATAATAGGTAGTAGATACGTAAGAAACCATCGAGACCGGCATCAGGCCAACAACAAAGTGAACATTAAACAGCAGTTACATTATACCTCGAATAAACAGGAACCGGTCGGTTTGGGGTCGGTCTCGTGCCGGTCTCATATAGGTGTGACAGTGTCATTTAACTTAAAACTTGGAACTTAATACTTAGAATACTTAAAAATTAGAAATCAAATCTTGAAACTTAAAACTTAAAAGTTCAAATTAAAATTAAACACTTAACACTTAACACTTAACACTTAAAGGGAGGGATTATACCACACAGCGAGCTAGCGAGGTCACTGTGACAGGTGGCTATCTCATTAACTCAGCTCTCATTTAACATAAGAAAAAGAGGATCATGGGGGACCAACAGGCACCGATTGGGTAATTTTTCTATATAGAGGGAGCAAGTAGCTACAAGTAGGACAGTGTGCCTTGACCATTTAACACTTAACACTTAACACTTGAAACTTAAAACTTAAAACTTAACTGATAATCTCGTTATTTCTCGTACTACCGTTGAAGAATTAGGTCAGTGACGAGTATGAAATGAGACTGCAGTGCATCAGCAATTAAATGGTAAATTCAAGATGTCCAGAATTGTCTTGGTGAAAAAATGCAGGAAGACCGGGGACGTCTGGCCGTGTATACTGTTTGGGCAAGATTTTGATATACTGACCTGAAAATACTACGTCAATTTTGACGGAAATCAACATTTTAACATAGATTTAAACAATCGCCTGAAGTTGTAAGTGGTTGTAAGTGGTGAAAATGCTGCTGTTGTATCATACGTTTGGTCAAGGATTTGATGAGAAATGCATGCTAGAAGGTTTAACAACTTTAACCGATTGTGGACAACTTCCTTTCGACTCGAGGTAACCAGCTCACGGCAATGTTACGTAAGTGTAACATTCAAAGTGTTTATAAGAAATGATGTTGCAAAAAGATCCTACTTCCTATTCAATCGTTGAAAAATCAACGATTTAGAGGAAACAATTAAGAAGATTTTTTTTTTTTTAAGTGACGTGTTTACAAACATCATTTTCGCATCAATTTTGTGCCCACGAAAGCCTGAGGTGGAGCGGTAGTTCTTGGAACTGGCCCTGGCCTGAATTAGTTTGCGTCAATATCAGATATAATTTATTTGAATAAAAACAATGTTGCGTAATACTGCAACCCTCTTAAAAGCGAATAACATTACGGAAGACAAAACTAATTACACCCCCATGTTTTGTTGATGAAAAGTTGTACGTCCCATGCTTGACAAAATTTCGATATCATTAAAAAACATAGAACTGTTGTGTTTTTTTCTCTTTATTTTGTTGACTTTCTTTCTAAAATGAGATCATGCACCAGAGTTTCAGAAAAGCGATTATTAAAGCCTGCCTTTAAAAGTAGTTTGTCAGCGAGCTTTTCTTGATCGTGTATCATAATTATCCATGTACAAGAATTATTTTTCTTCATCTGTTCATAAATCGTGATATTATAAAAGAGTCGCAAATCGTTACTTTTTGTGATAAAAAATTGATGGAAATCACCGTTAAAATCATTATTATTCACTAAGTATAACTATATTACAAGATTTTCTACCGTTAAAAGTCAAACCTGCCTGTACATGTCTAATCGTGTTGTATTTATTATAGAAAGGCAGCAAAACGGAATCTTGTTTTGATGTCTACTTTATCAATTTTCATGCGTATATCGCGTGACGTATTGTGACACAATATTAAAGCAAAGCGTGCTTGAAAATAATTATGTTGGTATTAAAGAGAAAGTTGAGTTCTGGGAAGAGGTGAAAAATAATTTGTGGGCGTTATCATTCTTATAACGCAAGTGTGGAAGAACATCAGCTAAGACATGTTCCCTGAAAAGCATGGCTCTTCAAATGCCTTCATATTCTAAATGTGTCATGTTACTCGTAAAACTCGGGGGTATGTTTTTACGCCACGTGTTCGTGTAGTCCCATATACATCTTTCTGTGTACAGTGTTTGTAACTTTACCAAGGCTTGGCCAAATTTCTTATCATTTTGATGATTCCAGAACCTTGCAATACACACAAATTCTTATATGCTAGATGATCAACCTTTTCTGGTCGATTTCACACCGTTTCTTGCACAATGCAATCGCATGACCAGAACTCAACTTCATCTTTAAAGTCTTATCAGTAAATAGGTACTTAAACAAACTGCATCGTTAGTAGTTGTGACGTAAACTAGATTAATATCTCCCTGATTTGAGACATTCCGTCGTCGGTGTGGCTGTTCTCTATCACGAATTTCCCGTGGCAAGTAAATAATTGACTCTTTCAATACGACAGGATTCTTTCTTTTTTCTGTCAAAAGTCATAGGGCGTATAAACAACGTCACAATGAAATAGCAAAAATAAAAAATTATTCATTTGATTTTTTTTTTTTTTTTTTTTTTTTTATCAGCCTTATAACTCCTTGGTTTTATCTTCTCAATGGTATTTTCCTATTTTATACACGCTGTCCCGCTTCGCCTTTTTCTCATACTGTGTGCAGTGCGGGTCAGCTTTTTGTTTTTCATTCCATTCTTCTACTAATACTTCTTCTTCGTCGTCGTCGTCTTCTTTGTCCTCCTCGTTGTCCTCCTCTTGTTTGTCCTCTGCTTGTTTGTCCTCTTCTTCATCATCATCTCTTCTTCTTCTTCTTCTTCTTCTTCTTCTTCTTCTTCTTCTTCTTCTTCCTCTTCTCCTTCTTCCTGTTCTTCTTCTCCTTCTTCCTCTTCTTTTTCTCTCCTTCTTTTTACCTCGTCGGAGTATATCCATTATTCAGTGCATCATGATAGCAGGCGTACATAATTAAGACAGAGTATTTATAATTATACAAACCAATCAAAGACATCGTAATAATATATAAACATTTTACTGAAAACCAGCGAAACTTATGACATAGCATAAATCCTTAATTTCTTTGAAATCGGTATGTTCTTGAAATTCTTATTATTACATACAATTAATATCGAGTGGCAGTCAATGATTATTACTATATGTTTAACATAGTGATAACTTATCAATCGCAATTATTTTAGATAATACTTTACATTCGAAAAAACAGTTTCATTTTCTAAAAGCTTAATAATGGTCTTACATGTATGCATATACAAATATAAGCTGTGAAATTTGTAGCTAATGTTGTATGGACCACACTTTCGTTTTCTAGAATAATTTATCTATATCCTATACATCAAATGGAATGTCTGTTTTGATGATGTGCAGTAAATCATACGAGAGATGACTTTGCATTGAACTTGAACCTTCTAGTTATATACTTCTTAATTCAGTCATTGCAATCATGTCCGAATTCTGATTGCTCCCTCACCGCTCTCGCCCTTGTGACATCTGCAAGTATTTTTAAAATGATATATCATAATAATTGGGTAAAAAATTTACCCAGCACGAGGTTTATTGAGTTTCCACTTTCCAACAAAATAGGCAGTTTCTTTGCCCAACTTGAGAAATAAATTGTCCAATTAAGTTCAAAATATAGAATAATTACTTAAAAATGGGTACGATAATACCTTACGCGTGGATTTCCACTGCTGTACATTATTTTAGACAGTTATTGCTAGATTTGTGTAAACATCGCATTGAGAAGAATGGTCCTAATAATCGAAATGACATTAGTATATTATAGGTCATCCGTGTTAATAACAATCGCAACTGTCAAATTCTTCAGAGAATCAAGCAGGAAGTCTGGAAGCAAAAACACAATAAAGGAAATATTAGGTTAAAGGTATAATCGGTTGCATGAATATGATTTTTGGAAGTCGCAAAACGTCTATATACAATCCATCAATGCACGTCTGGTATGACGGATTATCAAATCAAAATTATGCAATTAACCATGACAATTCCAAAAACAGTTCTGTGCTGGCCTATTGTGTATAGGAGAATATCAAACATCAATTCGAATGTTAATGTGGAAAGGTATCCCATTTCTTCGATTTTGATTGACAACTAACCAAAAATGAACAATAATAGTGTCTGTTTATATATGAATTTAATTGATTCCGGTAGTGGTACATATTATTTCACGTTAAGTAGGTGATTTTGCACAAGGTCATGTTAACAACTTGTATAAACATTTTTTTGAAAAGAAAAACAGATAACAGGATGCCAGAGTATCGTTTCGTAAAATGAATTAAGAGCGTGAAAGCATTTGTATGTTGTTTAACTTGTAGTGTGGCCTAAAATCTATTCTAATTTGTTCAATTTTCTTTTAAACTTACTTCATGCTTCTCGTTAAGCTTTCCAAAAAAATGTAAAACTGATTTTTAGTCTCGTTAAATCATGCACAAAATATAAAGAATGATTTAGATAATTAGATCTCTAATCTTAGCCGTTATTATTTTGTTGTGTGTTGTCCCATATACATCTATCTGTGTAAGTGATTGTTACTTTACCAAGACTCTGCCAAATTTATGATGATTTTGATGACTCTAGAACCTTGCATTACACACCATTACTTACATGCTATATGATCAACTTTTCTGATCCATTCCACACCTTTTCTTTCACAATGCAATCGCATTACCAGTACTAAAGTTTATCTTTAAATAAAGAATCACTTCAGTACTTGTAATTAATTTCAAAAGTTATTTCTGTTAAAAATTTGATTGAGACTGTCCATTTTTGGATATTGATAGTAGCTGGTATGACCTTGCTTGGTCATGAACTTCTGAACTTCACCAAAATATAGTGGTACTTTTGTGTTTCTCATCAAATATTTTTCTTTAAAAATCACATAGCGCGCCGAAGTGACAATAGACGTTGCTGTTTTACTACGAACTATATACCACATAAGGGGTTTTGCGGCGGAAAAGGCCATCGTGTGTACACTGTATAGGTTAACAGTAAAACTGCTGGTAGTAGCATTGTAACTGATATTCCAGGTTCTGAGTAACGATCTGTTCCTGTAATGGTAGCTCTTTTTTTTTTTTTTTTTAGCGAATCCTAAATGTTTTGACTTGAACTTTAATGATGGATTGGTTTTAAACGTTACCCTACTATGCAAAGGAAATTATTATAGATCTTTTAGTATTATGCACTTATAAGAATCTAATAATTATTATTAGCAGTAGTTGTAGTAGAAGTAGTAGTAGTAGTAGTAGCAGTAGTCGTAGTAGTAGTAGTAGTAGTAGTAGTAGTAGTAGTAGTAGTAGTAGTAGTAGTAGTATTAGTAGCACTACTAGTAGTAGAAGTAGTATAGAAGTATTTTGAAGAGGTAAACAAAATTTATGTTAGCGAATTTTGTGCATGGTTTCCATTTGGGGTCATAATTATAATTGCTAGCAAACTATATGATTAACTCATTGACAGATCGATGAATTAAAGTTAACCAAAATAGAGCGTTTCCTGTACTAAAATTGTCAAAAAGCTGCAGGAGATATTGTCATTATGTTTTGGATTCTTTCCTGGTTAATTCTGCTCAATAATATCGTCAAAGATTTTGAAGAATTTGCAATACCTTTTTGAAGTTCATGTTTTGAATGATATTCAACATAGATTGATAAATTGATTGAGAATAATAACTATAATAACTAGTCTTGCTCCTAATTTGTACATGTATGTTGAATATCAGAATGATTGCAAAATTTGATTGTTGAAAATACCCCCAAAATGAGGTATATTTATTGCTCCATGATGTAGGGAAATGCATTTTTTATTCAAATGGCTATACTGTGAGTCATACACATTTTTGTGCATAGATGAATATACACACAAACAATGGCGTTTTCAAACGAAAAACCACGTTTCCTTTACCGGTGTACAAAAGTTTGGTTGCGCGGCCGCTGTGGAAATTTTAGGGGAAACCCCGGATCGGCGCTGTGTGTGCCGTTTCAAGGTATGACGTCATGATCTGGTGTTTACATAAGACTAGTGACGTTAAAGGTATTGCACAATGCCAGGATTTCGCCACGTATTCTACAGGGTATACCCAATTTCAGGTGCCTGGCTAGATTTATGGTCTGAATAATTCTCCTGGGGATTTTTTTTTTTTACCCAGGGATTGGTTCATGTCATTTTCATAAATAAACTAGTACCGTATTGTATATGCAATAGAAATCATGTTTGGAGTACGTTAAGCGTCATCTTCGAGAAATGGTGGACACGGCTATTTAAAAACGATTAAAGTTAAATTTGTTAAGTCTTTCCCATCGTATTGTTTTAATTTAGAATTTCTGTCGCGCCGCATGCAAAGTAATGCCCCATTTCACTTTAACATGGAGAATCAGTTCTTTTAACTGGGAGGTTCCATGCTATTCTCATAACTCTATTGCAAGGCAAGGCTTCATGGCAGTATGAACATGATAACTATTGTGGTAATTATTTACACAGGGTAAGCCAGCGGTATTGATATTGCATGCATGCTCTCCCTATTATTATTATGCAGTTCGCAGTATGAACATGAAAATCATGTGGTAATTATTTACCCAGGCCAGGGTATACCACATCGGTATTGATATAGCCTCTTGTCGATGGCCCTGGCGTTTTTGGAGTCCGTAGTCGACATCGAGGAGAAAATGTTCGCTCGCCAGAATTTTCGCCTCGATGTCGACGGACTCAAACAGCGCCTTAGTATTGATACTGCATGCATGATCTCCCTGCATGTGGGCCCTGGAATTATTATCACCCCAGTATTACCAGGTGCCCATTTAATGCAGCTAAGTCGATAGATATAAATTATTATTTGTATACAGAACACCTTGTACAGGACTAGTATGTCGAGCACTGAGCTAGGATCGAACCCATGACCTTTCGTGTCAAGAGCCTATACTAGTGTACTACAGCAAGGCGATACAACTCATTGACTACAGTATACAATCACTGCAAGCAATGAAAAGGAGGGGAGCAATATCGATGTTGTTTATGTAATTCTGTTGCATGTTTTTACTTGATTAGTGTAGGCCTAATTTACACAAATTATATTTATGGGAGATTCATAACAAACTGCCTTCACAGATCGTTGTCCGTTTTTTTTTTTTTTTTTTTTTTTTTTTTTTTCCTTTTTTTTTTTTTTTTCTTTCTTTCTTTTTTTTTCTTTTTTTCTGGCGAGCCCGGTAAAATTAGTGAGTTATTCTACATTCGTTTGTAATTATGGTTTTGTTTTGTTTTTCTTTCCTTTTTCTTTGGTGCTTTGTTTATTTGTGTTTTATTGAGGGTCATTTGCCCTTAAAGGTAATACAAAGTTTTGGTATGGGGTCATAAATTTGGTTCAAATGAACATATTGGAAGCATTATGTGATCCTACAATATTCAGTCATCGGTGTCGCGGTTGAAACCGAATCTTAAGTTATGAAATTATAAATAATTAACTCTTTATGCTGTATAGCTCCCTCTAAAGGTCAAGATATTAATTAAGCTATAAAACAATGTTTCTTGACTAAAATCGACCGATTGGCTATTCCCGTTTGGAAGTTATATATCACAACTACATATTCTGAGATTTTCATGGTCCCAGCTACTATTGTACGATCGTAGGCGCTATTTGAAATGTATCAAAATTTACCGGGAGCACCGGTAAATTGTTATATTCCATTTTTCTCGAAAGCAGAAGTGTTTTAGGGGCTAACTTTTCTAGTGCTTATAATACATCCACAGGGGCATCAGAATGTATCAAAATCCACCCAATTTTCAAAAATTCCCAACCTTTGTATTACCTTTAATCTATTTCTTCAATTCCATGTTTGCCTGCATGTGTTTGGTATAATATTAAAAAGATTCAAACGTTTACCGATCCGTTATGTGAATTTATCGAATAACAAATAGGTAAAGATCGTCATACTTTTATTATAAACGTTATAGAAAATTATCAGTAAAAAAGCTCAGACAATGTACACTGAGTTAAAAAAAAAATGACGTAACAGCGGTCTAGTTACCTAACTCTTCAGTTTTCCCAGGGTATCGAGCATTGTTTTGAATGTAATTGATGCCTTGACTGCCTCGCTTTTTTTTAAGGAGAAAATGCCGCCAGTTTCTGAGTCGTCCCATTGATTCTGTATCGTCTGCACAAAACTCTGCATAGAATAGATAGGGAGCTCCATTGCGCATGCTCAGTGGGCGTGTCTATATTGTGGCTGGCTACGTCACCCGCAAGGGATTTTTTGCTCAGTCACAATTACTCACAAAATGATAGCACACTGTATACAGTACGAACAATGCCAGCGCAGCAGGCGACACTGAAGCCGGGTTTCTTATAAATAGGGCTGGTCGGCCTGTGATCGAGTCATATTGCTTCCTGAATTCAAACCAGACAGTTCCAGACTTCCGAAAGAACTGAGCTTAGAGAGAGATCTCATATTTTGAAACTGAGAGAGATCATAGTCAGTTATTATTGCAACTAAACGTCAAACTGTGGAAGCCGAATTAACATTTTTGTGAGAACATTGCAAAATCATTTACTTGCTCTTCAAGTACAAGACCGTATTTATAAGTACGAACATTTTAACTGCGAAGTGAAGGAATACTCCTGCATAGTTGATTTTACGTGATATGAGCTTAGTTTGCCAGTACACAGTCATGTCTCCTACTGCTTCATCCGCCCCAGCTGACCAGCAGCCCACCCGCCTGAACCAGCGGCGTAACGCCATGGCCAATGTCCATGCTGGTATCTCATCCAGCGACATCAACCAGATCAAAGAACAGGCTCCCGCCTGCCTCACGACGGCTCGGCCGACCTGCCTCTCAACGACGGGTTCACCAACCATGCGAGGAGGAGCAAGCAGCGAAGCCAGTGGATTATCAGCAATGGCTTTCCAGGCGACGGCGATGACGACCGGAGATCACTCGACATCCTCCCCTGTGCAGAGCCCGGGCCTCAAGCACCGCCGCAACGCTGTACCCGATGTCCTTGCTGTGCTCGACGAGGGAAACCTTGGCCGTATCCTTGCTGCCCGAGAAGCATCGCTCCACAATGACCAGGAAGACGACCACCAGCATGAATTCACGTTCTGAGCATCATCGATTTGCCTGAATCCCTTTCGATGAGAGAGACTTATGAACAATTGAACTTTTGTACTGCATTTTCCACACATCATTTTCTACATCTGTCATCAGGCGCAAGTAATGTTTTTAAAGTACATTTACTATTTAACAATATCCATGGTATTATTGAGATGTTAAAGCATATCTAATTCATTGATGTTTATTGTTTTATTTTGCAACATGCTACCTTTTATTTACTATTTAAAATATCGATGAGCTCGATTGCTCTTGATTGTCAAAACTATCCCTCAATTTATTACATTCTTTTGATGAATATCGCCCATTTACTGTCCGAATTGCCCCATTTCTCGTATAGGCCTAATTTGATTATGCTAACTACCATACATCCTACGTTGTCCCATTCAGTATGACGTCATCGTGTCTCATGAGAGACGACTCAGGGCGGAGAGAATGTCATTGTCATAGTAATCTGATTTCCTCAGGGAATATTCTACTATTCCCCACCAGAACTTCACTCACCTTGTAATTTATGGTTCGCTCATCCATCTACTATCAAATTCATTATATTTACTTAATGGATAGAAAAGGAATCAGGCTAAATGCTTGCAAGCAATTTGTGGTCGCCCTTTCACCATTGCAGAGTGTGGTGATGACGTCAGAGGAGTTGAAGCAAATTAAATTTATCAATGAATAATTCATCTTTATAAACGTTTAAAATTGCTTTGTACGTAGTAGCGATGACTTAAGTCGTATCCTCGACGTGCAATAAAATTATGGTCGTTTTTATTTTGGATGAGTTGTAAACCATTTCATGACTGAATGTATACCACTATAGGCCTATCTTGCAAAGGTACACGTAATAACATGTACGTGGCGGTCTCTGTAAGACCATTGAGAGTTAACTTGATTATTGCACAAGATTAAATCAGTACTACGTCACACCGACGGATTAATGAACATAGCGCTCAAATAGATAGGCCTATTTCCACCATGACTCATACCCGTGTCAAAGGGCAGTAAGCCATGCTTAGTAAGATTGACACCAGGCGATATAAATAATAGAAATCTTTGACAATCGAATGTCATTGAGGTCAGCCATGCATGACGTTTTGGACAGTTTTTACTGCCCAATCGGTGACGGTAATATACTTGGAATGCAACTTCACTTTGAGCATAATAATGGGAGTATAGTTTACGATGTAGGCGTACTATATACGCCGCTTGCATTGTACAACCTTCGTTCTGTTTGCATTATGATTTTCGAGTTTCTCTTTGCAGAATGGGCTCGTGTTTGTCCAACGCAAAGTCTGAAAAAGTATTAACCTAAACCAATGTTGGGGTTGGGTGATCACATTTTGTCTGACAAAAAGCAGGATTGTAATGGAATGTCTTGGGGTTGCACAATGAGTAATAGTGTGTCACAATGCTACTTCTTTTATCATAACATATCAGGTCGATTCGATAGGTTCATCAGGGATATAATTACACGTATATGAATTTCCTGTAATATCTATTAGCTTGAAAATATACTTCTCTTTATAATAATTGAGTAATTTATGAATATTTTTGTGTTGGTCTAATGCGGAAATTGGATATCTAATGCGTATGCTACACTTGAATGTCACATAATTATGACGATTTTTAATATTTTTATTTTTGATGACACCCCTGTAATTTTTATAATTCATATTCATAATTTTATTGTTATATATTGATATTTATTAAGCGACATACTTACACGATATTTACGAAATCACCAATTTCCTTAATTAATCATCTTATAAGATTATACGAGTTCACTGCATGAGTGAGCAGTTCTTGTTCTATGATTGATATTGTTTTACTGAAATGAATTTACATTGTACTAACTATATGATGATAATATTGCCGATAAACTTTGTACTATTTATTTAAAAAGTGATGAATTTCACTTTCAATAAAATTGCAAAAATTATACTTCGATTGTTTCATGTATATCTTCTGTATCTTGTACCGTACGATACTATATAGCCCCAAAAGGCCGAAAGTTTATTGTTTACGAAACATTGTAGAATGCAGATAACAGAAAGCAATATTTGGATGAAGAGAGATAATTATGAACTAAGAAATATGACAGTAGAAGAGAGAATAAGAGACGGGAAAGTAGAGAGAGAGAGAGAGAGGGGGTGATTAGTGAAATATAGTACTTACAACATGATGGAGAAATAAGAAATGCGTGGAATGTATATGAGAAAGAGAGAGAGAGTGGAAAAGGAGATACGTGGGAAGGAAAAGACAGCATGGTAGAGAGAAATGAATTAGGATGAAGAAAGAAAGAAAATCAAAGAGGGCAAAGGGTTGATAACAGAAATGAGAGAGGGGGGGGGGGAGTTAAGTATACATTATTGATGTTCTGAAGAGATAACCCTGGTGGTATATAAAACCGAATCAAAATTCTGAGATATAAAAAACAATGTATCTCTCACCTTTTACATTATACGCTTTTTCATTTCTGTAGCAAATTCTTTCTGCTGATCCCTCTCTTTCCTTTACTCTCTCCTTTTTTTTTTCTTTTTCTTATTACTGTCTGAATTGTCTTTATCTAGGTTTGCTCTTAAGCAATCCTTCTCAAATTTGCATTTCCCCTTCTTTTTCTTTGTTTCGTTGCCCCCCCCCCCCCTTCTCTCTCTCTCTCTCTCTCTCTCTCTCTCTCTTTTTTTCTCTCTCTCTCTCTCTCTTTCTCTATCTCTCCTCTCTCTTTCTTCCTCTCTCTCTATGTCCATCCCCTCCCTCTCTCCCCCTCCCTCTCTCTGTCTGTCACTATCTCTATTTCTTTATCTCTCGGTGTCCTTATTCTCTCATATTTCACTCGCCCCTATAACACCAGCGCCTCCATCCCTCTCAGCTCAGTGGCTAGACCCTCGATATGCCACTGTCACAGAGACCCATTTTTTTTCTCTATCAAATCACAACTTCAGAAAGGCTGAAAGGAAAAGAAAAACACTTCAGTGAAGAACAAAAAACACCATATCAAAATGTGATAAACATTATTTCATGTTTTTCACGCATATTTGACCAAACTGGAAGCTTTTGATGATCTCTATAGCCAAATGAAGAGAGTTTGATTTCCATAGTGTAGACGTATTCTTGCTATTATCTCGACTTTTCTCCTATTTGTATTTATTTAGCTTCATTTTGTTAAACTCGTTAATGGGACATTAAGCATATACACGTAGTCGGCGAAGTAATGGCGTCAAGTTCTCGCGTCAGTGGAGAAAAACAAATATGTACGTATCTATAGGTACTGTTTATACCTGATATCGTTAGCATTATGAATATTATATCAAGAGGAGAAAAACAAAACACTTCACTTCGTCACTTCACTTCGCAAAGAATGTTAATGTACGAAATTAATGAAAAGATGATATTTTCACGTGTTCGTGTTCGTGCAAGTAGCAGATTGTTTATTCAGCTCTTTTCGATTTTTGAGGGGAACATAAGAAATAAAAGAATAAATTTCTACATTTTGTTTTCCTTCAAAGAATTGTTTACTCTTTAATAAGGCATCTGTTCTGATCGTGATACATACATGGAACTTCATACCGATGGATATCGTCATAACTCGTGGAGATGCATGTTTATTGTGGTTCATTCACTTGACTCTTAATCCAAGGGTTGAGGGTTCGAATCCCAGTCTGACACGAACGTCCTTTGGCAATACATTAATCCACATTTGCCACTCTCCATCCGGGTGGAAAGGGGTACCTGGCAATTGCTGGGGTAATCTTTTACAGGACCCGTAGGAAGAACAGTTTTCATTCGGATGCGGCTACCCTGTGTAAAGAAGACCTGGGGAGTGCTTCACAAAGCCTAAGATTAACTTTAAGTTGGACTTAACTTTGTGATCATGAATTTTGTACGTCCCTTGAGAAACCAATGCCAGGAATGGTTAGATGAAGTAGTGGCATGAACGGCCTACCATATAGTTAAGTCCAACTTAAAGTCTTTGTGAAAAACTCCCCTGATTATATAACTAGTAGTGGTTTGAAACAAAATTGTACTATTCCCTGCATGGCCTGGGGAGGGGGGAAACATAAAAGTCCCCCAAAATGTATATATCATTATTTCATGGCGTCTTTGGGTGTCTATAATTGCAGCCGGTATAAGGTGGGACGTGTTTCTTTTGTACTTTGTGTATGGAATTTTGGATTTAGGCAGGGACACATGACCCGAGCCCCACACCCACCCCACCCCCCCCCCCCCCCGTAAGTTCGATATTGATTATCACCACCTAACATGCCCATGTAACCTTGCCTCCCATATTATGAAAGTTGATCAATTCTATGGTTTGATATGGTTTATAGGCCTACGTTGTTGGCATGTGTAATTTTTTTTATTTTTTTTAAAATGTGTTTTATTTAAACAATCAAATGCAATCACACTATTTACAAGTAATTATAAAAAGATTACAAAAAGCAGTAAAACAGAGAAAAACCTCACGAAAAGTAAATTTATAAGGTAGGCTAGACCCAAACGTTTCACTAGGGTATTTTCTTTTATTCTACTTCTTTTGAGAATTTTCTCATTTTACGTCATCCTGTTTATTGTAGTATCTGTATGATTTATGTTTTATTTATTGAATTAGTCTAGTGACGTCAGTATTTTGAGCATGCCTGTGTATAATAAACTTATGTGTCTTCAGTTTGCAAATCCTGCTGCTCCTGAGTGGTGGTGTTGCTGCGGCTGGTGATGTTTTTGTTGTTGTTCATGTTGTATCTAGGACAGCTACTCCCTGACCTACCACGATTTAATAACTTTTTTTTTCGAATCACTGAAACAAAACATCACATGTATGCTCATGTATCGTATACATACCCTTCTTTCCACACATACATACAAAGCCGTTGTCTGTGCACCCCCTCCCCCAAACAAACATATGATTCTCTCGCTTTGCTCTCTCTCTCTCTCTCTCCCAAATTTAGAACCTAGACCACTGACACTAAGGCGATGGAATTGTTTTTTGATGATGATAATTGTCCGTAGTATACAGCAGTGCGAGGGTTCTGCCTCCCACCGATCTCTACGAAGTGTTCAACATCGAATTGCGCAATATTATGACGTCATGCTTTCGTCACTTTTTTAAGGTAAACTAACCGCGATTTTGGCAGCAGATGGTACATCATAACAAATATGATAACGTAAAATGATGATGCAAGTTTCTCAACTCGTTTTTGCTGCCAAGAGAATGTTCTACGCGGGATATAAAATGAAATCGAATCAGAATCATGCAGTCCGAATTCTTGCCATGAGTAATCTGTTTATCGACAGTGAAATATTTCCAGTCCTATATTCACTTTTCGACAAATTTCACGACATGACTTTCATGTCCGTTTGGGCAAACCATGTAGAAATATGGAGGTAAACAAAATAATTAGGGTGTTATTGTGGTGCAACTCCGGACCGTATTCGTGTTTGGTTTTAATCCCCATTTATTTCGTTTGTGAGAAGGAGAGAGGGAATGGTAAAGAAGAAAGTAAGTTTGAGGGAGGAGAGAAAGATTAAAGAGAAGGGGGAGAGATGAAAGAGAGGGGGCTTAGAGAGAGAGAGAGAGAGAGAAGGGACAATTATTTACTCTTTCATGGTTTACGTCTTTTGTGGTCAACTGAGCGATTAATCACATGATATTTCACCTATTTAATGAGAATACCAGAAAGAACGAACGAAGATAATGTTTACAGAAAATAGCAGCCGACGATATTACTCATCAATCAGCATCGATCTGTTAACGCTCACTAGACCGCAATGTGCATGAGTGAATTTTATTATTGTTTGTTCTCATCATAACCAATCGTACTAATCAAATAATTAATATTGGAATTGGAATTGTAATTTGTATGGTTTGGTTTGGTTTGGTTTTATTTACGATAATAAAAATATAAAATACAAACATCGTAACACATAATTAAACAATAAGCTAAAATATTTGACAAGGACTATTCTCGTAAAAAAAAAATTATATATGTAAAATCCTATTTGCACTAGTTTGACCAGGAGGGATTACCTCCCTGCGTGGTCACTGACACGTGGTTATCTCATCAAATCAGCTCTCAATTAACACAAGAAAAAAGGGGATCATGGGACCAGGGGCGACCACGGTCATCGCTTATGCATTGTTTGCTATAATTATGGAGGGCGCAAGTATAGCTTTAAGTATAAGTAGTGCAGCGGGCCTTTAAAATTGAAATGAATATCGAGGGATCACCCGCTTCAGATCAACCGACAAGATTTGATCTGTTCTTCCTCGCGGTCCATCAATTCTTGTCTTTCCATTTGGTAAATGAGAGCTAGCAAATAATAATACAAGTCTCTTTACATAATTTTGTGATATCTCTCCCTTTCAAAATCCCTGTGGACAGTTGCCAAATGATGGGGTTTAATGCTAATTTATTTCAACCGCATACAAATCCGAGATTATGGATTTGATAATAAATTAATGTAACTTATATAGTGCCAAATCCACTCTGTGGAGTGCTCAAGGCGCATGTAGTAATGACCAAGAAATAAACAGAAGCGTTTTTTACATGATTTTTAAAGAAATCAGAGGTTATACACTTTTTAATGTCTTCAGGAAGGTATATTCCATAAGGTAGGACACGCGTGAGCAAAGGATCTTTCCCCCAAGCAAGTTTGCAACTTTAGGAATCACAAGGGAACGGGAAGTGGATGAGCGTAAGATCTCGTGGGGGTGTAATTTTGGATTTAAAAAATAGCGTATTGGGGAGCAGATCCGTGAATGCAGTGAAAATTGAGCAGCACAATCTTGAAAATAATGCGATCTTTAATGACAGGGAGCCAGTGCCGCGACTGCAAAACATGGGTGATATGGATATGCTTGGTGGACAAAGTGACAATGCGAGCCGCAATGTTTTGAAGCTTCTGGAGCTTGGACAACACACAGATCTATGGTAAATTGAACAGAAGGGCATTGCCAAAGTCAAGAAGGGAGGAAATCAAGGCGTGGACTATTTTTTGTATGTTGAGCGGTGTTTTTTTCTTCCCAAAAACCTTTTCTGTTTCTCGTTGACAAATTTGACAATGTAATACTCTCCTGTTTGTCACGTTAGAAAATAAGAAGAAAAATAACGGTAAATAATAATGACATCACTTTTTTTTCTTTCTTTTTTTAATAGTTTTTTTTTTTTATTGATTCCAAACAATACAAATTAATTTTTAGAAATAAGGTACTTTTTTTTTTCCTTGACATAATTCAAAACATTTACATTACATACATTGTACATTATTGATGAAATCAAAAATGAAATCAGTTTTATCATAAAACAAATAACCCCATCCAACCAAACACACTGCTACTACTACCCCCCCCCCCTCCCCATCATGCGACACACACTCCACCCGACCACACTTCCACCGCACACTGTTCCTAGCTAGACATCACCCCCCCCCCCCCCCAACCCCCAACACACATGCACACACACATGCACACACACGCGCACAACACACATTGACTTTGTTATATCAATGAACGATCTTGTTCAATATTTTGGCAAATTGGTAATGCGAATGTAAACGTATATTTCGGACATGGCATTGCTGTGTATACATCGGAAACATCCGTTTTTGTTTTATCGGAAATATTCTCATTTCCTGTCGTCGTGGAGAGAAAAAAAGTTTTCTTTAACTGTAAGAATTAACGCGGGAAAGAAGGATGTAGGTGGTTGTCAACGAGTTTCTAGTCTGAAACTAGGAGGACATGAGAGATGAAAAAGTGAAAATGCAATCTTTTTTCATGCTCTTGAATAATTGAAGGGAGGATTTCAGAGAGGAAAAAGGTTAATCTAATATTAAAGGTGGGACAACGTCGCTAGAAGCTTGCCATTGCATGAATCTTGAGATGCGTGATGTAGGAGGTGTGTAACAGGAGATGTTATGATTGTATGATGACGCCATTCACGACCACTTTACGCTTGTTCGAGTATGCAATACACCTCATCCCCAAGTCGACCGTCTATCCCCCCCCCCCCCCCTCTCTCTCTCTCTCTCTCTCTCTCTCTCTCTCTCTCTTCTTTCTCTCTCTCTCTCTCTCTCTCTTTCTCTCTTCTTTCTCTCTCTCTCTCACACACACACACACTCTCCTCTCCTCTTTTATTCTTTCTCTCCTCCCCATTCTCTCCTTATCCATATATCTCTCTGTTTATCTCACTCCCTTTCTCTTGATTTCTCTCTACCTCACTTTTCTTTATCTTCCAGTTTCTTTTGGACATGTCTGTTACTTCCACTATCATTCTCTCTCTCTCTCTCTCTCTCTCTCTCTCTCTCTCTCTCTCTCTCTCTCTCTCTCTCTCTCTCTCTCTCTCTCTCTTTCTCTCTCTTAGCTTTCCGTCATCTGTACGTATCCGACGTGTTCACTATCTATAGCCATCGTTCTCATCCTCTATTACCTCTCATTGAACATTATACATCTCACGTTTCGATTCTTCTTTTCTTTCTTCTTCTTCTTTTCTTTCCTCTTCTGCTTTTCTTTCCTCTCTAATGCAGTCTTTCACAATCTCGTATTTCATTCATTGGCACTATATAACGTGTGGACTGTTAGCCAAGTCGCCAGTCTGTCACAGCTGCCTTGAGTATTAGTCAAGAAGTGAAATATTGTCACTCGTTCTTTCTTTTCTCTCTTCTCTCTTTCTCTTATTGCATTTATCGGAATCATTCATGGTGTGGGTTGTTAGCCATGTCGCTAGGTTTTTTCCCCATCACAGCTGCTACTTCGAATATTATTGATATTCAAGAAGTGAAATAATGTTAGTAGTAAACAGAAGTTTCCATGACGACTCTCTCCATCTCACCTTACCTCCCAATAATTTGACCTATATTACTTGGGTGATCTTTTCCTCCCAATTCACATCAACCTCTTCATGGGCCGTCGATCTTGGCAAGAAGCCATAAGATGTTCCCATCGATACAACTAGAGCAACGACAATTGGGGCGTCGCCAGAATATCGGCAATCTCAAACATCCTCCGCAAACACACCAGAAGTGTCCTTCACATGCAAAGTCCTCAGGTTCAGAAAAAAATGAAGTAAAGTGTACAGACCGTCAACAAAAGTGATTCCAGTACGGAAAGAGTGTTCCCAGTACTAAATTGCTTATGCTGAAAAATTTATTGACAAATTTGTAAGCAATATTAGATTTGCCGGCAGATTTGTTATGAGAGGTGTCACGACAGCGCCCCCCCCCCCCCCCTTCTTCCTCCCTCCCCGCATCTGTCTCGTACGTGTCGATGTGTTTCCGGAAAGATTGTTTCATTCACAACTTGACCGAGTTTTATACTTCCCGAATGATTTCTTGTGAAGATGGCCACCCCTTCCCCTCCCACCCTCTCTGTGACACTCTTCTCAATGAAATAAATTCCGACAATTTTCCTGAGATTTGCCGACATATTTGTGGCGGTGGGTGTCGCCTCCCCCCCCCCCCCTCCCCCTCCCCCTCCCCCTCCCTTCCATCGGTCCATCGATGACGCCTTTGTCGACCTTGGATGTATGTATCAAGATGTTTGAAGAATGTCAAGTTGATAAATCACGGACAGAAGTTTAGTGTCAGATGGTGTTGTCGCCGGACAAAGAATCAAAATAATGATGGACAACATGCTCCCATCAAGTTATAGATTGGTCAATAGGTGTGTGTTAAAGCCTATCTGCTCTAGTTTGGCCAGGAGGAATTAGACCTCCCTGCATGGTCACTGATAGGTGGTTATCTCATCAAAACAGCTCTCAATATTAACATAAGAAAAAGAGGACCATGGGGGACCAGTGGTCACCGATTAGGCATTGTTTGCTATAGAGGTCGCAAGTAGCAAGGTGTATAGTGCAGTGAGGCTTTAAGGGATACTCTCAACTCTCGACACGACCCCTATACCTTCCGGACTATAAGCCTCTGTCTTAGTATCGAGATTGACCGTGGTTTCTAGAATGCCAAGTTGAACTTGAACTTTGAAGAGTCATAAGTGAAATATGCGTGGTTGTTTACTTGAGAGAGCAATGCAAGAGTTGGAGGTGACATGCATCGCTATCATCCCATGACTGTAGTTTGTTTGTGTTGGCTACAGGCCTCTTGTTCCGTTACATACAAACACAAGACATGTACCAAGCAAATAAGACAAATCTCAAAGTTGGTCACACGGTCTTTAAAACGACTAATGTATGTTAGGATACTGGAAGTCGGATGAAAGAAATTATCCGACAAACAAAATACATATTTTTTAAAGCAAATCTTAAACTTGTCGAGACGGGTTTAAAGATGTAATAGGAAAGACTTAAAAATTTGCCGACATAAGATAACGCCTCTGCATCTGTACGTATCTACCAAGATGCTTCTCGAATGCCAAGTTGAAGAGTCGCAGACAGATGCATGATGATGGTTTAACTTCAGAAAGAATTTTGGATATGTAGGTCGATCTGTGGAGGTGACATGCATAAATTATAGTCATGACGGTCGAAAGAAAAATCCTCTCCCGATTATTTGTTGAAGTTAGTTATGGTATCTCTGTAATGGTAATTATGAATCTCTGTCACCCCGCCTACCCCGCCAAGACCGAGCTATGCTCGTGGTCATGTTGGTCATTGTGGATAAATGGATAATGACTTGCAATTTCTTATTCGGTCTCTTGTCGGTCAGGGCATCGCATCACGAAACCGCCATTTTTCAGTCCAAGCTCGCCGACTTCCCCTTGAAACACGTGTTGATTTTATTACACGTGTTTAAAGGTACTTTGTCCCATTTATTTGCAGGCCATAAAAAATGAAAAGGTTAAATTCCAACGGCATTTGAAAGACAATACTAATTTAGAACTTCCCTCAAAAAAGGACAGTGCTAACGTTTGAATTTCACAGATAGGACATACGTGACACATTTATTATTCCTGCAAAGTTCTACAGAATTTGATGTTGGCTGCAAATGGGATGTTTGCGACCTTGTCCTTCTGACGGGTTCGTAAAACGATGACCTGATGGTGGACTGTCTGGTTAGTGTGACTGTACTATAAGATTAGAGATTTTTTTATAGGAATGGAATGGAATGGAATTTATTTATTCATTTTACACACGGTAAAAAGTCCAAACAGTGACAATATTGGATTCCATTGGGGCCATGTCAAACATTTAAAATTGATAAATGGAAAACATTAAAGCTTATATATTTTATTACATGTAGTTGAATCAAAAGAAAATCAAGCAAAATGGCTAATCACCAGTCATAAAACAATATAAAACATGATAAAAAGTCAATGTGGCTGAACACAAAAGAGTTAAAGGGTTAAAGGTTCAATAGTTTGGGAAAGTCGAAAGGTTTAAAAGTTAAACATAGTTTATCAGTTTTGTTTTCTTTTGTAATGGTTCAAATGTTCAAAAGAAGTATAAAAATAGTGTATAAATATATTTTTGTTAATGTAAAAAAAAAAAATACACTTGTAAAACGTTTATAGCAATGGAAGTTAAAAAGAGATTGCGTAATCAACATAAAAAATCACAGATGTGATTAAAACTTTCTATCCAAAATAACAGAAGGAACAATCATTCAAAATATACCGAAACAGAAACATTGTTAATTCAGACAATTTCTTTAAAACAATAACGCAACAATGAAAAACTCCAGCATTGCAGCATGACATACGCCCAAAATAAATAATAAGTACATTAGTGTGTTCATTGATTTACATGTACTGACCATCAATGGCTTGTGAGGTAAAGACGAGGAAATTTAGGTCATGACACACATAATAGATTGTGTTTATCACGGAGTCTGGCGAAAATATATTAATGTTTAATTCATTGGTTGTCTTGGTGATTGCTCATATTCTATAAGCCAGTCTTCTTCTTCTTCTTCTCGAATCACTCACTATACACAAGCCCGGTCCAGCGGAGGACGGGGGATCTTTCCTTTGACTCTTGAGGTTAAAACTCTGTGGCCCGAATTCACAAAGGAGGTTTGTCGACAAACCTAGGTTTATGTGCGTCATATGACGCGTTTCGACGCGTTTTTACAAACGTTTAGGTCTTTGGGGTCACAGGGGGCTGGGTGAGGGGGCAGACTACTAAAAGGTGTTTCATCGTCTTTTCCTCCCCGCAGTCACACACAGTTCCTTTAGTACACTGATTGTACGTTAGTGAATCACATAAACAAACATACAAATGCAAACTAAAGGTGCTTACAAACAATTTTGATGAAAACACGTTGTTCTTTGATCATATATTTTATGATTATATCAAACGGCTCAACCTGGCAAGCAGTAACCATCCTCCATTTGTCAAAGTAGATGATGTAGGTCTACTGCGTATCTAGAACGTAAATTCAGTGCTGTTTGATTGTAAAAGACTGAAATTGAAACGAGGTCTTCTGGTAAACGTCCACTGAATTCTAAAGAGAACCACAGTTGTAACCCGCAGCGCTCGGCTAGCCATTGAAATGTCATGCCAGCATTGCTTTCACATTCAATGCCAGTGGCGTATCCAGGGTTTTGAAATGGGGGGTGGGGGGGGGTGTGGTAGCGCTACAGCGGCCAAACATAGGTTCAACGTATTACGATTAGGGTTCAGGTTGTGGTTAGGGATTGGGTTACGACTAGAGTTGGGATCAGAGTTTGAGTCAGGGTTATGGTCAGGGTCAGGATAATGCTCCGGGGTTAGGGTTGGGCCGGGGTACTTGTGCGATTTGGTATTCTGCACTTGTTTCGTTTACGGCCTTGTACTTGTATGCTTAATTGTAGGACAACCCGTCACGCGTAGATACAATGTATTATGGTTAGGGTTCAGGTTGAGGTTAGGGAGCGGGTTACGACTAGAGTTAGGATCAGAGTTGGAGTCAGGGTTAGGTTCTATGGTCAGGGTCAGGGTAATGCACAGAGTCAGGGTTGGGCCTGGTTACTTGTGCGATTTGTATTCTGCACTTGTTTCGTTAAACCTTGTACTTGTGTGCTAATGGAGTTTACCCGGAAAGTGAGGCACGTTCCCTGCTCCTCCCCCCCCCCCCCCCCCCCCGCTCCTCATTTCAATGCTGGCTGATAAACAATATGCACCCCATGGAGTTTGCTATTGAAAGAGCAACAAAAGGTCTACGTTGGTAACCTAATTGATAATCATGATCAAATTATATGATTACCTTCGCTGCATCTAATCCTTTTATCTACGAAAGCAGTAGTATGTTCATTGGTATTATCATGCACAACATGGCATAGGCGCCGGGGGAGCCGGGAGGGGGTATGCGGTAGCTACATTGTACGCCTCAACAATGGCGTACCTAGGCACGCATGATACTCTTTTTTTAAAGGGTGGTCTATTCATCATCCCTATCCCCCACGTTATCAATAGAACTAATTAGTAGATAATGTACCCCCCCCCCCCCGACCCGTATCAACCAATGATAACTATGTGCCCCACATCAATGTTTACCCCTTTCACCGCGTCAGTATATTATATGCCCCTAGTATCCATAGAAATTGTGTGCCCCCAATCTCAAAAAATATTGTAACACCCCCCCCCCCCCACACCACACCCTTCCCCGTACCAATAGACAACAGTTTGCGTGTCTACACAGCCCCGTTCCTCAATGATTGTAGTTACCACCAAGTCCATGCGAAGAAATTGACGCCTTGACCCCAGTTGACCCCGAATTAACTACGTCATCGGTCAACATGGAGTCTGTGTTTCAAGTAAAGCTTGCTGGTTGCATCACTATATCTGGATCAGTTCCCTCGTGTATTCTGACTGGTTTACAACACCACACATGGGTTGTGAAATCGCGAAAGGGCAAGGGCTGGGGGCAACAGCCCCACCCACCCCCCCCCCCTCCAATGGACAAAAAACATTATTTTTGCATTGACAAGTCATCTTTCATAATGATTATACTATACGGAAGTTGTCAAATGGCTCTCGAGATGAGTGCTGGCCACTTTGCTTTCATGACCATACAAAAGAGAAAGGTTTCATTATTACTTTCGTTTGCTTTAACTGAAGTTACAGACGGTATATTTTTTAATTATTATCATTTTCAAAACTGTTGAGTCATTGATGAGTGAGTCATAATGAGGAGGAGGAGGAGGACTAGCAGTTGCTAATCATGAAGGTGTCTGATACCATTCGCAGCTTTCACTTCTATAGTCTAGACGTGTGTGTGTGGGTTTGATAAAGCATCGTTTGATGATTCAGTGTCGGTCCTAATGACAAGGCACTTAGGAATGCCATTTAAAAAATAATGATAATAGCAAACAACAAAATAGAAACGCATGATAATCTGAAGTAGAGGGTTTCTATTACTTTCTAACTATACTCGTAATTAAAGATAGATCTTATACATTTGAGGCTTATGGTTGCACCATGTGAGAGGGGGCTCGGGGAGTCCTGAAAAGGGCTGTTGGTAATCTTTGTTTCTTGAGTGTGTGTATCGATACTTATAATGACCATACAGTTTGGAATGCCAGTCAAAAAAAAAATCATAATATTCTGAAGTGTGAGGTTTCTCGTTAGTCATAATCATAACTACACTTGCTATTAAAGGTATAGGTCATATTATTTTCATAATCATAAAGTTATCTGAGACCATAATGAAGCTTTCACTGTCTTCTAGTCTAGACGATTGCGTGTATGTGGGTTTGTACAAACATTTTTTTGTGTGATTCAGTGACCATCATAATGACCACAGAAATATGAAAGCCAGCAGCTCAGGTGTCATATTTCTATATAGCAATAACTTGCACGCGTGAGACCATTCGAAATGTTTTACCTCAAGTATAGACGATTGTGTGTGGGTGTGTATGAATCCTTTCAATGGTTCAGTATTCAGTAACATTCATAATGACCACAGAAATAAGGACAGCTCGTCTAGAGAAAAAAAATGATGAAGCTCGGGGTGTCACATTTCTAATAGCAATAACTGGCACGCGTTAGTTATCCTACAGACCATGCGAAGTGTTTTACCTCAAATGTAGACGATCATTGTGTGTGGGTTTGTTCAAACATCCTTTCAATGATTCAGTAATAATCATAATGACCATAGACATAAGGAAAGCCAGTCTAAAAAAAAATGATTGAAGCCTAATCGGGGTGTCACATTTCTAAAAGCAATAAGTGGCACGCGTAATTAAAGGTTTAGGTCATACTATTTTTCGTTATCATGAAGTTTTCTGAGACCATTCAGAGTGTTTTACCTCGAGTATAGACGATTGTGTGTGGGTGTGTATAATATCCTTTAATGATTCACTGACAATCGTAATGACCATAGAAATATTAAAGCCAGTCTAGAACAAAACGACTGAAGGTCGGGGTGTCACATTTCTAAAAGCAAGAACTGGCACGCGTAATTAAAGGTTTAGGTATACAGTTTTCGAAATTGTAAAGTTGTCTGAGATCATTCGAAGCTTTTTACCTCAAGTGTAGTAGATTGTGTGTGGGTTGGTTTAAACATCCTTTTAAATAACGATTCACTGACAATCGTAATGACCACATAGGATTCTCAGGACACAACATAAATGCGTGTGTATAGTATAGTCAATTTTTCTTGAACCACAGTTAAATGGTTCTGTTACTTTGTATTACTATAGAGGTAGAGGTGCCGTGGTCTAGTAGATACGTCACAAGACTGTGGATCACATGGTTTGCGGTTCGAGTCCAGCCGTGGCACTAATGTCCGTTGGCAAGACATATGCCGGAAACCTCATCCCCCCCCCCCCCCCTCCAAGGGAGCGGAGCGTGTGCACTGGTAATAGCGAAACGAAATTACAAATACAAATGTGACTATTATTATTATTATTTACACTTTAAAATGATTCTTCATAGCCCCCAAATTTTGAAATTTATCTTTGATATAATAATACATGTACAGCTTACTATTATCGCTAAACACGTGGGAACGGCCCTTAGCAAATCTCAACGTTTTCCAATCTCTATACCAGGGGCGGCGATCCCGGAGGTAGTGGGACACGTCCCCCCCCCCCCCCCCCTCAAATTTGTTAGAGGGATTGTCCCCCCCCCCGGAAAATTTGAAAAAGTGCACCAAAAATGTATAGCAAATACTAACTAAAGACTGCAACACACTTTTAGGCTCTGGAGGGCCCAAGAGTAAAGCGTTTAGACTAATGAAAATGCAAAAAATCTACTCGTTCGGTCGCTACGCTCCCTCAGATAATGTCCTTCAAAATGTACAAATAAATATTGTAGAAAATCTGTATTCCCTTGGTATCACGTTACCACAGATTACACTATGCTCCCTCGTCCCTCTCGCATTTCGTCCCCCCCCCCCCCCCCCCCGGTCATGAAAAGAAATCGCCGCCCCTACTCCAATACAGTATTCCTCATTGCGGAAGCTTACAGCTTTTATCAATACAATGATTAGGATTTCATGGTAATGACTTCCGATTTCCTGGACAATATTATCTTACTTCCGTTTCCTTTCCATTTTATCTCACCAACCTGGCCAACTATAGATATCCGTCCTCAACTATATAGCCGCTTTTGCACATGAATATTTCATTTTGCTGGCAGGCGTCTTAAATCCGGAGTAATTGGAAGACGGTATTATGACAATAAGGGGGGGGGAAAGGAGAGAAAGAGTAAGATTGTGGATCAATTATCATGAATCAGTGCGTCAAGACTCTCTCACGATTGGAGTACAGGAAACTCCTTTATGATATGAAAGGATGAGGGGGTTACCAAACGTGATAGGCGATGATGATGATGATAATAACGTGAATGATGATCAAGATTTCATTCATTTTTTTAAATTTTTTTAAAATTGTAATAATATGTTACATGCATGAACATCGCATTACACCTTTTGTGATACCGCCGAACATCAATTCAATCCATTGTTCGAAACTTGTCTGCTGAACGATAGAGTTTCTCTTTAATTACCCAAGCTAATAATTATTATTTTTCGTCTTCTTCTTCTTCTCCTTCTTCTTTTTCTTCTCCTTCTTCTTTTTCTTCTTATTCTTCTTGAATTCCTCCGTTTGGCGAAGAACTGAGGTTATCTGAAAACAGAGATGCTTAATATTAGGTTTTTTTTCTTTTTTTTTAATTTTGTCTGTCCATGCCGAGATATTTGACAATGTAAACGAGTCGAATTTTAATTGAAATGAGTTTGAATTACGTAGAATTAACTTTCGGATTGATTAAAACACCGAGAAAGCATTTGGACACAAGTTTAACCCTGATTAGCACTTCGTTATTGGCAATCAAACATTCTTTGTAAACGAAAATTGGAGAGGAATTCGTACGTATTTGAATCTTTACGTATATACGTGAGAAGTTATTCTCTCGGGGCGTGTATTGACTTATCGAGTACATCTTGACATAATAGGAAGGAAGTGATGGAGTGAGAGGGAATTCCCGATAAATTTACCAAGAAATATCCGTGTGCCAAATGATTTCTGCTGGCAGTCTCGCAGTAAGTTAAAGAGATAGTCGAGTTCTGGGGAGAGGTGAAATATAATTTGTGAGCGTTTTCATTTTTATTATGCAAGTGTGGAAGAACATCAGAGAGAAAAATTTCCCCGAAAAGCATGGCTCTTCAAATGCCTTCGTATTCTAAATATTACATGTAACAGCTTTAAGATGAGGACCACATTTTTTTATGCCATAAGTTTGTGTAGTCCCATATACATCTTTCTGTGTACAGTGCTTGATACTTTTGCCAAGACTGGGCCAAATTTCTTATCATTTTGATGATTCCTGAACCTTGTAGAAATTGCAGTACACACCAATACTGCATGATCAACCTTTTCTGATCGATTCCACACCGTTTTTTCACAATGCAATCGCTTGACCAGAACTCAACTTTATCATTTATCTTTAATCTTTAGTCTCTCGGAGTGTTGCTTCTCTTCCCGTGTGTATATGCACGTCCCAGGCTCGACCATTTTGAATGAGGGGAGGGGAGGGGAGGGGTGGGAGGTGTGGCCCAACTGCCCAATAAAGCAGACGACCCCTTTTGAAGAAGCAAACAAGTACAATGATAATTTTTAAAAAGGAAGAATGATTTCTCCTTCAGGGGCGTCAGTTTGGAGGAGTTGGTGAGCAGTACATAGTGATCATGATTGTGATAGTGATAATTTATTGAGGACTTCTTTTTTTAATCATTTATTATTATTCGGCAAAGACAAAATTAGGAAAACAGATGTTGTTGCTGTTGTTGCTTCTGCTGCTGCTTCTGACAATTTTAACAAATTATAAATGCATTCATACTTTATTTAAATTGTTTGCGAAGTCAACCCAATACCGTACCCCCCCCCCCCCCCCCCCCCCCTCCCTTCCCCATCATTAACACTCCAAATGGCTTAGTGACTCACCTGTCCTGCGATTCAAATTCAAATGTTCCGGAAAGATTTGCAACCATAAAAAAGTCCTCATATTTCACTTTGCAGACAAGGTTGAAAAATATTTTTTTAAATTATCCGGCAGACCTTTTATAAAGGCGCTGACCACCCCCCCCCCCCTCCCCCAATCTCGTATCGCACACCTCTCATCAACGCCCCTGGCTGACGCAACCATAATTGACGTACTTTCTCTCGACGAGCAGATTCTTAGCTCCAGGGAAGGTTTAAAACATCGCAGTGACTTCCATGCAGAGAGACAATCAAGGGCAATTTATATAGTTATACCCATGATTTCTAATACCCTTTAGAAATCATGTCCAGATTACCTGAAACGTCACTGTTGTATTCACACGTTTCAGTAGACCTCGGTCATGGACAATGCCATTGGGAATAATTATCTTTGATTTTTTTTTCTTCTTTTGTGACAATCTTTGCGATGCACGTGTTACGCTGTGTTTTAACACGTCACTTTCCCAATCAATAACTTAACCGTCTTGGTCTTTCTTTCTTTGCTCTCTCTCTCTCTCTCTCTCTCTCTCTCTCACTATCACTCTCTATCTATCTATTTATCTATCTTGTTCGAAGAAAGACGCCTTTGTGTCCTTAGCACGTATGCAACCCTTCGCCTCATATACTAATCCCAAATGACAGTTAGATCTACAGAGCGGACTTTAGAGTAATGCAAATCACTACAAGCAATTACTGAAATGACGCAGACAACTGGAAGATCTTCTGAAAAAGATTTCAATTGGATTCCCCTCTTTTTGTATCTCTTGTTGTCATATGTTGCCCTATTTTCACTTGCTGTGAATCTCCCTGTTCTTCTTAGTAACTAACTCATTGATTTATATTTTCTTAAGTTGACCAATTTACTGGCGCAAGTCCAGCTCGTGGAAGACTTTTAGAGGAATGATGAAAAAGTAATTATAGTATAATTAAGCGGGAAAATCCCTGACATACCCCCTACGTGTTTTTCTTTCTTTCTTTCTTCCTTCTTCCTTTCTTTAATTTTTCTTTTCTTCTTTGTTTTTTCTTTCGTCTTTCGTTCTACTGTTTCGTTCCGAGGGGTAGGTGATCAACTGCCATCTCTCTTCTCCCGTACTTTATCTCTTTTCATTGAAAAATATTTGTGTTTGTATGCATCTCATTTAATGTACTGAAAACTTGATAATTATGTATTTGAATATATATTATTCTGAAAACGCAGGAGAAAGAAAAAACTATCCACAATTCATCACTCATGCTTGCCAAATGTATTGCATCATGGGATGGAAAAAATAATCTTGACAATTACTAAGAAGAAGAATTTGTCTTCTTCATCTCGTCTCTAACGTGAATTTGATCGGTTCGTTAATGAGGATAATTCATATTAAAATTATACCCTGTTTTATTTTTTGCTTAGGTTTTATCACCGATGATTTAATTCGAGTTGAAGAAAAGGGAGAGCAAAAGAAGTACATGGGTGTATGCAAACTTCCTGGAGAAGACACGAAGGTAATTGCTTGAAGCTTGAATTTTAAAGCCTGTCTGCACTTGTTTGACCAGGGGGTAAGACCTCCCTGCAAGGTCACTGACAGGTGGTTATCTCATCAAATCAGCTCTCAATATTTATTAACATAAGAAAAAGAGGATCATGGGGGGACAACCAGTCACCGATTAGGCATTGTAACTAGTAGTGCAGTGGGGCTTTAAGAAAGTTTGAAAAAAATCTCTCCAAATCGATACTTGTCAATCATTTACAACTATCAATATGTACATTTAAAAAAATTGATTTACGAAATCTATAAAATGCAACTTACTATTTTCATGAAGAATATGCCTACTTATTTTGGATATGATAACTGGAAGTGATTTCCTCATTAATATTTACTTAAGCGACGTTGTATTTGATGAGTCTGAGGTCAATTGATACACCAGCTCCAAAGCGATTCATGTTAATTTTTAAAAGCGACAAAATTGAATACATGTTTTTATCCATATTCCTATTCTAAACAGTTAAACGTATTTTAGGAAATGATTTTGATGAATTAAAGTAATTTCCTACAAAAGTACTTGCTCCCAGTTTGAAATGTTAAAAAAAATGGAAACCCGCTCAAAAATGATTATGAGCGTTTTATGAATGAAGAAGTCAACAAACTAAATACTAGTTTCTATTTCATTAGTAGTCATTAACAAGATACAGAAATACATCTACTCAACACTGGGAAACAGAAGTGTGATGTCCTAAAATGATGATCAAGGTAATTTCCCTTTTTCCTGTAGCATCGTCGAATTGACATCATCGTAGCGCCATACAGTGAGTACCCGTGTGCACTGGTTCATTTCACTGGATCGGGACACTTCAATCGGTCAATGAGGGCGCTAGCCAAGAAGAAGGTAAGCACCAGTTACACTCACATGTTATATCAAAGGTAAAACTTGCATGAGATAGTGGCTGTTCATCAGCATTTTTTGTGAATATGATCGGATGGGAAGTATCAGCTTGGATGAATCATTATTTATATTACAGATTAAGGAATATCTGTAGAATGTTATGCTATTTTTTGTTATTACAAAATAGAAACATGACTTATATCAATAAATGAAACAGTTTAATTTAGAGATGAAAACATTTTTTAATGAGGATGGGAAAAGAAATGTGTACCTGTAAATTACTGGGAGTTTTGTAATGCTTTTCTTTTGCATGTCAAAATTGATTATATTTCTGTGAAATTCTATAGATTATTTAAAATATGTAATATTGTTTGAATAGTTATGTTGAAAGAGGGCTACTGTCAATCTATCTCTCCCCATCTCTTCCTCTCTTGCAATTGTTCCCCCCCCCCCCCACCCCCCCCCCCCCCCTCTCTCTTTCTTCATCT
Organism: Strongylocentrotus purpuratus; assembly: GCF_000002235.5. NCBI lineage: Eukaryota > Metazoa > Echinodermata > Echinoidea > Camarodonta > Strongylocentrotidae > Strongylocentrotus > Strongylocentrotus purpuratus. Next base: position 9,736,141 of record NW_022145600.1, read on the forward strand.
GATTTCTTTTACATATTCTGTGTTTTTCTCTCACTTAGGGGATGTCACTATCAGAGCATGCATTGCGGACAGGGGTCGTACGCAGAGGTCAAGAGAAAATTCATGAAGGAACTCCGCTGCCAGTCCACTGTGAGAAAGATATCTTTGATCACCTTGGTTTAGAATACAGAGAATCACATGAGAGGGACTACTAGAAGGATTTTGAATTATTATTAGTCCATATTATGGAAATCAATTGAAATTGATTAATGTAATAATTTGAGGAGAAAACATATGAGTGTAGGATTCATTATAAATAGTACTTTTCCTTGATCGCTTTTGTATGTAGAACTCTCCATTGTCATTTTGAAAATCTATCAAATTTTATATGATTCATATTTTTGTAATAAAATTTTAAAATCAAATTCTCTCATATTTACGCCCAATATGAAATTAATGAACTCTTAAATATAGTTGAGTAAATGCTCGTGATTACAATGTATTTGTTTCAAAATAATAATGAGTGAATGATACAAAGAAACTAGATATGTGCAATAAATGTATAAAAACATAATATTCAAATCGTTAATCGATAAGAATATTCTGAAACTTGCTGTTGTCAATCAAATTTTCATAATGCTTCTTAGATGTATATTAAGGTATAGACCGCTGGCACAGCCAACATTTAGATGTGACATGCAGAATATAGACTGCAATTATGTACAACTCTTACTTTATCACGGTAGATGTATGTTTGTAATGTTCTACCCTTAGCTTATGAATGAATTTTACTGCTACTTTAATGAAATTAATGAATTGGCCAACCCAACTGTTACAACAGGATGAACTTTTACTGCTGCACATTAAAAATATTTTGTATATTGATCATCTATATATGATTCTACCAAGGCATATGCCCAATCCTTCTTCATTCTAAAGATGATTTCTGAGTACGGCTGTGCAAATTTATGGAGAGAATGCAAAGTTTAAATGATTCCTCAGACAAATACATGTACAATAGCTATTTTCTGAAGTGATGATCTAGTATTATGCAATAATTTGAGATTTGATGTTGGAACAAGGTGATGGCATATTGATAGCAGTATGATTCTGCAAATTGTATTATATGTTCTATTGTTCTACATGTGTATAAATGAAATCAATTCATATCAACTCTATTTTCATCAATGACCTCATCAGAATTTTCAATTCATTATTAATACTGCTAATATAAATACTGTATATATTTAGTTTGTAATAAAATGAAAAGTCAAATCTATTTGAAAACAAAATATGAAAATTATTGTTTGTTGTCATTCATTGTTTGTTTGTTTTTATTCAAAGTTTTGTTTTCAGTTGTTACTCAACCCATTTCTTTTTCTGTAAATTGCATTCTCCCTCTCTTACTTCTTCTCTTCCACCATGCACACTCTCCATTTTCTCTCTTCCTCTCTGTCTCTTTCCCTCTGTCTCTTTCTCTCTTCCTTTATTTTATTTCCCCTCTCTCTCTCTCTCTCTCTCTCTCTCTCTCTCTCTCTCTCACTCTCTCTCTCTCTCTCTCTCACTCTCTCTCTCTCTCTCTCTCTCTCTCCTTCTCCCATCACTGTGGTAAAAAAATACCACATATTACGAAGACCTTCAACAGAATACTTCCTCTCAAACTATAACTACAAAGGAACACACACACAACGATAAGAAATTCTTGGGGCAACAATTATGTTTTATTTCCAACAAGCATGAGTAATTTTGCATAACATTATCAAATAATGAAAGTATACGACCGTTGAGAAATAACTTACAACCTATTCATGAATACATTAAAACAGTGGTGCAGGATTCCCTTTGAAATCAAGAACCTTCCATCCATCACGTCCTGTTGCTGCTCATCACACCTCCCAAACTAAACGACAATCAACTCTTTTTTTTTTTTAATTTCCGTTTTTCCGTGACCTGTACCCCAGAAAATGACTATTTCTATCGACAAAATATCACACCGATTTTTCAATGCTCCCTGCTAATATTAATACTCTAAAGTAGTCAGCAGTGTATGTACAAGTTATGTTTATTTATTTTACAGTAAAGAGCATGAAGAAATATTTACACACTACACAAATTGTCGATGATTTCTTGTCCTTTTTTTTTTTCAAGTCGTAAACAAAAGCCAAGTGGATGAATTTGGCAAACACACACGATCGTGATAGAAATAAAACAGAGAGATACCTCCTGAGAAGAAGCTATTAAAGAGAGTATATCGAGGGGTCAGTGACACAAAGATGTAACTCCATTTTGAGAAAAAGTGGTTATGTGTCACTGAGCACTCGGGCCTTAAGGAGTTAAGTCTATGTTGCACTAGCCATTGACTTCAATGGGGTGTTTGGTGGACGTAAGTCTTTGTGTTTCCTCGAAAGCCCACATTTTTCGGAACATTCTGATATCAAATACTCATTTTGGCAAAATATGGAGTTACGTCTTTGTGTCACTGAACCCTCGATATATCGATATATAGTTCAAAAACTTGATGCGGTAAAGCATCTAGAAGAATGGGCGACAAAATAACTGGGTTTATTACAAACAATCTTACAAGCAACTGAAGGAGTAAAAAAAAAAAGATTTAAAAGAGAGAATGAAGAAAAACAAAATCGTAACAGCCACTGCAGCAAATTTATGTCATTATTTCACGTCATGCAAGAGACGGGCACAGACCCGTTTCATTCCCGAAGCGAGAAGGAGGGGGGGGGGGGGGGTGTTCCCCCGATTCTTTCCTCGTAGGATTGATGCTCTTGGTTCCAGACAAAGACGCAAAACGAAGACAAAAAAGTTAGTCATAAATATGCTAATTTGTCATGAATATGCTAATTCGTCATGAATATGCTAATTTATCATGAAGATGCTAATTAAGTCATGAGTATGCTAATCAAGGTACACAATTAAATCTCACGTTTCTCATGCGTTTGTTTGGCTTCTTCTGTTCTAGGCTAACAAATAGCTTTCATTTCTTCTGACTCCCTCTTTTCTTTCAATACAAAGACAGCAAATCATGTAATGTGCTGAAGTTACATAACAAAACATTATTGACGCCATATACCTGTACCCCAAAAAACCTACATCCTTAATGCGTGACTGTAAAAAACCCAGCACACTTACAAGCTTACTTTGTATCTAATCCTCGGATAATAATCGAAATAACATGATTTTGAACTGGTATTTCCTATTTAAAAAGATTTGGTCCATATGATGGGGGGATGTGCTCTTGGCTAAATACATTTACGACTTTCGGCTATTTGCACTTTTGAATAGTAAAGCAGGGATATAAGTACCTGTACGCTGTACATTCTCCTACAAACCTGGTTTATCATTATAATAATAATAAGTCCATTTATATCGCGCAGCTACTATATGAATAAACTTGACTGCGCTTTATACAAAGTATCGTATTATTACCCCGACCATGGCTGAGCTGCCATGATAAGGCGCTAATAAAGCGTTCCAGGAATTTCTTCCTACCGGGTACCCATTTACTTCACCTGGGTGATAGGATATAGGATATAGTACATCACCGTGATATGAATGAAAAGAATAAACCTGACTTAAAGCAAGAACATGGTCAACGTAATGCATGAAACATAACAGGACTATAACGAAAGGATACAACACTTAGCTGATAATGCACATGCAGTAGTATAGAGACCTTTTACAAAAATTAAGTATTTATCCCATCTTAAACATGTACAAATACAAGTGATAAATAGAAATAGTTCATCTCAACCTGTCATAGTACATGATACGTTAATGATGAATTCTGGCTAGTGTTGAGTAAGTATATCTGTTAGATTTGTTGAAACCTGTTGAAGTATATCCTCATGGTCATTACAAACCGTTTTAACGAAACATAGGTCGTGAACAGCTCCTAAAATCTGCGTGTTAAACAATGGTATCAACAAAATTTCTGCATTTTTTTAAAAAACAAAGTTAACTTAATTTACTTTTTTAAACTCAGCAAATATTTCATTGAAATGTTACAAATACTCATTGTTCATATTGATTTCTAAGTCCGTCATATTAAATCAATAAATGAATTTTAATCCTTTACGTGCAATGCAATTGAATATTGAAAATGAATAATTAGAATAATTTCTTGCTAACTATTATTCAATAATACAAAGTGAGGGGGCAATGCGGCTTTCTGATACTCCTATGACTTTTATAGAGGCAAGTTTTTCATTGGCTGTGGAATGCAAAAAAATTACATTACAATCAAACCTATATTTACACAATATCTGAATACAGCCAGTAGAAAGCAACATCCAGGGACCAGTTTCACAAAGACTTTTTTCAATGACAAATTACTAAAATCAGTGACAAATCTGCTTATAATCAATCAGAAGCCAGGATTTCAGTAGCTTATAACAATAACCTGTCATTTGTCACTGATGACAAGTTTTGTGAAACGGGGCCCAGGGGTACATTTTTTAATGATAAATCTAGCACTACAAAAGGAAAACATTCAAAGCAATCCGAATTTGATGGATACCAATTTGACCTCCATTCGAACGTGGCTTGCTTGAAGTACATCCCAACATAGCAACTACAATATATTAATAAATAACAGATTTTAAATGAGGCACTCTAGTAAAGTGAAGTGTGAATATTATCTTAAGTCTGTTAATAATGCCGTCATTGACGTTCCACTAAAGCATGCGGTACATCTTTCCCACATGCTTTTTGACAAAGGAATGCACCTAACCCATCAACAGTCACTCTTTCAGGACATAATTCCACATTTTGGGGTTTGGTTCAACAAACTTTTGATTCAAAGCCCTAAAAAGAAGGCAGATGCACGGGTAGAAAGGGCAAACATTTCTGCAACACACTGCATCCAATGTTCTTGCATGACCATATAGGCCCGAATTCACAAAGGGGGTTTGTCAACAAGTTTTTACAAACCAGGTTTGTAAAAAATGCGTCAAAACGCGTCATATGACATACATAAACCTTGGTTTGTTGACAAACCTCCTTTGTGAATTCGGGCCATTATGTTTGATTCCGGGAATTTTAAAAAGAAAACAAATCTTTAAAGTCCTTAAATTGGCAACACATTGAGAGATTCAAAATCATTGTTTTACTATCAAAATCTGCAACTTTCTTTTCACTTTTTCAACAACATTCTTGCCTAATGTATATTGTTTTCAGAGACATTGCATCTTATTTCAACAATGTAGCAATAAAAGAAAAATATTACATTTGCCAATATTTGAAGAATAGTTGATCAATTTAGCTCTGAAAATAAATCCTTTCCTGGGAGGGGAATGCTAGCTATCCCAGTTGGACATGTAACAGATGTAGTCATTTAGATATTGCCTAGCTACAATGTATGTAGGAGTTGGGAGTATGATGTGTTCCATTGTCAAAAAGCAGAGGGAAAGATTTTGCCAGAAGTTTTGTTGAAAGACGCCTTACTCTCATGAATACCTTACACTGCACATCAAACACATAACTTCAATCTCACTCCATGGCTCAACAAGTCTCGCGAACAGACTGCAAATTTAATTTTATCGGCAAGACTCGTTTCTATGTTGTCTTCCTTTCCATGGGAAAAAAGAAATTCATAAGTCTGACAAATCATGATTGATAAAATCAGTAATCTCAACTCATAAAAACAGCAAGTTTGAAGTCGAATCCATTTAAATGTACATAGCCGCCCATTCAATTCAAAATTATTATCATTATTTCCATCCCCCTCTTGATTCTTACCAATAGAAGTAGTTAAAATCCAATAATTAAAACATGAATTTTATAAAGTATCATAAACCAACGAGTTAATCTTTGCTTAGGATATCATGATTTTGAAGAATGACGATGGTAAATATGCCATGACCGAGGTTTCGCAGCAAGAAGTATAACATTTGACGTCAGCCTTACACACAAACACATAAGATGATAGAGAAAGCGGATGGCTGTCAAGTATTTTCAGTGTCATCATTGTGAAACATCAATTCTTCCTGATGAGATAAACTAAGTCATCGAAAACACGCCTAAAGAGGAACAATCACACCAAAATAATAATTTGTAAGTCCTTAGAAGACTTCAATTCATCTATCTTGAAAATCATTATGAGGCAATCATTTGGTTGAAGACCAAAGAACATAAAGGTACAAATAGGGTCTTAAGATATAACTTGAGAAGAGTTAACAATCGTGCACACTGAATTTTAAGAACTATCTTTTCCAAAGTCAAATTTAGCTCTTTTTTGCAGTGCAATTTTGTGAATTATACTTAATTTCAAAGGAATAATATTTAAATAATTATTCATTTAAAGCTGGCATTTTTTAGAATAAGATAGCAACATGGAACCTCAAACATAAAGAGGGGTAAAAAAAAGAAGGCGATTCCAAGATCCCAATATTGAACATCACTTGGCTCTATGAGAATAGTTGAATGTACATAGCATGATCATAGCATCATCAAGTATTTACAAGAATTTCTACAGCTTGGCTTCCCTCCGAAAGCCGCCCCATCATCACAAATTAGCACTAACCCGTCTTACATGTAGTACAAAAATATACAATAGAGAGAAAATCCAGGCCATTCTGAGGCAGAGCGATCGAATTAACATGTATTTTCTTAGAACGGCTTGGGCTGAACCTTTGTAATGAAATAAATAAGACAGGCATTATCATCACACATGTACAAGACGATACCGCTGGTTACGTGAAAGTGAGTACCCAAACTATTCTTTATTCATTTCACAGGAGTAGATCAGGGGGGTGTTTCACAAAGATCCTAAGTCGAAATTAATTCTAAGTTGGACTTAAAAACTATGGAGAGCCATTATTAGCCTTTAAAATAAAATATATTCAAAAGCAAAAAAGTATTAAAACTTTTTATAAATTCCACACCAAGAACATGAAATCTCCTTGATAATAGAAAATATGAATGATTTGAATCAACATTTTATGCCTTTTAAAATAACTTTTGAAAATTTGTTTCATAATTGTTAAGTCCAACTTAGAAATAAGTTCAACTTAGGATCTTTGTGAAACACCCCTGGAGTATTACTTGTTATACATGAATTTATGTCGGTTCTATTCAGATAAATAAATATTATGCAACTTATATCTACTTGCCCTCGTAATGCCTACCATACATTTTTTTTAAATGTTAGGATGAACCACCAATCGGGTGGAAATACGATGGACTATTTTAATAAGCATGTAAGTTCTATATTGTCATGGTTACTTTTAAACATCCATTTATGGGTTAAACACAATACATCAAAGCAATAATCTTCTTTTTTGTTTGTTATCAAAAGTCAGGAACACTTTTAACAGGTGGAGTATATCCTGTTTCAGCAACCCGCAGTCAATAGTATTGTTTAATTCATTAATATTAAAAAATTATATAAAATTCACTTTTCAAAGTCAGGCAAAATCAATGAAATTTGGCATATATTAAATTGATAAGTATTTCAGACTGCAAGCTTGTATGGTTAGATATTAATAAAAGGATTACGTCAAGGAAAGGTTAAAGTATTGTCTTTAAAATAACTTCAGTTTCTACTTAATCTATTTATTAGCACTAGCTAGAATTCTCTCTTTTTTATAATAAAAATGCAACCTTTTCTAATGATCTTCTCCAGCAAGCTTTTCTTTCATTCTTGAGAAACCCAGTGAAAAAAGTACAGCATACATGAACATACAAATAGTCTTGTCACATATAGAAGGTGCGATAATCCATCTGTTTCTTCACAAAATGTTATAGACTTGGGAAGAAACTTCCGCCACATACATCAAACCATTCACACGCAAACTTCTGGCCGAAGCAACTGACGACACACATCCCTGTCGAGCTTTTAAATACTTTTAAATAAATGGCAATTACACAAGTATTCAATGACTCCATCACTGAAAGCCTCTCACTAGACGAAATTGAGGCACTCGTATTGTTAATACCTTCACAGATAAACAGACAGGCAAAGAGATGTATTGTCTGTTGAGAGAAAGAAGGGCATTAGCTCTGTGTTATTAAAGAAAGGAGACGAGCTAATGCCCTTTTGACTCTCGACAGCGACACCTCGTTGTATTTCAACTGCTCAGTCTGTCTGACAGTGTTCAATCTTGCTTCATGCTACACAATGCTTACATCCATGTAGAAGAACGGCTACTCCCTATCTAAAGTCCACATCCCGCTTCAACCTGAAAGAACCGATTTGTTGAATCTCGCCGCTGAATCATGAACTCGCAACATCGTTTAAGTACCTCTTCAGTGAATGATCTGTCCAAAAAATGTACAACTTAAGCTTTGTCTAGCCGATAGCATTTTGGAAGTATGATACATAAAAGTCGACACTATATTGCAGTTCTTAGACATTCATAAATACTCCATGAGAAGCGTACATGCAACCAAACACTACCCCTAATAAAAAGAGAAATTACGAAGAAGGACACACATCGTTGATTAATAGGTGAGAGAGGGGGTGATATAAGGTGATAAGTGGTGAGAATGGCATATAAGTCCTTGTTCCATCATAGTCAAGACCGTCCAGATCTCAGGTCGCAATACTACAAGATAGTTTCGGTGTCATGAAACAAATTGTAGTCTGTTCTTCATTCAACAATGTTGCCCTACAATATCTCATTTCAAATAGCATTCCAAATACCGGGACGTCATACTTGAAAGGTCTTTTGAATGGCAGGACAAGCTCTTTGTTTCATCTCCCAAAGACCACATTGTTGATTTCTCCAGTGGCCCTCTCCTGTTCTCTCTCTGTACAAATTGGACAGTGCACGTTAACATTAGTGGAATATTATCTTTCGACGAACCCTACTACTACCACTACCAGCCGCAGAAACATACTGAACACAGACGGCGTAACCCTGACCAATATTTGAGAATATCCACCTCCAGACCAGGTCATCGCAAAAGAAGATGATAATTGAAGAGTGAAAAGTGTCGTGTATTGCCTTGTGAGGAACGTGGCGATGACTGAATTGCCAGGTTAGAAACAAACTAGGAATTTATATATCACAGTTTTATTAGAACAGACACAATTCACCAGCCTTCAAATGTTTCGATTTGATACTCTCCACTCTCGAAGCAGGAAATATGTCGAAAACACACCAGTGATTGAAATAATTGCCTACATAACATGTCAACTAAATTTACAAGATTAGCATGACGGAAAATGTGAGAGCGTGCAAAAGAGGAAACGAGACTGGCATCCAATGTCCTCCAAAAATCTTTGGTGTATGTACAATAGGAGAATAGCCTTTAAGTTCACGAGACAAGATGGCACCATTGATTTCCAGTCAGTTAACGGTACGTACACATCAGTCTCAGTAGGCTTAGAGAGTTCATAAACCATGCAGGCAGGGGCGATGAATTGTGTCTGTTCCAGTTATACCGTAACACACATTTACCCAGCAAGTGCCTCTCTCTCTCTCTCTCTCCTCACCACTCTCTTTCTCTCTCACTCACTCTCTTGATCAGGATTAAGTAGCTAGAGCACACGTTGCGTCTAATCACGGTTTACTCTTCTTGCTCTCGGACATTCTTTGGAGGTGGCGATAGTGATGGTTGGCGTGTTGCATTTGGTCGTGCGGCGTCTGCGCGAGGGTGAACTGGTTGGCCGACCCTTTGCTGGGGTTGTTGAGCGTCCCGCCCGGATTGGCCGACACCTTGCTGGGGTTGTTGAGGGCTGCCGCCTGATTGGCCGCCTTCTGCTTGAGTAACGTCCAATCAAAGACGTAGTCGTACTGGTAGTTGAGGGTGCGGAACAGGATGCGGAATAGCTGCCGCAGGTACATGTAGTCCGGCGCTTCCTCAAACTTCATGTTTTTGCAGTATTTCAGGTACATTGCAAATTCAGCAGGGAAACTCTGTACCAGGGGAGATAAGAGAATAAGACCACTGATTTATATAACATCCGGGACCCGTTTCACAAAGCCTTTTTTTAAACGACAAATGACAAATATCAGTGACAAATTTGCTGGTAACCAATCAGAAGCAAGGATTTCAGTAGCTTATAACAACAACTGTCATTTGTCACTGATGACAAGTTTTGTGAAACACCCCCCAGGTTGGCACAAGAACAAACAGCAAGTTACTTTAATACAGTATCCAGCGGTTAGAATACATCCATGCTGCATGTTTATTTTTCATTCTGACAAATCTTGTCACAGGTAGCTAACTAACAATATTCAGGGATCTCATTTTTTTAAGGGAGCCTACATGTAGATAGGGTTCTGCTATCCTTTAATCCACATAGATAGATAGATAGATAAATGGTTTATTCAAATCAAATCAAACATGTAAACAATAAATGTTCATTAATTCCATGCTTCGTAGCTAAAAACTAAATTGCGCAATGGATTACAGAATTAATTATTACAAGGTAAAATTGCACTTACTAATAATAAACTACTATAGATAATAATGCAACTCTTGGCACCGGCGTCGAACCGCTGCGCCATCCCCGTCACCAGTGGGGCACGAAACAGTAAGATCATCTTCTTCAAATGTGAATTTAAAAAACCTTGTTTCATTTACAATGCAGTTATATCTTGATAGTGGTGGTTATTTTACCTAACAGCTAAGAAAGCATAAATGCTTGTTAGTAAGCAACCAGTGGACCGACAGCTTTAGGGTCGCAGGATTACGAGACCATTGCTTTACCAACTGAGCTGTTGCGCTTCCTCTGAGCTATCGCGCCTCCTCGTACAGAGAGATTATTTGTGTGGCATTTGAGTTAACGACCCTGCAGTGCCTCAGTTCTTACCTTGCACAGTGTTTCTGGTGATGTGGACATCTTCTTCTCGCTGATCTTCTCATACTTCTGCTTCTTGGTAGCAGCCTTGAGACCTTGCCACGGCAGACTTCTCCTGTTGAAGTACATCATGACGTAGCCTAGCGATTCAAGGTCATCTCTCCGCCTGTAGGGGTGCCAAAAGAATATAATATAGGCATAGGCAATATATTTAAAGGCATCATTTAACAATGTCAAATCTGAGATGCATGGCCCTTATGTGTCATCAGTGTCTGAGATATGGTGTAATATTGAAACCCTAAAAAAAATTGCGCTTCAAAATGATCAAGAAGTGCCTCAAAAATTAAAAATCTTTGAGTGACCGGTTTTACCATACTCGGTTTCCCCAATAGACTGTAGTGTTATGAAAACCATTCAATTTCCAATCATAAATATCTTGATAATCATACAGGTGATCGGCTTGTAGAAGTCATGGGATTCCTGACTGACCTAAATGTTCATAATTATCATTGCACCATGAGCTAAATCCCGGATTTTTTTTCAGAATCTGAGACAAAGTTACCTGATCCCTTTAGCACTGTACCCCCAAGGCCCGAATTCACAAAGGAGGTTTGTCGACAAACCTTGGTTTTCGTACGTCATATGACGCGTTTTACGCGTTTTTTACAAACCTGGTTTGTAAAGAACAAAAGGAGGTTTGGCGAAACAAAAGGAGGTTTGAGCTCAAACCTTGGTCTGAGCTCAGACCTTGCTTTGTGAATTCGGGCCCAAATGTCTGAAATTTAAACATGGATGTCAAGCATACAGATTCATTCTCAACCTCCTGAGATCAAAGTTTGATTGGAGCCCGGCCTATAAGATCATTTTCAGGAAGATAATGTGACCAAATGTAAATGGCATTGCAAAGTTAATCATGCAGGATCGTTGTACACAAGATAATTTAAACACATTAACATGATATTTTATGCGTAATCCTCATTATATGAAAAGTTCCACTCCTATTGACTCTTACTAAAAAATATAATTGTAATACAAATGTAAAATCAAATGCTTTTATGCTAATTGCCCAGTAAATTACCTTCAAAACAATACAATAGATAAATACCCTCGGAAGTAGTCTGCTCTTTCTAGACCATTGAAGAGAGTTTTTAAGCTTGATGTTTGGCAATATTCATTGTTGTACAGAAAGGTATCAACACTCTGTTCTACATGCTGCCTGTAACAAATCGCCTAATATCAAAGTATCCCTGTTCCTAGAAATCTCATTACGAAAAGATTTACTAGCAATGCTGATTGCTATATCATTACAATTGCTATGTTTACACGGTATTATGGTAATTTTAAACTTTTAAAATTTAAAAGTTTGCGAAACCTTAAAGCTTTAAAAGAAACAAACAACTGTCAAGGACTTGGGTTAATATGGCACCAAAGCAACGAACGCTCAAAGTCTTAAACTACACGCTGGGCAAAGAGAGATTGTAACGGCACGCTGGTAAAAAAAACATCAAAGTTAATTGCGTCCACATCACACATAACGAGTGAGGAGCCCCTGCTGCTCTTAATTTTCACAATAAGTCAATAATCATAAGATCTCTCAGAGTCTAAAATTTCAAGTAAAACTTTAAGTTCCTGAAATCAACTACAAGATAACCTTGAAGTTTAAAACCGCAAGCTAAACTTCGCGTTCACCGACTGCCATGTGAACGCAACTGTTGTGTGTAGCTTGGGTATTAAGCCACAAGCTGAACTTCAAGCTCACGGACTGCCGTGTGAACGCAACTGTTGTGTGTTGCTGGGTATTATCTACTCACGCTTGTTCGATGCCCTGGTGGGCGTGGATGCTGGCATATCTGGCGGTTCCTGTGAGATTCTTGTCATCCTTGTAAGGTATATGCTGTCTTGTCCTGCTATCTCGGTACTTCTTGGCCAGGCCAAAGTCGATGATGAAAACCTTTCGATAGAAAAGAGACAAGGGAGTAACGAGTGATTTTTTTTCCCTTCGCATTTATAACAATTAAACAGGCTTCCGTTTTGCCTGGAACCCTCAATGTACCCTCTTCCAAGCTAAATTATGCCCCAAAAAATTATTTATTATTTTATTTAAAAAGTTTGTTTTTATTTTTTGTTAAGAATAATAGGTTTATGTGAACAAATGTATGATGTAAAAGATATATGGGAGAAATATTACCATCATAATCTGGATATTCACACTGAAATATGCGCATAATCAATACCGCTTGGAATATTAATATATTTACACTCTAATACTCATACATGTACATTAATTGTACCAGCATTTTCTTCAAATTATGTTATTAAATGCATTTACATTTTGCAATAATCATAAAGAAGGAAAATAAGAGAGTCATTTCATCCAGATTCCAGAAACATAACAAGAAATTTGCTGCCAATATTTCAAGGATGTGGCTCTATTCTTTCCTGATATTAATTTTAATTATCGTTTTTTATTTTCAAGTCACTAACAATGCTAACCCATTTTCAATGAAAGTTAAACATTTATGAAAATTACAAATACCTGTAAGTACTACAGTGTGCATGTACAGTGTGCATGTACGTCTACATGTACATGCATATGATTTTAAAGAAAGCATACGTGTACAAGTCTTGAAGGCTATATTACATGACCCATACATGTACAACATGCAAAATAGACACAGAAGCCCATATATTTGAGGACATACATGAACATGTTACAAACTTTTCATTAAAGATTGATCTCTGTCAAGCATTCCAGAGACACTAACAGCTGTGCAGATTTCCTTTTGTTTGCTCATATATACATAAACATGTATGCCCCTTCTGGCCTGACCCATACTGCATATGTTGTATATTGGCATGAAGTTGAACAATGTTTGATTATTCATTATGTTGGCAAGGAAAAACAATTTGAACTATACCAATGTCATGATGTATTTGTCAAAGGCCAACTGTTCAAGAAAAAGCTAGTACGTTTATGCAAAACATCAAGAAAAACTTTAAAGCTTTCTACGTATATCAGTATTCCCTGTGGATCGACAATATGTTACAAAATGTTTAATAGTAATGTTCAATGTATTAAAATTTATACATTGTATATGCCTGCTAACTGTAGATTTAAAAATAATCAGAAATATCTATTTTAGGTAGTGGTCCACAAGGGGTATAAACATTATGGCCCGAATTCACAAAGCAAGGTTTGAGCTCAAACCTCCTTTTTTTTCGCCAAACCTCCTTTTGTTCTTTACAAACCAGGTTTGTAAAAAACGCGTGAAACGCGTCATATAATAATAATAATAATAATAAAAACGTTACTTATCAAGCGCTTACCACCGAAGACATACAAAAACCAAGGTTTGTCGACAAACCTCCTTTGTGAATTCGGGCCTTTAGGTTTGAAAATCAGAAACAGGTTCATATTCATTCTCAACCAAGTTACTTTTGAATAGTAGTAGTCATATTTGTTTTAAAATACTTCAAAATGTGGATCAGATTGAGCCCTTAATTAATTCCTCAAGCCTGGCCACAAGGGACTTTTGAGATTTGCATTATACATCAGTTCATACTCCTTCCCATTCCACGTTCCAGTTTTACATGGTTGAACTTTATCTTTTGGACCACCCTGTATTAATTAATTCATTCATCAATTTATGTCATATCTTTAGAATTTCTGTAAAGTTAAAACACGACAATGACTGATGACATGAGACGTAAATGCAACTAAGACATACTCCTTCCCCGTTCTAATTTCACACGTTTGAACTTTATCTTTTGGATCACCCTGTATTCATTCATTCATTCATCAATTTATTTCACATCTTTAGAATTTCTGTAAAGTTAAAACACAACAATAAAGACATGTGTCAGAAGCCCAGAAGGATGCAGGATTCATCATAAACACACGACATCACCATACAGGACGTGATGAACGTGGGAGACGGAGAGAGAGAGAGAGTGGAAGGAAGAGTTTAATCGTGGTCATGTGATGGAACGTAAATACAAGTGTCATCGTGCCTCAAGCGAAAGGCGCAGAGGAAGGGCTTGTCTAAGGCTCTAGACGCGACTTCCTCGTCGACCTGCCCCTGCTGCCCTGAAATGCCAAACTTCTTGAACGAACGAATGATGCAAATAGCAGCTGAGTTATTTTCGCTTTGCCTCTATAATGCCCGATGTCCTTTTTCTGCAGGTTCATGCTCACATGACAATAATCACGTAACCATCAATGCCTGTGTCATATTCAATTGAATGTGTAATCAACATGCATTTATTCTTGCACATGTACAGCATGTATGTATACACTCGTACATGTATAGTGTAGGTGTACTTGCATACATGTGTGTATGAATAAGTGCTATATTTATATCCAAAGGTCAACTGTCTGTAACTCAAAGTCTGTCACCAAAGTCATAAATAACATCAGGAACGTCCAACGATTTATTGCATTTTGAACTGGATACATGTACATGTAGTGTGTACATGTATATTCTTTAATTATTGCAATGAGACATTAAATGATCATTAATTGCCAATGTGTAACTTGTTTTTTTGAAGGAATATGAGGATACAATTCGTCGCTGTTTTCACGAAGTGACGGTAGTGAAAAAAAATTGCATTCACTTTGCGTTACGATTTTCCTCACTACCGTCACTTCGTGAAAATAGGGACGAATTAATGTACATGTATGTCACTGCCATATTTGATCAAACCATGTACACTGGTTGTGGAGTGAGTTCTTAAATGAAAAAAACAAAGTCCTTTGTTTCTTCATTCTTTCAGAGTAATGCCCATAGGAAAGTGAAAAGTATGCCGCAGACCTGCCGCAGACCTGCCGCAGATCTGCAGCAGACCTGCCGCAGACTTTTAGTCTGCGGCAAAGAGTATGCCGAAGTATGCGGCAGAAAGAAATTTTGCTGCAGACTTGCCGCATACCAGTATGCCACAGGAACAGTCTGCGGCAGATCTGCGGCAGGATGAAATTTTGCTGCAGACTTGCCGCATACTAGTATGCCATAGGAACAGTCTGCGGCAGATCTGCGGCAGGATGAAATTTTGCTGCAGACTTGCCGCATACTAGTATGCCACAGGAACAGTCTGCGGCAGATCTGCGGCAGGATGAAACTTTGCTCCAGACTTGCCGCATACTAGTATGCCACAGGAACAGTCTGCGGCAGATCTGCGGCAGGGCGAAACTTTGCTCCAGACTTGCCGCATACCAGTACGCCACAGGAACAGTCTGCGGCAGGTCTGCCACAGGAAATCCCATTAAAGTCTAATAGGGCCAATTGAAACCAATCATCTCATGCATATTCATTATTACTTTACACGTGTGACAGAAAAATACATTTATCATGATTTGTTAAGCAAATTAAGACAATGCACATCATTTTTGTGATTTCTATTTTCCTTTTGCCATTATTAACCAATAGATTATTTTGTCTGATCATGTTACAATTACATTCACGTTTAAGCAATAGATATATTGATTACTAACCAAGAAACTATGATTACTAACCAAGAAACAATATACATATTTAGTATATATATGTGTACGAGCCTGTGTCACTTTAAATGTTACTCTTGAATACACTTCATATGACCAGTGTGATGAAGTTAATACAATTGAGAATAGAATATACCTAATTGGTAATATATATATATATATTGGTATTACCTAATTGGTAATATCGATATTGCCAATATCGATTATGAAGTATCAATCAGTTTATCACTGGTTCTTGAAATGAAAGAGTATGCGGCAGGTCTGCAGCAAGTCTATATGAGATATGAATATTCATGACGAAGAGTCTGCGGCAGGTCTACAGCAAGTCTGCGGCAGACCTGCCGCAGACTCTTCATCATCCTGAAAGAGTATGCGGCAAGTCTGCAACAAGTCTGCGGCAGACCTGCCGCAGACTCTTCATCATACTGAAAGAGTATGCGGCAAGTCTGCAGCAGACCAGCCGCAGACCTGCCGCAGACTCTTCATCATACTGAAAGAGTATGCGGCAAGTCTGCGGCAGACCTGCCGCAGACTCTTCATCATACTGAAAGAGTATGCGGCAGGTCTGCAGCAAGTCTGCGGCAGACCTGCCGCAGACTCTTCATCATACTGAAAGAGTATGCGGCAAGTCTGCGGCAAGTCTGCGGCAAAACTAATTTGCATGTGAAAAAGATGACTGTCTGCGGCAGGTCTGCTGCAGATCTGCGGCAAGTCTGCCGCAGGAGTATGCGGCAGGCTCATTTCTTTCCTATGGGTGTATTTTGACTGGAAGCTTAAATTAGAAATAGGCTCATACAAACAAAGCTTTATTATTTAATCAAAACATTTTAATTATCCGTGTCTGCGTCAGGTCTTTAATATTATCAATAACATATGCTAAAATTATAAGACAAAATTAGCTCTCAGCCAATGAGATGCCACAATCGCAGTAGCTTATAACAGTTATTAGGTGGTCTGTCGTTTTCGACAGATCACCTATTGTTTTCGTCAGAATTTTCTTTCTTTATTTATTTATTATTATTTATTTTTATTTCTCCCCGTTTTTTGTTCATCGGTTAACTCAAGATCAGTTGTGTTAATTTCTTTCAATTTTGACACAGTCATAGGTCATTGTCATGAGACGTGACAGTAACATTTTCAAGGTCATCATGTCATCGTGACGTCATCCAGGCGCCATTTTGTGTAATCACATTATCAATCATATCTTCATGATGCGTACTCAAAGTTCATTCATATTCATATCACATATACTTCAGGTCAAGGGTCAACAGGTCATGTCATCAAAGGTCACATAAAGGTCATGACGCGCGCGTATGTGCGCGTCAAAATTTAAAATTGCTCATTGGAGAGTACGAATCAGGTCATTTGAAGCATTTCAAAATTTTCCGTCCGTACTTGTCCCCGCGCGCGGTGCGCGCGCTCACAACGCGCGGAAAAGATCAAATTCAATTTGTTTACATGATTTAGATTCCTCTTACCGTAAATGACAATTTACATTAATTTCAGTCACTCTTGACCTTTCATAAGGCCGTGAGCGCGCGTCAAAGTTCAAATTCCGCGCGTGCTGCTATGGGCAATATAATGTAAATTTGATCAAAAACATGCTACTTTATAAATCGAAATAGCTCTTCAGATAGTCCATCGACCCCCAATTTTTATATCATGGTTGGAAAGAGCATGAGTTGGAAATATGATTTCATACCACCCTGACTCGTACAAAGTGAAACAAAGTCTTCATATTTGCATCTAAACTAAAGAAAATGTATTTTGTTGATGACGTCATTTTTGTCTTTGTTTAATTGAGATTATCTCGCTTATCAATGATCGATTTTCTCCCAGATTTCGATATGTTGTAGCTGAGATAATTCTCTATCAGAAATATGCAATTTATTCTTCATTTCGATGACGTCATCATAGTTAAATATTCGATTAAATGCGACAATGCATAATTTGTCATATTTGCGTGTTATGTCTATGGGAGGTCACTTTTTTCAAAACATGAATCTGCATGACAATGTGTTTTGACCAGTATCTCGGTTGTTATTCAACAGTTTTCTCCCAAATTTTAGTATGTTGTAGCTGAGACTATTTGCTATCTAAATATTTCCTTATTTTTTCAATCAGATGTCAGGATCATGCTCATACTCATCATCGTCATCATCATCATCAATATTATCATCATCATCATCATCATCATCAATGTCACCATCATCATCATGGTCTGAAGATGATGATCATCAACATCACCATGATCATGATCATTATCATCATCATCAGTAACATTATCGTTGTTATCATCATATAACATTATCCTTATCATGATCATCATCACCTTTACTATCATGATCATCATCATGTTCATCATGATCATCATTGTTTAAATGTCTATATAACTTCTCCCATTCTCAAATCTATCATAAGACATAGACAGACCACCTTATTCGTCTTTGTGACGAAATAAATTCTAGTTGTAATTGTTATTAATATCAAGTTTTATAAAACAGGGCCTGGGGGGCGTTTCACAAAACTTGTCATTAGTGACAAATGTCAGTTTTTGTTATAAGCTACTGAAATCCTTGCTTCTGATTGGTTATCAGCAGATTTGTCACTGATTTTTGTCCCTGATCTTTGTCATTTGTCGTTGAAAAAAGGCTTTGTGAAATGGGTCCATGGTCTGTATGGAAAAAAATTCTGGCAAAAAATCTAGTACAGAGTCATGTACATGTACGTGCACATTTGTAAGTTATATTTGATTTATAAACGGGTGCAAAGCCAAAGAAGGTTAAAATCACGTTTTTAATCACAGTTCAAATCGCACTTTACTATTACATGTGAATGCGCCTTCTGTAGAGTTTATATACATGTAGAAACACACTCTTACCTGATTGCAATGTCTACCGATGCCCATTAGGAAGTTGTCGGGCTTGATGTCTCGGTGGATGAAATTCTTATTGTGTACATACTCAATTCTTCCAAGCATCTAGAAAAAAAAAGGAAAGAAACAACATTTTAAAAATTGAAATAAAAAAGATGTCCGGCATGATGCGTTAATTGATGAATACCATTCTTATTGTGTACATACCGGTACATGTACTCAATTCTACCAAGTACATGTACATGTATCTAGAAAGGGCAAATAATGAAAGAAATCAAATTTTAAAGAATTTTAACACTTGAAGTTATACAAAGATCTGGGAATTTTGCATTATTGGTTTACTTGCTTTCATGTAAAAAAAAAAAAATCCCTGTTTACATGACATTTTACATGTATTGGTATGCACAATTTTTAAAAATAATATTTACACAAAGATACAGTCATAATGTACATGTACATGTACAATGAAGCTTTTTTTTTAGTGCTAATGTACACTGTACCAATTATTACTCTGTGAATGCACGTAGGCCTACTGTACAAGTACATACAAAAACAGATGTTTATCAGTGTTTATCAGTGTTTATCAGTGTGTATTTGTTTCTTTGTGTTGTTTTTCCCTTGTAAACTCCTTCTTATTTTGCAATTTGCATTTATAGGTACCTGTATGTACATTTCATTGATCTATAGCTTATAGAAAAGAAAGGAACAACACAATTAGCAATTACATAATGTACTAAAGCTGTGAATAACTAGTGCCTTGAGCATAGGTAAGTAAAAAGACAATCAATTTGTCCATTCTTATAATAATGGTTGCATTAGAAGCAGGCACTGTGCACTGCACTGTTATTATGGAAACAGAATACAATACACAGCTCACAACGCCTTTCAAGTTCATATGAATACATGTACAGTGTACATACATACATACAGTATATGGGAAATCACTGTAATGAGCCTTCAATTTAATATTCCTCTACTCCAGCTTTATATTGAAGCACAAGCTTTATGCATCAGCATCCAATTTAAGTGGTAGAGCCAGAGCACGGCTATAATACAAGGTATATTAAACCCAGCGTACAGCCCTACATGTATATGTTTATGAGGTTTATGGAGTCCATGTAATGTATAGGGATTTTGGATGGACAAGCACGTGCCCCTGATGCTTCCTTCCGAATAATTTGGGTTGTTGTTTATTTATACATTTGTGTTGTCTATTTATACATTTGTGTAAACAGCTGATGTGATCAATAAGGTCAAGAGGAGCTAAATACATGGGAAGATCAAATAGTTGTGTAGTAGTAGTACAATGTACATGTAGTAGTAGACTTTATTGGATAACTTGTTTAGCACAATGCTAATCTGCCACAAAACATGTATTAGGCCTATAAAAAAAAGATGTTGTATTGCCCTTTAGGTTCCAAAACATGGGTTGGTCGGTCAATTTTTTTTTTTTTTTCTTGTTCTCTTTTTCTCCCTCTTTGGGCCAATATTTCTCAGTTTTTAATGTTTAATTTTTTTCTTTAAGAAACAGTTAAAAAAAAAAAAAAAATTTTAAAGACAACCATAGATTTCAAGATTTTGGGGTCGGTCGCAATGGGCAAAACAACATCTTTTTGTTAGGCCTTATATGTACATTTTGTATGGTACCACAATTACATGTAGATATCTTCTGAAGCTGTCATTTTGTTAAAATATCACTCATCAAAGTTGACTTTTGGTAAATTATATATTGAATCAAGAAAATTGACCATCCAAGCTGATCATCATCCATTAACTACCGGTACTGATTGCAGTAAACAACAATTTCAAATTTTGTCATGTTGGAGCAGAAAGGTTGGTTTGAAATTTCATATACTGTACCATATCCAGAAGAAGAAAAAAATCCCTGTAACATAAATGTGCTTGTCTACTCTATCACTTCAGTCTATGCTTGCATTGAGAGATAAATTATGATACTCTCAGAGCAGACAATATACATGTACATGTACATCTAATGACAAGATTATAGGTAATGATTGTGAATAAAAGATTGCACACATACATCATACATGTACATGTATACATCCACATACCGGGGTAACTTCTTGATCAGTAACAACATTATTCAAATGGATTTAACCATTCATTGCCTACATGTATATGGATTATGGAAGGTTGAAAACTACATGAAGGCCTACATGTACATGTACATGTGTAGCTATACAGACTAGATAGAATCCATAAATAGATGTTTGAAAAGCAATTTATTGCAATACTGTTGGCATGAATCAGTATTAACGACACATTTTCTTGACCATCCATTCATACTAAATGTAATCTCACTTTTGATAACTGAGCCTGTGCGACCATCTTTTAATCACAGTAGATGCATGTCTACTGCATGACTGATTATGACACCATCGTCTGCAGAGAGCCAGAAGGGCGTTAACTTTCACAGAGAGCTAACGCCTTTATAGCGCTCAGCGGATGACATGTTGATGCCACAATTAGTTTGGCCTCAGACCCATGGCCTCTATAGCATCACTCCTCCTGCCTCACTACACTCACATAATACTAATCACATCACTTTCACTGGTATTTTCGAGGACATCATTTAAAACTTCTTTTGAAATCACTTTCCTGACATCTATTTGGCAGATCTACAGTGTATACGAATACATTTTCTAAACTGTAGTGAGCATTGATCAAAATTTAACATGTAATCTCGATGAATACAGAAACATACTGTCCAGTGTCCAAACACTGCACCTGTCGAGTACACCTAAAATAAATAAATAAGCTTAAAGCTAAAGACCAGTTATAGTCATGCGATTGCATTTTGAAAGAAACGTTGTGGAATCGATCAGAAAAGGTTGATCATCTAGCATATAAGTATTGGTGTGTACTGCTAGGTTCTGGAATCATCAAAATGATAAGAAATATGGCACAGTCTTCGTAAAGTTACAAGCACTGTACACAGAAAGATGTATATGGGACTATACGCACACGTGCGCGACACGGGCGTTTATCTCTCACAGACAATGTAGATAAACTAATTTACCAAATATATCAATTAGTAGGCGGTTTCCCGGCAAAATTTTAATCATCATGTATTAGTCAAAACATATTCTTTCACATGATTGGTAATAAGAGCTTCTATTTCATTTTTTTAAATTGGGGCGTTTCCAATACTGGTCTTTACCTTTAAAGTGTGCATCAATTTTAGAATGGAAATCTTATCACAAGCTCTTTTATCCTTTGCAATTTTCATTTTCAATTTCAATAAAAAAATACTTTTCATTTGACATTCAGCTGTCAAAATATTCCTGCACGCAATTCAATATCCTTCCTCATCTTAAACATTTCTATGAAACTGGTTCAAGAAAAATATTACGGTAGTCAGAGGGCAATAACAGATACATTGTTTGCTCTCTCCTTTCGGTAATCACAGCCGCACAGATCATACTGTTCACACACACACACGTCACACACTGATTCGTATGGTGCACTGCACAATGGTAAATGTTCATGTTATGTGTCATGAACAGGGTGTGTTAGATTTCAGTGTGTTGTGTATGTACGTGTGCGATCCCTAAATAGATATGTTTGGGGAAAGACAGATAGATGCCTTCTGTTTGATGTACAGCTGGCTAGCCTCTATGGTGTATCCTTCCAATAAAAATAAAGATAATATCTGATCAGATGCACCAACAGACCTAACCAACACCAATAGATGTGCAACATTGAGTCGATACAATTAGAAACCTAAATTTACATGCACATGTACATGTATGCTACAGTCTCCACCTTCAATTAGGCTTAAGGCTTTACAATTACATGTACCTGTACTTCACATCTAATGCCTACATGTTTTCCACCTCCCTGCATGTATTTAGATTAATTGCATGTGATTTTTAAATCTACATACATGTGTACATGTACACACCCATCATTCATTGTTGAAGATACTTATTTCAAATATACATTGCACAAAATAAACATGAAGTAATTAACATGTACATGTACTGTATGTAGCCTGTAGGCTAAATCCAAGCTGAAAACACGATTGTTATTGAATGTTGAAAAGATTTGGCAATTATGCATGACAACTACATGTACGTACAGTGTATGTACATGTCTATTTAACTGGTATGCATTTAAAATGTATTATGTCCTAGACAGGTCATTCTTTCTTTCTTTTTTTCTTCTTATTTTTTTCTTCTCCTTGCAAGACTCTCACAACACCACTCTTGACTTACATGTAAGTCATTTCAACCTTTAATCTATGAATATTAAATCTGAATTATTTGCTAGAAATACAACATTGTACATGTTGTACATGTATGTGTACTGTAATATCAAATAATTGCTTTTTTCATACACACATATCATGTATGGAGGTCCCTAAATCAATGTTCTGTATGACTTTTACATGTTTGTTATACTGTAACAGAACATAAACAAAATACTTCATCAGCAATGCAGCATGAAGCATGTGATATAAGATACATGACATTACCGATTCTTAAGTAAACAAAAGATTGAGGTGCGATGGTGCAGTGGTCCGGTAACAGGGAGGTCCCGGGTTAGACAGCAATTTGATGCGCTAGTGCCCTTTGGTAAGGCATAACAACTAATGTACATGTATGCAATTTGAATTCTGACTATTGGAATACATTTACTCGTATAACAGGTGAATTAAAGAAATTGTAATGGGGCACTGAACAAAGAATTGTGCATTAATGTTGATCAGGGGTCAGGGGTGGTTGACCTGGAACCTTAAATTTTGATCACATTTTCAACCTCTATTTGCCTGTCACTTACAGGTAAATTGTCATTGTCAGACAGACTGTCTCATGATGTGTGAATGCAATGCAATGAAATAAACGTCTTGATAAGATTGGAAATGTGCTGGGCGAATTCTCACTTGTCTATTAAATGCATCTGTCTGTGCCATCTTAGACTTTCCATCTATGTACATGTATAAGTTTTAATAAGGGTATGTTGGATATATAGTGGAATAGAAAATGTACCCCGTCAAGTGTAAATAAGACTGGCTTCGACTTTGAAACAGGATTACCTTGCTCTAATACCCATCCATTGACACACCTTGTCTGAAAAGACATGTACAATATTAAAGTGTGAAATAACTCGGTCACACCCAAGAGACAAACTCCAGATCAAGGAGACCCCCCCCCCCCCCCTTTCAGGAAAACAACAACAATATGAATGGCCAAGGTTTTGTTGATTATTTACCAGTGTGGAGTCATTATGGTTGGGTGAATATGGATTTAATACATATCACAGATCAGCAGGGCCTGTTGCATACATGTAAAACTTATCATTGGTATAGCTTTGGTATAAATTCCATGGCAACCTTGAATTGCTTGCCTCTTGAGTGATCTTGCCATCGCAGTGTACTATTGATGGTATTAAAGTTTTATGCAACGGGGCCCTGAACACATTCATTTTCTATAATTATGAGTTTCAGACTTTCAGACCTTAAAGGTCATGTTATTATATCTTGTGCATTTACATTGTACGCATGATGAATCTTAAAGAATTTTTGTTTTGAAACATATCCATTTCAAATTTGCATACCGGTATTCAATGGCATAACAATATTATGTAGAAATCATGTACCATGCAGTCATTGCAGTGTTACATGGAGAGTAGACATACAAGTATGCACAAGAACATACTGTACATACACCAAGTTAAGTGGCATACGTGTACATGTAGCTGCTGTGCCTACACACAGAGAGACAAAATGGCAGACAGATAAGATTGATCGTAAACAAACAGGTTGAATATCAAAACCCTTCCGAAACTGAATGTGAGAGAGACCCTTGCATTATAGTGCACTTGAGTGTATTCATAATTCATTAATTTTCTCACAGTCCTTGGTTAAAGGTAAATTCTCATTTCACCCTGTATAACCTACTATTCAATACAATTAATTTTGACGTCTTTACAAAGAATCTATAATAGTAATACGCTAAGGCTCCGCGGGGGGGCATGACGTCTCCGCCGGCCTTTGTATTCTATTGTTTTTTAATGAGATCGCCGACCCAAGTTGGTGCGGCTATCTCCTCCTGAACCCTGCCCTCGGGGTACCGGTGACCGGTGCCGTCGTCCGCGGGAGAGTCTACTCTAGCGAATTGGCTATACTCCGCCCGAGGTCCTCCTCCGTGTCGACGTCCAGGGCGAAAACAGACGCGACATGCATAATGCAGGATATGCGTGACGACAGAGATACCTCATGGATATTCAACATTGCATCCGTAGACACACGACAGACGACGAGCAACTCACATTAAGTTGCGTATTAAATGCACGATGCACACGATCGGGCTTACCCGAGTAAAGCATCTTTCTATAGGATATCCTTTGTAGTAGCTGCACAAGCCACAGAGATACACACGAAGCTTCGATCCCGTCCACGTCCAAACTTAGAGAACTATTTCCATCATGATTGCCGCGATTTTGATATAGTTTTCGTGAATGGAGGTATGAAATCAAAGCTTATTTTGTGATTACTACGGCCATATAGTCTAGACCTATACTAAATTTTTATTATCATTTTCTAAAGGAAAGTTTTCACAAGAAAATCATTGGACTGACAGTTTAGTCGCAAGCTGCCTTCATACAGTGCAGGGCTTCTGTTCAGTGTGTGTGAGTTGAGACGAGCTTGCAGGAAGCTCCAACACCGGCACCGAGCACCGCAGGCGTCCGACGCCTGCGGCGCCGGTGTTCGAGCTATGGAGTTACGCTGTAGTGTGTGTGAGTTAAGCTGAGCTGAGCTCGAGTCGAAGAGAGTTTCGTGAATAGATTTACGAAACCTGAGCTTAGAATTAGTAAAAGTATTACTCATGTCTACGTTTTTAAACGACTACCTGATTTTCTTGTGAAAATTTTACTTTGAAGAATGATTATCGAAATTCATGGTCAGAAATAATCACAATCTAGGGTCTATTATGTTACAGTTCTTGCATCAAATCAATGCATGAAAACTTAGTTATTGAACTAGAATTTTTTTTTTTTTTTTAAATAGGCAATTATGAAGTAGGTAGCCTGAAACCTGAGCCTTCTAAACAAATCTCAACAAAGTGAAGGCCTATATCCTTTGATGAATTAATGAAAAAGTAGCCCCAGAAAAAAGAGCCCCCGAAAGTTGAAAAAAGTAGCCCACGAAAATTTTTCCAAAAATTTGAAATAGAGCCCCCGAAATGAAAATCTTAATTTTCTGCCTGCGCCCCCCCCCCCCCTCTAGAATCCCGCGATTTCCGCGGGTCCTGAGTTGAGTGTATATATAATATAGGCGTGGGGTCCCCGGGTTTCAAGGGGCCATAAACCCCAAAAAGCTCAGGGGTTACGTTCTTCAAAGTTGGTGGGGGGGGGGGAGAGATCAGATTGCAGCGAGTTGAGTGTATAGGCGTGGGGTCCACGGGTTTCAAGGGTCCATAAACCCCCGAAAGCTCGGGGGTTTTAGGCGTTTAATTAGGGTCAGATGAGCATATTTTTAATACTTTATTTGTGACACTTGCGGGTCACTAATTGGCGTGGGGTCAATACGAGAGTTGCATAGTGTTGCGTACCAACTACGCTGGCCTACATTACTATATGCTGAGGGACGGAACTGGGTACGCAAGATGAACGAAAACAATTCAACATGTTTAATTTTTTTCGCGTACTTTCGGCGTAGAAACTTGACGTAGAAAGTACGCCTTTTTACATACGCAACACTACGCTACATGCCTACGCAACAGTATGCTACCCTACGCCAGATCGACAAAGCAGTAAAAGCTTTCCACACAGTAAGCAACCATAAGCAAACCTGTACGCCAGCCTACGCATAACCTACGCAGGGACTATTTTCTCATTAATACGTAGCCTAATTTCTGCGTAGTCGGTACGCCACACTACGGAACTCTACGCAGTTCCAGTGGCTTGAAGAATAACTACCGGTACAGTTGGATCGTTTTTTAAATTTTTATATAAGGCCAAATTTAAAAAAAAACATGTTTAGCGTCCTGTTTTTTTCGAAAAATGGGAATGAGGAGGCCCTTTTTTTTTTTTCTTCTTTCAAAATGGCCGCTCCATACATTTTCCCTGACATTCGGGCTTTTTTTCAAGATGGCGGCCGACAATTTTTTTTTTTTTCTTTTTTAATATCAGAAATAATTTTAGCAGCTTTTTTTTTTTTTTTTTTTTCTTTCAAAAACTAAAAAAAAAAAAAAAAAAAAAAAAATTAAAAAAAAAAAAAAAAAATTTCAAAAATTTCAAAAAAATAAAAAAATAGGAGGCGGCCCCCAAAAAGGAAACGGACAGGACACTGTTTTATTTTCTTTAAAAAAAAAAAAAAAAAAAAAAAAAAAAATTAAAAAAATTTCAAAAAAATAAATAAATAGGAGGCGGCCCCCAAAAAGGAAGCGGGCGTGGACGCTAAACATGTATATTTTATTTAATGGCCTGAATGGCAAATAAAGTTCTTGGTGGTTTTAATTTAAACACTCTCTATATATCTATTTACACCCCCCGCCCCCCTCTAGAATCCCGCGGATTTCCGCGGGTCCTGCTAGTTAATTATATAATGTGATACTTTTAGTATATTTCATATTATGTTCTAATTTTGTCAATTATGTCAATTATTTTTTGTGAAATGTGAAACAAAATAAACTTGAAACTTGAAAGGTAAATTCTCAATATCATCCATCCATACTCAGAGAAAAATAAAACATCACATGTTGTATCAACTTCAGGTATTAAACCGAATGTAAATATTTGATCAACTGAAAAGAAATTTGCCTTTCCGAATGGGTCCATATTTAATACCTTCATAATCCATCCATAACCAATCTTGATTGATTTTCTTGTTTCATGTGCCTACCCCACTTTTGACCCAGACAGTATGTCATACATTGTATGTTACATGCCTATGACTCCATTGTAGAGTCCAAAAATCCGGATTTTAGTTATCCAGATTTTAGTTATCCTCTTAATTGCTGTCTGTCATCAATTATCCCATTAAGTTCAAGTTCAAGTTCATTTTATTTCACATCCAATAAAAACATCATTATAACATTAAAAATACAATTATACAAAATGCAATATATATATAAAATATAATAAGAACAAATAAAACAACAACAGTAACACTAAAATTGATTAATGGGTGGAGTAGGGATGTGAGGGACCAGCAAAGGCCATTGACCTATCTAGGCTGGTCCCCTTTTTCTACAACCCCAAAAGTAAAATCTTCAGTAATTAAAAGCAAAATATTGACAATATAGACATTACATTAACTAAGACATATAAACACACATACAAGGACAGGCAGAATTAATAAAAGCTAAAAAAGTATATTGTAACTTGATATTTGTTTGTGTTTAAAATTACGCTTAAAACTAGACAATGTTGGGCATGCTTTGAGAGAATCTGGTAAGTTATTCCAAATAATGGATCCTTTATATCTTATTACTGTTCTTGACAAATTATAGCGAAATGAAGGAACATAAAGTTTGTGTGAATTTCTAGTACTATATTGATTTATATCTCTATTGAAAATAAAATAATTATTAAAACAATCAGGTAAAGTAGTTATATTGTACATGTAAGAGAAAAATCAAATCCTCTAACGAAGCAAGAACATTCTCCCTTGAAGGATTTTTGAAGGGATTTTTGAAGGGATTTTTCTGTGTGACACCGCCTTGTCTCCTATTTTTTGTTATTTGATATTCTTGTTTTGAATGAATAAAAGAATTTTAGGACCCCTTTATTTTGTTAACGTTTAAAAAAAATCACTGATTATTTTAAACAGTTAATGGTTTTAAAAAATAATGTAATGACTCAGCTCTAGTACAAATCAAGTTATAATCAAAAATATTGTGTTGAAAATCACCTGTATGTTTGGGAAAAATATAAAATATCACACGACAGAGGACTCCCTCTTCCTAATTTTCAATACAACTGGAACTAAATCTAAGAACAAATTTTGCTTGGCCTAACATGTTGTAATCACAGCAAGGTAGAATGGAGTAAAGGGATAAATTGTCTTTCCACTAACCAATCCAAATGCGGCGAGAGGAGACACTACTACAGTACATGTATATTTAACACCAGCCATTAAACAAATAGATACATTGTACATGTATTTGTATCTTAAAGATACCTTTTTCTGTTCTTTTCCTCTTGTTTAAAGTCTTGTTTAATTTTGCGGGAATTGATTATCATTATATTATATATAAATTAAATTACCGGTAATATGAAATTTCCTTTGTGGCAAAACATATGAATTCATTATCTTCTTTTTACCAGAGCTCTTCCGAAAATGTTCTCACATCTATTTTTGAGCTTTTCTGAACTGAATTTCTCTCAAATTTACCTCCACTCTCATATTTTTGTCACTGCAGTTACATACACATCATGCATGTTCAAAAAAAAATTAAAGAGCACTCTTCAACCTTTTTCATGTAAGGTACAGGTACATCCTTGCCATAAAATAGAACAGCAATTATAGGAAAAGCTTTACAAAAAAGTGAAATTACCTGATCTGCAAGCATCAATACAGTTTTCATTGAGAACTGGCGATCACAAAAGTTGAATAAATCCTCCAAGCTAGGCCCTAGAAGCTCCATCACTAATACATTGTAGTCTTTTTCTGACCCATACCACCTGAGAGAAAAAAAAAGAAAAGGAAAAATCAATGACAACTGCAATGAGATTAAATCTTCTTTTTTTTAACCTAGAGCTACGTTAACGAGAGATTATTCTTTTGAATATCCTACTAAATATGTGAACTTTCCTAACAATTTCAATTTTTATATATTTGTTTGTACAGCTCTGTCAGATAAATCGTTCAATGCTCTCATACATTTTTCGACTACATGTACATGTACATGTATATAGTGCTTTTTG
The DNA here is from genome assembly GCF_000002235.5 of Strongylocentrotus purpuratus. Taxonomy (NCBI): domain Eukaryota; kingdom Metazoa; phylum Echinodermata; class Echinoidea; order Camarodonta; family Strongylocentrotidae; genus Strongylocentrotus; species Strongylocentrotus purpuratus. The sequence goes on from NW_022145600.1 coordinate 9,766,150, forward strand.
CATAAGAAGTACACAACACTCTTGCAAAACTAAAGCCTGGGCAGTCTAACTCGTATAACACTTATCAAAACTACAGTACTTGAATACACATTTATGCTGATATTCAATAGGAATAGCATAACTACAGAATTGTTTAATTCTATAAGACAGTGCAATGTGGTGTACACTGTACATGACTGGAATGTAAAAATGTTTCTGGCCAATTCTGGGTTCCAAACAAACAGCATTATTACCCAGCAAGCACTTTCCTGCTTCCCCCGCCTTGAATGTGTTTCAGTCGGCTACCGTAACAACATTTGCTACATCCTTTACTTATTAACTTTGTACTTCAATCGCAACACTTTCTGTTTACAGGTTTTGGCCGTTTTGCTATACATTGCCAATGACATAAACTCAACAATAAGTTTCCCTGTATGACACGCACTTCCTACTTTTACTTTCAAATGACTGAAATATCTATGACGTAATCACTAGCATATGAAACAACTCCCCATTGTCATTTTCATTGCAATGAAAAGGTACAACACGCTTACATGTATGTGAACAACCTCCAAAAAAATTTAAATGTCCATACTTTCTTGTCCCTACTTCCTTTTTTTTCTTCCGGTATCTCATTTTTGTTCATTATTTAATATCTTTTGCTTTCATAGACATGCAATAAAGACGAATCTGAGAAAATCAAGGATTTATACACTGTACATGTAAGTGTCAAAATTCAATTAACAATGAATTTGACTGAAAACCTACTCTCCATGTTCAATACAACAGAGTGAGAAAAAAGGAATCAATTTCACTTGGCCCCAATTAAATTTTAAAATGTGTCAAAGTCAAACAGAAGAAAACAAGAAACTAACCTAATCTTTGGTATACCAACACCACCCTGTAATATCCTATAAACTTTTCCTTCATAGTTGAGCTGTGGATGTCTCGCCTTCGCTGACTCCATTTTGACTGCAATTTCCTGTGGAAAAAAAATAATAATCAAAACAAACTTAGATGTCATCAGGTTACAAAATTGCAATGGTGAGCAGTTCAAAAAATGAAAATAAAGCAATATTACACTCTAGACGTCTATATAAAAGACAGCTATAAAATAACAGTAGAAAAACAACATTTTGTATGCATGTACTGTACATGTATTTAAAAAAAAATGAAAAGTATCAAGGACAACTTAAAGTAAACATGTGGCAAATACTGTAGTTGGAGGAATATATAAAAATACAAGAAGACAGAAGGAAGAAGAAAAGGAGAATCTCAGCTTTGAAAATAACCAAGCTTGCAATATTCGGAGGTACCGATACATACAGTACATTGTATTTACATTCACAGCCTGGATCCTCATTATCATCACACAACACAAATAAAAGGTAATACATGGAGTAGAAATAGAAAGACTTAAAAGAAAAACAAATGAAATAGAAATAGAAAGACCTAAAAGAAAAACAAATGAAACAGAAAGACAAAAACAAACAAAATAAGGAAGTCTAAAGTAAAGGAACAAAACCTTATAACATTTTCAATAATACAAAAATTATTCTTTTTAGACCAACTGATCCCAATGTCAGCATACCTGACTAAACAAATGTCTGTAGAGTGAAGATTCTCCTAATAATTACAGGACTCATTAGAAGAAACCAATTTGAAATCTAGTATTAAAGTAAGCTACATGTACAGTCATTAGTACTTCGAGTTCGACCTTCATTGACATTGATCAATGATCATAATTCATATTTGTTGTAAACATCAGAATCATAATTTCATAATCATTTGTGAATTTTAATTTGAGGTTTGCATTGCCCCAAATTCCAAAGATTCCAAAGACCTTATGACTTTACGTCATTTGACATTAGCAAATTTGACCTCATCTTGAATTTAAGTTCAGCTGGGCAGCGTTTCATGAAACCGTCATAGGTCTAAGTACAAGTTCACTGACATCCCATGGAAAGGCGTGTTAAACTTAATAAATAATGCACACATTTCCAGGCCTTAAATTTCAATATTTTTAGGGCAAGGCCACTTTTCTGTAGGGCACATTCCTATATTACAGCACAAAACTGTAGGAAGAATAAGCCAGTTCACGGTTGCAGTCTGAGCATGAGCAGATAAAGGTCATTGCAGAACAAATTGTGAAATACACGGAGACGAAATACTGGATACGTGCTTATGAAAGTTATGTAATCATTATTCATTTATGCACTCCATGATACACAGGTGGAAGTATTCTTTGAAAAGGGGAAACAAAGGCTATTTATGTAGCACCCCCATCGCTGTAGGAGTGATTATTTCAAAATGTACAAAGTGGGACCTCTTCATGTTTTGAAGATCTGTGGATATTCGGGGTCATTGCAGTAATGTGCTAACCGTGAACTGGTCTATTGGAAAGGGCACAACAAATCTCCAAGGCCAATCAAAGGAGCATCCAAGGCCATGGCCTTGGTGGCCTTTGATTAATTTAAGCCCTGCATTCCAGTGGGATATCAGTAAACTTGTACATGTACTTATGACGGTTTTGTGAGACGCTGCCCTGGTTCAAATGCTTCTTGCATGACAAGCATTTTAAAAATTCCTTGAATTGTTATTTGTTAATTGCACTGTAAATATGCAGCAACAAAATAGCTTTTGAATTATGCCACCAATGCCAATGTCCCCAAGACCTTAACTAATATTCATCATGTTTATTGACAACTTGACTTGAGTCAAGAAGACTCATTCAATTCATATTCAAGACAATCGACAAGTCAGATGCAGACTCAACTCAGTCTCAGACTCAAAAATATTTTGTTTTTAAATTTATGTCAGCCACATCAGATTTGAACTGAGTGAGACAGCAACACTTGACAGTTGTCACAGTTTATCTTTTGCAATTTTATGACTGTAGTTTCCCATTCAATTATCTGTACAAAAAATAGAAACAAAATCAATGAATGTGAAGTTATGCGTAGCTTTCGTGCATTTAACATATTGACATGTCCTTAGTAATTTCAACACACATAAAAAAACATACTTCGCCATTGCCAACGTTGATTCCTAAATAAATATCGCCGAATGATCCGCTGCCGATCTTCCGTACAAGTTTGTATTTGCCCCCTCCAACTAAATACTCAGGCTTCTGTCCTTGGCTTCCAGCGCTCGACATGATGGCTGATAGCTCCTTTAACTTGTCCACGCCAATTTTGTCTCTAATAACACTCTTATAATGTAGAATTTCCAGTCATTTTCAGATTTTCCATACGGATTTTTCTGTGTTTCGTCGCGCAGTAGAGTTGTCGTCGGTGAAAGATACTCACACGGAAGTGGATCAGGGAATGATGGGAAGGTTCACCGTAGAAACGTACCCCAGTACCAAAATATAGCACAGAAGAAGTGCGTATGATCGTCGCCCCTGTCATGTACTACGTTACGCACTGGAGGTGTACTAATCAATAATTGACTCGTCTAATCAATAAACATTTTCTTCCCCTTCTTTCTTCATTCAATCTGCTTTTATTCAATAGAATAAGCTGTATTATGTAGATTCCTCAAAATTTAGTTAGAGAGCTATTAACAGGGTAGGTGCATAATTATACTAGTGGTGTTTGCCATTGGTAGAATAGATGAAACTCCCCCCCCCCCCCCCTCCCCCCGGCCCCTCCCCCCCCCCTCATAAAATTATTTTTTAAATAATAGTAATACATTAATTAATTAATTAATTAGTTAATTAATATATTCATAACAAGTTAAATGAATAAATACAAACATTAATAAATTAATAAATGAATGAAATAATAATGAAAACAATTATAAATCAATAAACTAATTAGTTAATCAATTGCAAAATAATGATGACAAAAGAGTAAACGAGTGAACATCAAAAAGAGAGTGAAAGGATAGGGAAGATGATGAATGAAATGTAAAAAAGAGCAAAAGAAAGACGTGCCCCCCCCCCCCCTGCGTTCACTGCCTGACGCCCATACTCAGTGCCGTAGCTTGGGCTCAGTCAATGGGGGGGGGGGGGGCAGTGGCGGCGGAGCGACTTCCAAAGTGGGGGGCACCAATGCCACCAACAAAAAAGGGCACCTTCAAAGGGAAATCTCAAAGCGAAAATATATGCAGTGTATGCAGTTATTGTATTTATACTTCAACCTCTACTTCACCTCTACTTCTACTTCTACCATCAATCTGTTACAACTATGGCTGACAAAACAAGATCGGCTAGGGAGAAGAAGGAAACTGCCTCTCTCATTCAGGCAGTCATGACCGATATACTTCATGATGAGAAATTTATGCAGCTAGTCTCAGCACATGTTGACTCAAGTCTAGCTAGATTTCAAAAACAGATTGATGAGCAAGCGGCCATGATTCTACATCTTCAGGATGCTTCCACCGAGAGGGAGAGAAAGCTCGAGGAGTCAATAGGAAGGCAGGAGGCAAGGATCCTTGACCTTGAGCTTTCTGAAGAAAGAAATAGAAAAGAAATTAAGCTGCTGAAGGAAAGCCATGATGGCACGGGTCAACGATTCAGTCTGCTGAGAAGGGATGTGAACTCCCAAGAGCAATACAGTAGGAGAAACTCTCTCAGATTTTTTGGTATCCCCGAGGTTGAAGGGGTGCCTTCAGAGGATGTAATAGTTGATCTGGTGAACACCTCCCTTGGCGTTCACCTCCAGAAGGGGGACATAGACCATATTCAACGGGTGAATTCCGCTATTAAGCCTGGTCCAAAGGGTCCAAGCACCATAATTGTCAAGTTCCTGTCGTTCAAGAAGAGGAACGAGGTCCTCGGGAGTCGACGCAAGCTCGCGGGTACGAGAAAATCCATCCAGGAGGACCTCACGCGCGATAACGCCAAGCTCCTCAAGATGACCCGTGACCATCAACGGGTGAAAGCTGCTTGGACACGGGATGGTCGAGTCATCGCCTTGTTGCCAGCAACCGATGGCAAAGAAATGAAGAAAACCATCTTTTCTGAAGCGGACTTGGCCAGGCTCTAAATTCAACCTTTGTCTATAAATAACTTGATAGCTCTTGCCACATGATATTTAAAACATCTCTTTTTATTTACTACACTATTGGTACTGTTGTTGTTTTGTTTTTTTCTTCATATGAATTGTCTTTTTACTTATCTGCGCAATGTATCCTGTGCGCAGTTATATATATGTTTTCCATTCTGTTCTTTTTTGTCTTCCTTTCCCTGTTTATACCTTCCTTTTTCCTCTCCAACTTGCTGTCTCATATTCTATATGTCTCAAGTGTTTATCTTTCTAGTTGTATTTAAGTTAGCTAGCCGTTTCCTTATGTCTATGTTATCAGTACTCGTGTTTATCCTGTCACCTATCTTGACCGATCATGGCTCAAATAGATGACCATAATATTTGCAATTTTCTTGAAGCTAGCTTGAGTGATATCAGTGACAGCATTGAAAATATTTCTTTAAGATGTAATTATTCTACAGAACAACAGTTCTTTGAGTCAGTTAAAAATGCCACAGATAAAGAGCTTTCCCTTCTTCATTTTAATATCCGCAGCATGAGTAGAAATTTTGAACATGTGACATCATTTGTGAACAAAATCAGCTCAGGCTTAACTGCCATTGGTGTCACTGAAACTTGGTTCACCAATGAAAATGATGCAAATTTGTTTGTTATTCCAGGTTATAACTTGTTAAGCAATAGTAGAGTAGACAGACGTGGTGGTGGTGTTGCCCTTTATGTTCCGTCTGGGCTCGATTATCGAGTATGTCACGAGCTTAATGTTATGACTGAAAATCTAGAAGCTTTATTTGTTGAAGTCTTTATTTCTGGTAAAAATAATATCGTAATTGGAGTCGTGTACAGACCTCCCAATGGTATTTTGAACATTTTTTTGGACGAAATGCAGAGAGTTTTGGAAAGCCAGTCACTTAACGGTAAATCCTTATTTTTGGTTGGAGATTATAATATAAACCTTTTACAGCACAATGTTGATGCTCATGTTGATGATTTCCTGAATTTGATGTTGTCGTTTTCTTTGTTGCCCTTGATAACAAAACCAACAAGAGTAACTGAATCCTCTGCTACTCTAATTGACAATATCTTTAGTAACTTACAACCTTTTCCCTTATCTACTATTGTTGTGTCGGACTTGTCTGACCATTTTCCTGTGTATACTGTAATTCCTTTGGGAAAAAAACTTGTAGTCACCCATAAGAACATTTATGTTAGAAGAAACACCCCAGAAAATATTAATCAGTTTAGAGAGGCGTTATTGGCGACAAACTGGAGTGATGTTCTTTTGAATCAGTGTGATGAGAGTGCCTTCGATATTTTCATGAATAGGTTTTTATTGTTGTATGATGCTAATATTCCAGTAGTAAAGAGTAAAAACAACCGTAGAAGAACTCCACGTATGCCGTGGGTCACCAATGCTATGCTGAAATCAATAAATAAGAAAAATGAGCTGTTTTATAAGTATAAGAAAGCAGGGACGGTAGCTCTAAAAAGGAAATATTCCGTTTACAGAAATACTCTGACTTCTGTGCTGCGTGCAGCCAAAAAACAATACTATTTAGCACAGTTTAAAGCAACTTACAATAATATCAAGGGCACGTGGAAGGTGATAAGAAATGTATTTCAAAAAGCATCTAAAGTAACAAGTATAATACAAATGAATATAGATGACCAAATGGTTGAAGATAAAAATATTATAGTGGAAAAGTTTAATGAATATTTTTGTAATATTGGTCCGAATCTGAAAAAAAATATTCCTAACAGTCAAACTGATTTTCATGATTACTTAGTAGAACCTAACATGCAAAGTTTATTTCTGGTGCCCACAAATGAAGAAGAATTGCTTGGTATTGTTAGAGCCCTCAAGAACAAGAAAAGTCCTGGGTATGATCATATTGGGAACGAACTTATTAAGCAAGTTATTGTCGGTATCCTTCAACCACTAGTTCATATTTTTAATTTGTCTATGTCAAGCGGAGTTGTACCGATAAACATGAAGATCGCAAAAGTTGTACCAATTTTTAAAAAAGGTGACTCTCAATTACTGACAAATTATCGTCCGATTTCTTTGTTAACCTGTTTTTCAAAAATTCTGGAAAAAATTATTTATGTAAGAACTATAACATTTTTAAACAAAACATGTGTCTTCAGTAATTATCAGTTTGGTTTTCGGGAGAAGCATACAACAACACATGCAATCTTACACCTTATAGATAAACTTGCTTCTGCCTTAGATAGTCGCTTACACACCATTGGTACATTTTTAGACTTTTCCAAGGCCTTTGATACTGTAGACCATGAAATTCTCTTAAGTAAATTATGTCATTATGGTGTCAGGGGAGTCGCCTTGGATTGGTTTAGAAGTTATCTAACTGAAAGAAAGCAATATGTGTCCTTAAATGGAATTGACTCTAGTCCCCAAAAAGTAACATGTGGTGTTCCCCAGGGATCCATTTTGGGACCACTTTTATTCATTTTGTATATTAATGATTTTCAACGCTCATCAAGTGTATTATCATTCATATTTTTTGCTGATGACTCAAGTGTATTTTTTTCTCATAGATGTCCACAAACATTGTTGAAAACTGTTAATGAAGAGTTTCGAAAAGTAATGAAGTGGATTAATGCTAATAAGTTATCCTTGAATCTTCAGAAAACTAATTATATACTGTTCAGTAATTCAGTTAATATTTTGCCAGGCGAAGTGGCATTCAATAATAACCCAATTGAGAGAGTAACTTCAACGAAATTTCTTGGAATATACATAGACGAGAAACTGAATTGGAAAACTCATGTGGACAAATTAAGTAAAGTGGTGTCAAAAAATACTGGTGTTATTTATAAGTTGAGATCATGTTTACCTCGAGAGGTATTGTTCATTTTGTACTCTACTCTTATTTTATCATATATCAATTATGGTATGTTGGCATGGGGCAAATCATCCAAAACTCAAATCCACAGGCTTTTTGTTGTGCAGAAGCGGGTTATTAGAATAATTTGTAAAGCAAATTATCGTGCACATACAAATCTACTTTATTATGAAAACAGTATTCTAAAACTAGAAGATCTATATTCAATGCAACTTGGAATGCTCATGTTTAGCATTCACTCTGGAGACCTCCCTCCTGCCCTTGCTCAAATCTTTAGAAGAAATAACCAAATTCACAGCTATAATACTAGACAGGCTTCTGCTCTCCATTTACCATATGCAAGGACAACCTTCACTTTGAATACACTAATGTCCACTGGCCCCAGGTTCTGGAATTCACTTGATACTACCATAACAAATGCTTCAAGTATCTCAGTTTTTAAACGTAGACTTAAGTCATATTTTCTTGACAAGTATGTCGATGACACATGAATGTGTTATCAAGCTTTATTGTTAGTGTACTGTAGCATATTTAACTCTACTCTTGATCTTTTTTTCGTTAATTCTTGACTTTGACATATAACCCCCTTTATCCCTTTTCTTTTTTCTTCTTCTTTCTCATCTGTACATACTACATATACCATATATTCCTACTTGACCTCTGCACTCAGAGAGCAATAACTCATTGATGTCTCGACTTGGTGTCGGCTTGGGTTTGTCCATATTAGATCATATTAGATGCAACGTTGGGTAGTTGTTCTCTGAGAGTATTTTGTAAATAGTTTTATATATTCCATATTTGTTGTTGTATTCATAAATAAGTTATCTTTGTCACATCATATGAGGGGGCCTTAACTTAACAAGCTGTGCTTCAACCAAGGTCTCCTCGTCTTCCTTTGTTCTACATTGTACTGTTATGATTATACTCTATTATATTTTGTCACATGTGTTTTCTGGAAGACAAATAAACTTGAAACTTGAAACTTACAATTTGTTAGACATTGGTATATACCCCCTATATTGTGATTACATTATCGGGGATGATTTTAAAATGTGTTACTCTTTATACATCGTATAAGATATTGCTTAAGCATCCGTACTTTGCCGTTGGGTGTGATGGTCTGAAAATTAATTTGCGAGCAAGCAAAGCGAGCGTGGTTAATTTAAGATTTGTGAGGTCGCGGTTCGAAAAAATCCATCTTATAAAGAGGAGAAGCCACATCAGGATAGGGTTTCTCCTCTTTATAAGATGGAATTTCTCATAACGGAAGACTGAAAAGACCTTTGATAAGTTACATAATTATAACATCTATAACTTTGAGCGAGCGTAGCGAGCGAGCTTTGGGGAAAATTGCTCTTAGTCGAGGGGTGGAAAAGGGGACACTTATCGAAAGGGTTAAGACACTTATTAGAAAAGAAAAGGAACACGTGTCAAAGTACAAAGGCTAATTATCAGAGATGAAAATGGGGCACTTCTTACACCTAAAAATTAAAGAGGCATGCACCAGGGATGAAAAGGAAACGGGCATTTGTCGACAGAAAAGAAGAACCCATCAGATTTTGATAAGGGCATTTATAAAAAGTGAAAAGGAGGATTTATGAAAAAGGGATAGGTTCCTTAATAGAAAGGAAAATATTATTGTTAGAAGAGTAATTATCAGAGGAGAAAAGAGGCACTTATCGCATCTGAAAAGGGGCACTGACCAGTGACCATACATAAAAAGAGGCACTTATGAGAATGAAAAAGGGGCACTAAATGATAAAGGGAAATTTTGTTCAAAGAAAAGGGGTACCGATCAGATTTTAATATAGGGGTATTTTTCGGAGGTGAAAGGGGGCTTTTATGAGAAGGGAAAGGGGCACTTATAACAAGGAAAATGAGCATTTATTAGGAAGGAAAAGGGGGACGTGTCAAAATAAAAGGGGCATTTATAAGAGATGAAAAAGGCACTTATCAGGTGGGGAAGGAGCACTTGTCAAAGTAAAAACGAGTATTTCTCAAAATTGAATGGGGTCATTTACAAGAGATGAAAAGGGGCACTTATGAGAAAGGAAAGGGGCTCTTTTTTAAATGAGGGCACTTATCATACGGAAAAGGGGCACTTATTGAAAATGAAAGGGGCACATGTGAAAATATAAGGTGCGATTATCCAATTTAAAAAGGGGTAGTTATTAAAAGGGGAAGGGGCACTTTTTATAAAGGAAAAGGGGAACCTCTCAGATTTAAATAGGGCAATTGTCACAGGTGAAGGAGGCGCTTATCAAAAGTGGAAAGCGGCGCTTCTCGTACCTGAAAAGGGGAACTTACTAGAGATTAAAAAAGACACTTATGAGAATTGAAAATGGAAAATTATTGCAAAGGAAAATGGAAAAGGGGTACGTGTTGAAATAAAAGGGGCACTTGTCAGAGGTGGAAAGGGAAAGGGGCACTTTTACACATTAATAGGGGCACTTATCAAAGTAAAAGGGGCACTTTTCCTATGCAAAAAGGGGCACGTTTTAGGGTACTTGAAAAGCGGGAGGGCCCTGTGCCCCTCCCCCCCCCCCTTCCCCCTGGAGCGCCGCCTCTGGGGGGCACTAGTCTTTAGTCTATGATCAGCGTTTTTCACGGCACCCTTTCAGGAGTTGAAGAGTTTCGCATCATCTCAATCTAAACTTCTTCACAGGGGAATCGTCTTGCATTCCTCGTAGACGTACAGGAATATTTTCGCGTGAGGGCCGTGAGGGCCTCTTGCCCGAAAATATTGCGAGATAGCAAAGCGAGCGGTCGGAAACAATTTGCGTTTTTATACCTGCAAAATCTTCACAATCATATTTTAATCTCCAATATACACTAAATAAAATGCACAGTTATGATATTCGGTTACCTCATTGCCAGGATTCATCCCGATTAATCAACTTTGCGAATCGAACGAAAGAAACAAAAGACACTTTGTTTCGGTTTGAATATCATTCATACATTAACAAATTTTTTTTTAAATAAGGTTACATTCGGGCGCAATGCTGCCCGATAATCATCAAATCATCAATCATGGTATTCATGGACCTCTCTTCGTGAAACTATCCCTTTCTACGTTTTCTCGAGCGAGCGAGCTAAGCAAGTGAGGAGAAAAAACGCTAAGTTAATTATAGTATCCCTGAAATATCATTTCCTCATCAAAATACCCTAAGTGGTATATTTGGGCATCTTGTGGTTACTGATAGGGCTACCTTGTTTTCATGAAGTTGATGTTAGTCCCGAATATATTTTTGATATAATTAAAATACTCTCGTGGCACCCCGGTTGAAAACGCTATACATGCATGGTAAAATTCAAGGGGGCACATGACTAGGCAGGGAAGGGATATAGCTCTTGCCCCTTTGCATATTAAAGTGAAACGGAAACACGTTATATATACTCCCTCTGTCTTCAATATTTCTCTCCATGAATCTTCATTTCCCGCTTTTTTACGCTTTGAGCATCATTGACGCAGATCGGATCACCCAAAGCAATTTTCGATAATAGTAATGCACCTTTTACCACAAATTTCATTAAAGACTAGTCATGTTGTCATCCCACGTTGCTGATTTACATAATACATGTTTATATAATCTTTGAAGAGCGTTTTCGAGCAATCTATATCTCATTATGTTATTTTCTCGTTCTTTTTCCCTTTCCTCTCGTTCTCCTCTTTTTTTTTGCCATTCGAAGGGGGGGGCGCACCTTCTACTTCTATTCTACTATACTTGTCAAAGCCTGTTCAGCATCTAGACAAGGGTGATCTTCTGCCGACGGTGGACGGCTTGTGTGAATTTGTGCCGAAATATATACATGTTTATGGTGCAAGTAAAATGATAAAAATCATAAAAATCATAAAAAATCATAAATACAGCCGTTTTTTATGAAAGTGGACTATGAGTATGTTTGTAATTTAATGAATGAACAGTACTATTTCTTCCATCTCTTTTTGTTGTTGTTCTTTTTATTGCGTTTTGACTTGTCTTAATTGTTTTGATTGATTTCGTTTCCTTTTTTGTGTGGGTTTCTTTTCGATTTGTTTTGTTTCATTGTTGATCTGCATTATTGTCATGTTCTATTTTGTTTTAAGTGTGTCTCTATTTTTGATAACCCAGTTAAGAACGCCTTCTGCATGGAAAAATGATTTTTTTTAATCCCCTCACTGTGATTGAATAATTATTGTCACAATGTGGAAAACACGGGTGTCAAATCAAAGAGATATCACAGCGAGCTCAATGTGATATATAGGCCTATCTTTGATCAAATCAAAGAACGAGGAGAGTTCCTAACTCCTTGGTCTTAGATGCCAAACGGATAGTATAGCTTTGTGTGCTATCTTTTCTGCTATATTAGTGCCCTTTTGTGGGGCATTATTCCTCATTACTGTCATTTATGACTTAAGGGCGTAGGTCCCCTAGTTGATAAGCATAGTAGCATACACATGCTTTAGCAGTCACGCAAAACACACATTGGCAAATCATTATTCAATCAAATCTGAGAATGTATACTAATATCTAAATCTATTAATTTTTAATTATTTTTAAAATAATTCCATTAATTGTGGTAAAACAAAAAATATACCAACTTTATGAGCGACAGTGTATATACAGGAGATTTTGTTGATGTATGCCTATCTAGTTTAAAGCCGAAACGTTATTATTTATCCCTCCTGAAACAAAAACTTTAAAAACTAATTGTTACACGTTACTGGGAATATTACTTGAATTTACCTTTTTCGTTAAATTGGCAGAAAGTATTCAATTTTAAATTTCAACAATTAGGAAATAATAGAATAAAGCAAGTTAATTTTAAAAGTGTTGCATAGTATATTTCCATCAAATCATAGTAATATATGCATATGGCGTATAATGAAAAATGATTAGTGTGATATATGTAAAGAAACAGAAACTACTGTTCATGTCTTGTCAAAATGTAACAAGGTTCGAGTTTTTGGAAAATTATTGAAAATTTATTTTTTAATCATACTTTCATGAACAAATAAGTATTAATGAAAAGGCATTAGTTTTAGGTTATTTAAAAAAGGTAAACTTTGTGATAAACTCAGTCATGTTAAGTTTAGGCCAATATTACACTTAATGTATATTAAGCTTCGGTATGATGTTAAAGAGTACAATAGTAAAAGTCTGTTCATTAATTTCAAATTAAAACTTCGATATAATGACGAAACACATTCATATTCATGAAATGTCAAGTTTATAACCATTTATTTAATTAATTTTGTCTTTTTTTTATCATCTTAAAATGTAAGTGATGTAAATATATATGAAATAGCCCTATCTGAAATAAAACACCTTGGTACAAGAAGAAGAAAAAATTCGTCCCCGAATAGAAAGCTGTTCCGACAGCTAACGTTGATGGCGTAATGTTCCATATGTCCAAACTCGTACATTCGCAGCAGAATGATGTTTATTTTTCAAATTATACCATTCTCCAAATCTTTTACTTCTACAGTCAGGCGCGTACACAAGGGGGGGGGGGGGGGTAAACCCCCCCCCCCCTTTGGATTTTTTTTTTTAAAAATTATTAACAAAAAAAACAAAAAAAATATTCCATGGCTGACCTAAAAAAAAGGTGACCTTACCCTCCTTTTCTACTTTTCAAGTCGGTTCATATTGTAGGCCTCTGAATATACTACATGTAGTAGTACATCAAGAACATTTCAAATGATGCGTATACATGACGTATGTGCCTATCCTGAACTTTTAACATAAATTTAGGTTACTGTTGCTTGTATTAGATTGCTTTTTAATATGCAACTGCAATATTAATGAGCGAGAAGAAACATTATCTCTATATTAAAACCTATCATCATGTTCGCTAAGCCTATCATACTTCGCTATCATAATTATGATCTTTCCTTTTACATATCAACTTTTCTCCTAGCTCAAACACCTTTTCTTTCTTAACAAATATTCGTATGCTCCTCCTAATTAATTCCTCTCGTTAATATAATTGATCCTCTCGTCCTTCTCTCTTTCCGGCCGTTTCGGCTTCTTACTGTATTTCATTTCTTTTTGTATGAAAAAACATATGCAGGCATTGTGGCTATATGCCTATGATACGGAAGAAGATATATATATCTGTTTACTGAAAAGAAGATCGGATGGTACGTATTGCAACATAACTTTCCCCTAGTCCCGATTCCCCGTCATTCATCAAATGCATGCACACACCACAACAATAGGACACGCGAGGTTTGCGTGTGCAGGTGTATTATAACACTAGCGTAGTTCTTCAGCTTTTTTAACGGTGATATTTACACCTAATTCAATAAAAAGCTCATAATCTTATCATATTCACGCAGGTTTGTATTCATTTTCACTATTCAAAGATAATTTGTGTTATTATTATAAGAAAATATTCAGTTTTGCATTTTTTGTACATATTTCCTGTCTAATTTTTACAAGTAAATTTTACAGGGGCTCAATTTTGAGAATAATAATTGCAACAAACAACTTGTGCGCAAACTCTACTCCATTAGTAAACAATGTGTCAGGGCTGCCCTAGCCTTTAATACAGAGACGCGTGATAATTGTCATTTTAAAAGGAACCTATGCAGCTATAGCTAGCTAAAAGATTGCATTATCTCTCAAATATAATTTGATCGTTGCTCTTTGCATGTTTTCAATAGCTATAGACCTATAACTTGCTGAAATCGTCAAAATGACGATGGCCTGTATAACTCCATGATATATATATATATATATATATATATATATATATATATATATATATATATATAATATCAATCCTGATTGTAAAAGTATTATCATGCAGATCAGAGAAACAGACTACAGCACGTTGCTGGGCAAGGCTTCTCCAACGATTGGACCATTAAACGGAAGTGTTGTTGTTGTGTGTTGTTGTAGTTGTTATTTTATTTTGTGTTTGGGGGGGGGGGGAGTCAGATATTTTCAATCAAGGAATGTATTCTGTAGAATTTTCACCATGCAATCACTTTTCATTGATTAACATTTACAAAGTGTATTTTTTTAAAACATTAGTTGGTGTCCATGTTTATCGACGTGATATTATACTTTGAATTATCATGTACAAGTGCGACTTTTATATTTTTTAAAAATATTTATACAGTAGGCATAATAACATAATTTCTACAGCTATATAGTCTAGTACAGTTAAATGCGATTTAATTTTTAATTTTATACTGATTGTTAAATTCTGCGTGCTGTAAAAACAAGGGTAGTTTTATTCGAGCCGATATAGTCTAAAAACGAAGATCAAATTATGTTATGTAATTGTATAATTGTCAAATAATAAATTCCCAAAATAAAGGTTCAGAGCGTGTCCCTGGCCTGGGGATTAATTGAGTCCAAGGGTCGAAACAGAAAACACAAACATTGTTTGTGTCCATGTCCAGTCTGTTAGTAACAACTATTCGATTAAAGGGGTGCAATTTATTCCATGATTTATTTATTGAACCTTAACTTCAAATTGTTTATCAAAATGTAATACAAATAATATTATTTAATGTTATTAAACTTACGATATCAAATGAATTACCATAGATATGACTAATATTTTCCAACTGTTCTTCATATGTTTTAATCACCCCTATTATATTATGGAACCGTCCAGCTTTAAAGGCTTATTTGCATAGAAAGCGCATATCATTAGCGGAAAGGTCGAATATCGCTTTGATCATCTGAAGATGTAACAGCTGATCTACTTTTGACGTTCAGACAACGAAGCTTCACTGAGAATCTGACTTCGAAGAATGATACTGAGACACCAATAATCATGGAAAATCTACTGATGTTTTGCAGTGTAATTTTCCTCGTCTTGTCGGTGAATATATTGCGATCAGAAGCTAGAATTTTCTACCAAAATGTCACTCTCGTTTACGGCTCCGAGGAAGCCAGTGTGGAGGCACTTCGTCTTCGAACCGACGGTTTTGGCTTCGCAAACACTGGAACACTGGAGTTTCATGCAACTTGCCCATTGCAAGAGGTAGGTTCAATATGGTATTGTGTTGATAGCATATTATCAGTTAGAGATCGAGATGTTAGTATGGATTTGGTTAGTCCAATTTTTATTTAAGCTTATAAGTGTCTGGTATTTGTAATGTGGTGGGTAAGACTAAGAGGATAAATTAAGGCCAACTAAGGCCAAGACTTGAGTAGTTTGATCATGAGTAGTTTGATCTAATGAGAGTTTGATCATGTTGATCATGTTAAGATTTCTCTAAGATTAGTAAGAAAGACTTGGAGCAGTCTAGAATCTACACTCTAATTCTTCCAAATCTAACATTAGACTTAATCTTACTTTTAACGGTGGAAAGATGAGGTAATTAAGACCCACCCAAAACAATCTATCTTGTTTGGGGATAGACTATGTTCCGTATTCCACTGAGCTAGACTGTCTGATTTCACAGAAGTCTTTATTACTTTATAGAGAGGAGAGAGAGAGCGTCAAAAGGCAAAATTAGTTCTTAAAAACTTGTACAAGCAGGCATTTTAGACGAGGTCTAAATTGAAATTCTTTTGTCATTTCATCTCTGTCAGTAACTGAGTAAGATTATAAGTAAATATCTTTGATTTATACACATGAAACTGAAAGATCCCACCATTTTCATTCCATGACTATTGGAAACAAAATTACAAATGTGTGAAATAATTCAATGAGGAGGTGTATGACTAGAGGTTGTGAGTCCGGAAACTTATCAAAGGAAAAGCTGTCGCGTTTGCTGTTGTAGTTTTAGTAAAAAAAATTGTACCAAATAGCACTATAAACCATAAATATTTGCCCATCATACTATTGCTCAACACAAATTTTAAAAGAACATTGCTTGTGAACTTCTTCAAATTCACAGTGCCGGGTATTGTTTTAAATCAACTGTTCCGAAAACCAACCTGTCCAAACACATGATGATGTGTTGGTATGAATGTTGGAAACCTTTTCAAGAGGTGAAACTCTAAAAACATAACATTATAAAATTACCTGTAGATGTAAATATGAAGATCTGAGCCAGCGTTTGCGACACTGGTCAGTATTCCATGACTGTATTTAATTGAAATCAAGAAAAAACTTGACATTCGGGACAGTTCCAATGTGGTAACAAATTGAGGCCAAGTTTATGGAGAACCATGAACTTAGACTTCACATTTTTGAGGAATGGTCACCTACAATGTACATGTACTGTACAATACATGCAGTCTGTACTTGCACAATTATTGTAGTTACTAACTTTTTACTTGAAATCTTAAAGCCTAATTTTCCTGCGATGAGGTTTATCCTACATGTAGTAAATTGTTATCTCGTTCCCAAACTTATGCAATTACTTGTTTTAGATTGATGCATTCTGTACAAAAAATTGTTTTAAGAAAATATTTGTTGGGGAAAAAAGTAATTATGGTAACAAAAACATGTATGACTCACAATTCTTGGCCTACATATTTTAGGTTGCATCAATGAAACATGCAGCATTAGCACATACTGGTATATCAAAATTTGTAGATTTCCACCCTCCTGTTATTATTGTTGTGAATACATGTACATGTATGTGCAGGTGTCTTGTGTACTCTTGTCAGAGTTGTCTAAGCTCAAGATCCCACCTATACCCATCCCTTCTTGGGGTTCATGTGAAGATAATTTTTATAAAAAACTAGATTCTGAATCTTGTGTGTACATCTACATGTACATGTACTATACCTCATTTGGTAATTTGACTGCGTAGAAATATAATGTAGAATTGTCTACAGTACAATGTATATACCAAATTGTAATCATATTCTTTTCATGCGATGTTAACTCCAATGAATTGTGAAATTGTGAAATGGACTGTACTTGGAATTCTTGAAATCGTAATTTTATGTATACATTCCTGTCATACTTCTTTCTTTCGGTTGTAGTTTCAATACTTCTTATCAGTTTGTTCATGTTATCCACTCTGAACCAGGGTTCCCCGCTTCATCTTCCTCAGAAAGTGTACAAGGCATCAAATTAGAGGAAATGTCTTTTCTCTGGCTTCCTGTTATTTGAGATCTTATCAGACTTTTTGATACTTTTATCTATCTCAAACATCGAGAGCCAAATTCAAACTGAAGAGTCCTTATTTATAAGCTTTTTGACTCTCATTCAAATGATTCAGGGTGCGTTCAAGCAATTTTTTTTAAAGCTAGAATCATAAACATGTATCACAAATCAAAACACTGTTAAAAAGCATGTTTACTGCGGGAGAGCGTTCAAACAATTTTTTCATCAACACTGATTCTCGCTCATTTCAAGCCCATGCAGCCACTGCTCATCACACTGTACAGTTTGACCCAGGAAATATAGGTCAACTTCTCTGTGTGCTTTCTGAATTCGTTTGCGGTCGACTGTCGGCCAAACCAAAAGTAGGCCACGATAATGACGTTATAGAATCATATAGATTTACCGGTAAGATCTCTGTTTGTTCACGCGATTTTGTAGCGCAGAATCATGATACAAAACGCATCTTTTTCAACATTTCATGTTTGTGTTTTTCAACACATTTATTATTACGACCAACAAAAAATCACTTGAACGCAACCGTGTTTTAAACTAAACGTCTTTGAAAACAGTGTTTCTAGGGTGAAAAAGTGTCGCTTGAATGCACCTGTGGACTTGTAAACATTTCCCTTTTGAGAGGTTCACTAGATGTCTTTGGCATCCAAGGACAAAGTGAGTTTGTTTTGACAATGTTGATGTAATCCAACAATCTGAATATAGTCTTTATGTTGTTTGTTTTCACTTTTGTTATTAAATCAAGAAATAAAGAGGCTTGGATTTATGAAAGGGAACTTTCAAAGCAGTCATGCATTACATTGCTTTATTAATTTCATTAAGGTTTTGGAGGGGAAAAAGCGCTTATCTTCAATGAAATACAACGAAAAAGCTAATGTTATTGGAGCGAATGTCACCTGAGCAAACTTCGGGTGACCATATTAGTAGTGCTTCATATTTTAAACTTTGGAGATTTAATATAGTCTATTGCTTCTGTAGGTAGTGAGATAATACTAATTGGTGTAAAAGCCAAATACTTACTGGGCTATCTCAACCATTAACAGGTATATTTTATAGCTAAAGTATTATGTTTTCATTAAAATGTTGTTAAATACATTTGTTTATAATAAAAGTATCATTCAATGGAATTTGTATTGTATATTTATATTTTACATTTTTCATTAATGTTAAAGATACGAAATGAATAAATAGAAAGGGTCACATACATTAAAACATTTACACGTACATGTTCATGTACAAAGCTTCGAGCCCGTGTAAAGAGCAGGGAGTTTTAGAGGGAATTACCACTCCCTGGTCCCTGGTAATGTAATAGTGAGTGCGCATTCAGCTTTGTCCCTAATACACTCTGACAATGCCAAGAATATGTGGGTGTTTATGAGTAATCGAACGGCAAATTGCAAAATTCTAGGTTTGTATTACTTCTTGAAAAGATGATATATTGCTTGTTTATACATTTTTAGAACTCTTGAAAAGTTCAATGACAATAAGATTTTAGATTTATTGTAGATCGAATTAAGTCTTGGAAAGTTCAGTGACAAAAATTGTCATTGAACTTTGTATTAAAGAGCTATTTGATCTAATAATCTAGATTCTTTTGATGATTCATAGATGATCACATTGATCTAAGAGTTGAAGGAGTACTACAAATCCTTTTCTCAAGAGGTACATCAATCTAGAAATTTATACTTCAACGTTATTTGAAGTTGACATGCAAGTTGTATATTTATAACTGATCCCCCCCCCCCTTCCTTTCGATTGTTTTACTAGTGCCCTGTAGTATGTCATGTACTGTACACATGTTTATATACATGTACCGTGATCTCCATTTACTCACATATTGCAACACAATTTAACTGTATCATATTGCAACATAATCCACTCACGTACATCATGAAAATCCTAATATAGTGGTTTTCTTCACCATAGAAGTGATGACACCTTAAAACAGAGATAAAGACAAAGACAGGAGATTTATATGAAATATGATATGATATCCAGATCCAAAATATAGGGTGATTCAAGTTGAAACTATTTACAGGCACACATAGGTTGAAGGTATTCAAACTTCATGTACATGTGCATACAAAAATGTGCAAGTTGCCATGAAGCTGGAATTTGTCATTGTATTTGTAAGCCACTAGGCCAATTAAAATATAGTTCTCTAACTCTTCTTCTTCTTCATCTTCCCTTTTTCTTCCTCCTCCTCCTCCTCCTCCTCCTCCTCCTCCTCCTCCTCCTCCTTCTTCTCCTCCTCCTTTTTTGTGTGCTCCTCTTTGGTCTTCTTTTTCTCCCCACCCCCCCCCCCCCCCCCATTTTTTTGCACAGAAAGGAAAAAAGGCATGCTAGAACCTGTATTACATGTATAGGCATTGCAGTTGTTTGCAGTAAACAAGTTAATCCAATTGTGCCAGTTCAGTTATTTCATTGAAATACGTACAAAGCCATTTTGTACATAACAATACCCTACTTTTATATGGGGATGGATACCTGTAGATTGTGATTCATGCAGTGCACTGAAATTCATTCTAATAGTCAAAATTATTTCTATCAACTACGTGTAAATCAAATGAACAATTGATACAGGCAGTTTGAATAAGAACTAGGCCTACTATAATTCAGTTCATGGTGGTTCAAGTGATGACTACATGTATGTACAATGTATGTGTATGTCTCTGTTCTTGTATTTAATAATAATAATAATTGTATTTATATACATGCATTGTAGTGCCTTTTCTATTTAAGATGGTTTCAGCTTCTTTCCTTCTTTGGAGATCAAGGCATATATACAACTGTATGTGTCGTTGGAGAACTTGTAATTTTAAGATTTTTTTTCAAAGGAAACAGACATAAAACCTTGACGACATCAATGTTTCTTCTTATTTACATTTGTATCTTGTCATGTCAATCTAGAATTTTATCTCAATGTATGATGTATGGTTACCTGTGCATGTCTCTTATTAACCCATGTGCACAATAACAGTAATGGGTTGAGATTCTAGGGTCTATTTGCTAATTTGGTCCCCTTTAAAAAAAAATGGGGGATCCAGACTTAAACATACAGCTTTTGTGTATAACCCAACGAAAATTGTTTCTCCCCTTTTTTCTTCTTTAATTCATATGTAACTGAACATACATGTACTCTAGACAGGGTATCTTCAAAATGTAGCATGACTGTGTACTATACCCATTCACATTATACAATTCCTAATTCTCCGTATCTTTCTCTTCTTGTTTTAGGTCATCGGTCCAAGGCCTGATCTTTGGCTTCTTACATGTACAACACAAGAACTAAGAGATGTAAGTATATATTTTAATCTGCCTATAAATAGATGTAACTAACTTAACTGAATACCTTTTGGAGTCGTATAATTCTGATGCATACTACATCACGCTTGTGCAGGTTCATGATTTAATCTACATTTGTACGACTTCTTACATTGTACAACTTCTTACATTTAATCTATATTTGTACAACTTCTTACATTGATCTACATTTGTACAACTGCTCACATGAACATCACAAGAATTAAAAGATATGTTAGTATATATGTAAGCCTATAAAACAGGCTCTACACTTTAACTTTTAGGAAGGGGCTCCGGATTAAAAATTTAAGAGTATGTACATGTATGATGCACAAGACCTATGTAAAAAAGAAATGATATCTGCAATTATGTTAGTGTGATAATTTGGACCTATAAAACATTTCAGCTAAGCAATTATTTTTACATAGTGATCAATGCAATAAATTGCAAAAATAAATGATACAATCAAAAGATAAAGATTTTTGTGTTACATGGCCCTGTATGAAGACACATTGTATGTTTTACAGTTTGGCAAAGTTTATTTTTTTATTTTTAAATAACCTTGCAGTTATGCAAGAACTGTATTGATCAGAATGTAGTGTTGGCAAAGAGTCACCATATGCAGGAACATATTAGCTCTTATTTGTTGACACTTATATTCATTCCTATGAGGGAATTCTTTTTAAATAGTTTTTTGTAATAACTAATATGTTACATGTGTTTTGTACATGTACATGTGAATGTAAGGAGAAAAACATTTCAACATCAGTTTAGTATATTCAGTGAGAACTATTCTTTGTCCCTGTTAGAGATTCAAGATTCAAGATTCAAGATAATTTATTGTTTGATTTAAAAAATACAGAAATTCATCCTCCACTGGCGAGTGACGTACATATACAAATATCGAAACAACATAAACATTATATAAAAACATTCGAAGATACAAAGAAAATACAACAATAATAATAATAACAATAATAATAATAGCAATAATAGCATTAACAAAACTGACATGTTAACTTGAAAGCTGGTATTTAAAAATGAATCTCGATAATGCACATAATGCATAGAATAAATGAATTAAAAAGTGCTCTGAAACATTCACCCCTTCTCTCCATGAAAAGGGGTATGAGGAAAGAACAGAGAAAAGAACAAATGAGAGAGAGAGAGAGAGAGAGGGGGGGGGGGGGGGGGAGTCACATGGAGTAGAACAGAAAGGAAACGCGAGGGAGAAAGAGAAGGTGACAGAAAACGAGGAGCTCTGGGAGGGAAGAGATGAGGTAGAAGGTCCATGTAAAAATTTGTTGTTATCGAAGGCCTTTATATTCAATGCTAGGCCTATTTTATTTTTTCCAACATGTGATTGCTTTGGTATGTCTCGCCATTTGATGTAGGACTAAAGGGGATAATAAAACATCCTTTATTTGTACCTCCCATTGTCCATGCAGTGAATACGCTATTCAACCTGAAAACAGTTAACCAAGGGTTATGGGACTATATAGAGAACTAAGTCTGTTTAATGTTGTTGTTTGTCTCCTTTATGTACTACACATTATTGTGAGCAGGTTTGATCTCTTCCAAGATGTATGGTTCTGAACTAGTTTTGGCGGGATCCTGATAAAACCAAGGACGATTGAGTTTGGGACTATAGAGAGAGATTGTCGATCCAACACATGCTCCCACAGATAGCTGTGACCAATGCTCTGTGTTACATGTAATTTCCTACATGTGCACTAACTGAATTTGTAACTTTGACCCTGGACCGAACACCATAGGCCTATACCTACATGTAGTGCTACTAACGACTCTGAACCTAACCTAAGACCCTAGTATGCAATCCTAATCCTAACCCTATATCTGTGACGAAATAAAGCCTGGAGCAATCGTCGCCAGAGTTCATGTCAGATCACTTTAGAGAGAACATCCCTATTAAAGCCCATCTGTACTAGTGTACAGGAGGGACTAGACCACCCTGCAAGGTCACTGACAGCTGGTTATCTCATCAAATCAGCTCTCACGTAACATAAGAAAAAAGAGGATCATGGGGACCAATTAATGATCACCGATTAGGCATTATTTGATATATATAGAGGGAACAAGTAGCTGTAAGGAGTGCAGTGGGGCTTTAAATGATGTCTAATTTCTATCTCTGTATATACAACAGGTGCTGGAACCCAGAACAAGTCGTCTCAACTCCGTCTGCGAGTCCCTCCAGTACAATGGACTCTACTCTCAGAAGCCCGCCAGGTTCTGTAAGAGCCTCCATGTCCTGTGCTCAGACCGCAACCAAGGCGCAGCCTCCGGGAACCCCTGTCACTCCTGGCTGCTGAACTCGCTCTTCCCAGAGCCAGAGTACTACAAGTTCATGCTACTCCAGTGTCCGTGGCAAGGGGCATTCAACGGGACTCACGCCCAACAGCAGCAGGAACCATGCTGGGTAAATTGACTGATTGAAATGGAATTTATTTACACAAGAAGGACTTTGAAACTTTGACTCTTATCTTGTATGTCACTCCCTTTTAGCATACCTATACCTGTCGATTTGACAGACTAGAAGTCAATATTGATTCACGTATAAGTCACAATCTTTTATGAACCATTAATTGAGGTAGATTCAGGTGAAAGAATTTAAATTTTGTCGTAAATCAAAGAAAAAGATTTAAACAAATAAGCACATGTAGAAGGTAGGTCTTGATTTTCATTTGGGAAAGAGGAATATGACCTCGATATATATATCAAGTTGTTTTCAGGGTGAGGTCAACAACTAAGAGGGAAAAACTAGATCGTCCAGATTATTCGATTTTGGAATGTCTAATTGGGGATTGATTTACATGTATGTTAAAGCATCATAGGATCTCAAAAACAGACTTTTCTTGACTTTAGGATAGCTCGATCAGACTTGGTAAATATGCAAGATAATACTTGACCCCATCAGTGCTATGGCTGGCAAGCATGGATATATAGTAAATCATGCTCAAGAAGTGAAAGGCTGTACAGAGTGTACTATAAATTTCTTCATAAGCTTCTTTTTTCCCCTTCTTTTTTTAAGCCGAAGGAGGGACACATATATCATGAAATTGTGCTCTAATTGAAACCATTTAGCAAATGTTAGTGTTGTGGGTCACATGGTGAACTCTTGGGCTTTGATTAAACTTGACCTCGTTCTATTTCTGACACAGATTTTGAAAATGAGATAGGACACCCGCTTTTAGAAGTCATGGCGCCCTGACATATTTTTTCTTTCACTATTTCACATCCTTAGAAGGTTCATGCGGAGTTAAGATAAATAAAGGAACATGTGCCTCTTTATTTGTTTCCAATGCTATGTTTGGAAAACAAACCACAATTTTGTTTTGCTACCTGTTTCAACTATAATGCTCGATCTTGAAAACTGAGTTCAAGGTAAACTTGCTTGACTTACGCAATATAGTGAAATATATCAAGATATACCGTCCTCACAGTTTTATGGATTAATCTTTTCTTCTTCTTCTTTTCTCCTTCTTATTTTCCTTTTCCTCTTTCTTCTCCTCGTTTGCCTCTTCCTCTTTCTTCTTTTTTTTTCTTTTTCTTCTTTTTCTACTTCTCCTTCCTTTCCTCCTCCTTCTGCTTCATCTGCTTTGTCTGCTTCTTCTCATTCTTCTTCTCCTTCTTCTTCTTCTTTTTCCCTTTTTTTTTCATTTCTTCTTCTTCTCCTTCTTCTTCTTGTTCTCATTCTTCTCATTCTTCTTCTTCTTTTTCTTCTTCTTTCCTTTTTCTTTTCCTTCTTTTCTTTTTCTTTTCCTTCTTTTACTTCCAAATATCACGTACTGACTGTCTCCAGCTCATAGGAAATATTATGAGATTGCTTACGATCCCTGCTTCCTGTGTTTCTATTCCAAAGCTTACATTTGATTATACACGTATCACATTAGATAACTAATGTTCCCATTCATGTATCCATCCATAGGCCAACCTGACCCTGATGAATAACAATGGACATAGCCATCTAAGCCAGGGTGAAGAGCCACTTCTGCTTATTCATAAAATCCTCATTGTTGTCTGGGGATCGTTACTCTTTATATGGATCATTAACTGGATCAAGTATTACTGGGTGAGTACAGTGAAACCTGTAGATAAAGACCATGCAGGGGAGATGATAAATGTGGTCTTTGTAGGCAGTTAATCTTTATGTGTACCTAGAAACAAAGTATTAGGCGCATTATAAATGTGAGCTATTATTATTTAATATTATTAAATTGAATTACGAAATTGGTTTGACTACATCTTTGCCAACCCCTTCTCCCCTCCAGATATTATGGACAACTGTTATTGTTATTTTTTATTTTCTGTAAACAAGTTTTGTGATACACATTTAAACTAAAAGAAAGAGAAATAAAAGAAATACCTTGCTTACTATCCTTGGCAGAATTTATCTACAGGGTATGTGCATTGTCGGTGACCCTAATTTGCAAATATGTACCAAAAAAGTTAATCTTATTAAGTAGACTTCACAAAAATCTTTTTTCTTTACAGAATGTATGCCTTGTAAGTACACCTTCATTACAAAAAGTTTGTCCTTTTTCTATCTTTCAGTACTCCAATAAACTGCACAAGTTGTTGTTTGTGGCACCAGCTCTCAAGTTTGTCATCATTGTAATCCTGATCATTAGATGGGAATTCATCAATGCTACCGGTATGTATTTCAATTAGAAAACTGTTTGAATAGTGTCTGCTGAGAGCCAGAAAAACTTTGAAATATAGAATTCCCTTTCTTTTGGCTGTCAGCATAATTGTGATATCCCAGAAAACTTTGTATTCTTTTATAAATTTGCTGGATGGATACACCACCTCAGGGGAAAAATTAATATTTATTTGGGGGGGGGGGGCTACTTTTTAAGCTCGCCTGCATGAAAATAGCACTCTAAAATTTGTTTTGCATTGAACTCTATGCAAAGTTATGAGGGCTCTTTTCTGATTTTCGGGGTCTCTTTTGGGCATTTCATGGGGGAATTCCGATCCCTGTGTATTTTTTTTCACTGCACCACCTCAAAATGCAAATGCAAATTTTTCTCAGATAACTTTTTGATCAAATTTTGAGAAGCTATTTAGCTCTTTAAATTACAAAAAGAGATTTGGGCCTTTTTTAGGGTTAAAAAAAGGGTCAATATTATATTGTTCACAGTAAAATCACACATTTTCTATTGTATTTTTGTTTTTAAAGAGGTTCATTTGTGACCTGGAAGTAATATATTCACTGTAAACAATAGAATGACCTTTGAGTGGAGCCCTACTTCTTCTATGGGTGCTATTGTATTAAACAGTGCCATCTGTGCCATCTACAAGTCAAGGATATGCCAATAATACCTGTTTTTAAGGAACCATGGGGTTAATGGACACACATAATAACAATGGTTTCACAGGCTCTTCCTTCAAACAAAATTAACCTCAAAAGTCACAAGTGACCTTCCTGGACAATATTCAGGCAAGCCTGGAAATTTGGAAGAGGTGAAATAGTAACTATTGTATGAAAATCTAAAACGGGTTTTAAATTTGACCTTTTGAGCTATTCATACATTGTACAATTGACTGATCATGTTCGCATGGTAGGACAATATTGATGAAAGGAGAGGCATTTTTTTCTTCTATCATTAGAGTTTTTCATGCAAGCTTTAAAAATAGCTTCAGACGTTCACTTGATGATTATTATTGGTCTGCAACAGGTCAAGTAACATGTTGTTGAAATCTTGTAGATTACATGTTTCCCATAGGCCATTTTTGTAATGTATATCAAATTAAATGCACAAATCTATGCAAGTGCCTTGTTACAAATGATTTTATTCACCTGTTACAAACAATTGTATTTTTTGGATAAGTCATTAAAGGAAAATATGATATCTAAAGATCATAATGGTGAGAGCTAACAGTGGCATGAACGGCCTGCCATAGTTAAGTCCCACCTAAAGTTAATCTTAGTCTTTGTGAAACACCCCACTTATTTCATAGCAGAGGAAGTCTCTATGGTATCTTTGAAATGATCGATCCAAACATTTACATCATCAAACCTTGGAATATAAGGTGTACACTTTAATTTCAAATATGTAGTAGGCTTGGTGGTCTAGTGGATAAGTCGTCGGACTGTGTATCACGGGGTCCACGATTCAAGTCCCGCCATGACACTGATTTCCTTTTGCAAAATATTAATCTACATTTGCCTCTCTCCACCCAGGTGTCAAATGGGTACCATTAGGAAGCAATTCCTTGAATTCTGTGAGCGCCAAAATCGGCTGCCTAGCAGAGCCCGGGGTAATAGTTGGAGCACCTTAAACACCTTGCGTGGTGGATCTGTGAGCTATAGAAAAATCTGATATTAATATTATTATTATTTTCCTGTATTTGATAGGTCTGGAGTGCCGATGGCTAGAGATCACCTCCTATGTGTTGAGGAGTGCAGAACAGGCAATGCTTTTCATGGCCATGATGCTGGCTTCAGAAGGCTGGTGTGTGGTACGGCCCAAGATCAGGAACATCCGTCATGCCCTTCTACCAGGTAAGAAAGGTGGCTCAATGGCTCAGTGGTAGAGCAGTGGTCACGTATCAAAGATGTTCATGCGTTGGTATATAGTTGTTAGTGAAGTAGGCAATTTGGCGATCACTACATAGCACTGAAGCAACGGGTATTAATGCTGATCGCCTGTTTCATGATTAATATATTTCTGATTGGAAATCAAAATTCCATTTTTTGTTTTCTTAACAGTTTTTATAACACTACATGCTATTGGGTAAAACGAGTATGGTAAAACCGGTCTCTCAAGGATTTTTACTTTTTGAGGCACTTCATGAACATTTTGAAGCGTAACATATTTAGGGCTTTGGTATTACACCATATCACAGACGGTGATAATACGTAGGGCCATGCATCTTTAATAGGTTTAACATTGTTAAACGATGCCTTTAATGCCAATAGTGTCATACTGGGTGCTTCAGGAAAATAAAATGTCACATCAGAGGTGTAGCCAGGTCCCATTTGTCTTACTCATGGCATGTGTGACCTTTTGCTTGCCAATTATTATCCTTAAGCTGAAGTCCATTAGGCAGTAACAATGTAAAAGAGACTCTCCTATTCATGATTGAGCACTTTAAATTGCTTGCTATAAAACAAAGTGTGTTATACCATTTGATGTAAACAGCCCATGATAGAAGTATATGTCAGAAGTGTTAGTGAAGAAAACTGGGATAATGCTATCTGATGACAAACTTATGGCAACGAGCCATCAAGTAGGTTTTGTTACCTGGATACTTGTATTTCAAGACATAAACAAAGGAAGCTCATGCAGGAAACTAACCAAGAACACGTTGGACAAATACACTAGCTAAGGAAACAAAACAAGTTTGAGGTTGCAAATTTGTTGAGAAAGCATGGGAATTTGTGGTTTTGTTTACAGGCAAGCAACATTCTTTGTAGGTTTCTATCAGTCGGAAGTGACATGGAATTTCAAGACACTTGTTTAACAGCTGTTTGGATTGCCTTCAAACAGCTTTCTAATGTAACACTTTCTTTGCCAAGTACACCTAGGTATCACTTCCATACTGTCCCACTAGGCGCGTCTTCATCAGCTTTAGATTGCCAAATATCCGCTATTTGAACTATCCCGATCGCAAATTATCCAGCTGATTTGCGTCTTTATCAGCCCGAAGTTGCAAGTAGCGGGATATTTGGTCGGGATTGTCATCCCAAGAAATCTCAGTCTAGTTTGCAAAATATCCTGCTATTTCCCAAATAGCGGGATAGTTTGCGCCCATCTGCATCAGACCTAAGTACGGAGTCAAATATCTCGATCCCATCATGCACAACGATTTCCGGTTTTCCATGTTTGTAAATAAACTAGCTTGTAGCATAATGCTTTAACCTGCGCTTCATGTATGCACAGCCCATACTTGTTTATGTTTTACAGCGCGGGTAAAATCTTAAATCCGCACGCTGGTCATAAAGTCGGTCTCTGAAGTGCGCATGCGTCAATCTCGAGATTAGTTTTCAAGCTAGTTTGTTTGGTGAAGACGCGATTTTGAGCATAGGGATAATATCCCAAGTCTGAAAATAGCGGAATATTTGGCAATCTCAAGCTGATGAAGACAGGCCTAATGTGACTGGCAAGATTTGTTATGATTTCTGGAGAGTACAAGATGATTCATATCCTTCTTATGTTTTTATTTCAGTATTATTTCTTGCCTTCCTGGGTTCAGTGATCTGCGTGGTCTGGGTTCATAGCTATTTTATGGTGAGTAAAAATATACAAATAAAATTTGACCAAACACCATCTAAGGGAGATGGTTATTTGGCTAATGTAGACGGATTTCATAACAGGTATTTTATTTTTTCCGGGAAGGGGGAGGGGGGGGG